>NC_089240.1:68530812-68853312 GCF_963924675.1 Phocoena phocoena | reverse complement strand
CTTAAAAATCTACATATAGAACTACCATACGATGCAGGAATCCCACTACTGGGCATATGCCCTGATAAATCATAGTTCAAAAAGAGTCATCTACCAAAATATTCATTGCAACTGTGTTTACAATAGCCTGGACATAGAAGCAACCTAAGTGTCCATCATCGGGTGAATGGATAAAGAACATGTGTCACATATATACAATGGAATATTACTCAGCCATAAAAAGAAATGAAATTGAGTTACTTGTAGTGAAGTGGATGGACCTAGAGTCTGTCATATAGAGTGAAGTAAGTCAGAAAGAGAAAAACAAATACCATATGCTAATACATATATATGAGATGTAAGAAAAAAAAAGATCATGAAGAATGTAGGGGTAAGATGGGAATATAGACACAGACTTACTAGATCATGGACTTGAGGATATGGAGAGAGGGAAGGGTAAGCTGTGACAATGTGAGAGAGTGGAATGGACATATATACACTACCAAATGTAAAATACATAGCTAGTGGGAAGCAGCCGCATAGCACAGGGAGATCAGCTAGGTGGTTTGAGACCACCTAGAGGGGTGGGATAGGGAAGGTGGGAGTGAGGGAGATGCAAGAGGGAAGAGATATGGGAACATATGTATATGTATAACTGATACATTTTGTTTTAAAGCAGAAACTAACACAGCATTGTAAAGCAATTTTACTCCAATTAAGATGTTAAAAAAAACTCATAAAAATTTTTTAAAAAAGGCTTGCTGTCAAATATTTCAGTTTTTGCCAATCTGATAAACGAGAAATGGCTTATAATAAGAGTTAAGTTTCACTAATCATGAGTAGAGGTGAGTATTTTTTAGGGCCATTTTAATAAAATTCTGGTAAATTGTTTGCTAAAAACAAAATGACCACTGTTAAAGATTTAATGAAAGTTATAACAATGCAATTGACAAGGAAATTTAGTTATTTCTGAGATATACATTTTAAAGTAATAACTAGAATTATGACTTTTATCATTATAGCAGAACATATAAGATTTTAAAAATTTCATATAATGTTTGAAACATTTATATTAACATATTTCCATACAAATAGCCCAAAGAATATTTAGTATTAGTTGTTTTTTTGTTGTTTGTTTATTTATACTGCAAGTTGTTATCAGTCCTCAATTTTATATACATCAGTGTATACATGTCAATCCTAATCGCCCAATTCAGCACACCACCATCCCCACCCCACTGCGGTTTTCCCCCTTGGTGTCCATACATTTGTTCTCTACATCTGTGTCTCAACTTCTTCCCTGCAAACTGGTTAATCTGTACAATTATTCTAGGTTCCACATACTTGTGTTAAGATACGATATTTGTTTTTCTCTTTCTGACTTACCTCACTCTGTATGACAGTCTCTAGATCCACCCATGTCTCAGCAAATGATTCAATTTCATTCATTTTTAGGGTTGAGTAATATTCCATTGTATATATGGACCACATCTTCTTTATCCATTTGTCTGTTGATGGGCATTTAGGTTGCTTCCATGACCTGGCTATTGTTAATAGCGCTGCAATGAACATTGGAGTGCATGTTTGTTTTTAAATTATGGTTTTTCCTGGGTATATGCCCAGTAAAGGGATTGTGGGATCATATGGTAATTTTATTTTTAGTTTTTTGAAGAACCTCCATATTGTTCGCCATAGTGGCTGTATCAATTTACATTCCCACCAACTCTGCAAGAGGGTTCCCTTTTCTCCACAGTCTCTCCAGCATTTGTTATGTGTAGATTTTCTGATGATGCCCCTTCTAACTGGTGTGAGGTGGTACTTCATTATAGTTTTGATTTGCATTTCTCCAATAATTAGTGATATGGAGCAGCTTTTCATGTGCTTCTTGGCCATCTGTATGTCTTCTTTGGAGAAATGTCTATTTAGGTCGTCTGCCCGTTTTTGGATTGGGATGTTGTTCCTTTAATATTGAGCTGCATAAGCTGTTTATATATATTGGAGATTAATCCTTTGTCCATTGATTTGTTTGCAAATAGTTTCTCCCATTCTGCCGGTTTTCTTTTCATCCTGTTTATGGTTTCCTTTGCTATGCAAAATCTTTGAAGTTTCAGTAGGTCCAATTTGTTTATTTTTGTTTTTATTTCCATTACTCTAGGAGGTGGATCAAAAAAGATCTTGCTGTGATTTATGTCAAAGAGTGTTCTTCCTATGTTTTCCTCTAAGAATTTTATAGTGTCTGGGCTTACATTTAGGTCTTGAATCAATTTTGAGCTTATTTTTGTGTATGGTGTTAGGGAGTGTGCTAATTTCATTCTTTTACATGTAGCTGTCCAGTTTTCCCAGCACCACTTATTTAAGAGACTGTATTTTCTCCATTGTATATCTTCATCACCTTTGTCATAGATTAGTTGACCACAGGTGCATGGGTATATCTCTGGACTTTGTATCTTGTTCCACTGATCTATGTTTCATTTTCTGTGCCAGTACCATATTGTCTTGATTACTGTAGATTTGTAGTATAGTTTGAAGTCAGGGAGTCTGATTCCTTCAGCTCATTTTTGTCCCTCAAGACTGCTTTGGCTATTTGGGGTCTTTTGTGTCTCCATACAAATTTTAAGATGATTTGTTCTAGTTCCATAAAAATTGCTATTGGTAATTTGATAGGGATTGCACTGAATCTGTAGATTGCTTTGTGTACTATAGTCATTTTCACAATATTGATTCTTCCAATCCAAGAACATGGTATAGCTCTCCATCTGTTAGTATCAACTTTAATTTCTTTCATCAGTGTCTTATAGTTTTCTGCATACACGCCTTTTGTTTCCCTATGTGGGTTTATTCATAGGTATTTTATTGTTTTTGTTGCAATGGTAAATGGGAGTGTCTCCATAATTTCTCTTTCAGATTTTTCATCATTAGTATATAGGAATGTAAGAGATTTCTGTGCCTTAATTTTGTATCCTGCAACTTTCTCAAATTCATTGATTAGCTCTAGTAGTTTTCTGGTGGCATTTTTGGATTCTCTATGTATAGTATCATGTCATCAGCAAACAGTGACCATTTAATTCTTCTTTTCCAATTTGTATTCCTTTTATTTCATTTTCTTCTCTGATTGCCATAGCTAGGACTTCCAAAACTATGTTGTATAATAGTGGTGAGAGTGGACATCCTTGTCTCATTCCTGATCTTAGAGGAAATGCTTTCTGTTTTTCACCATTGACAATGATGTTTGCTGTGGGTTCGTCATATTTGGCCTTTATCATATTGAGTTAGGTTCTTTCTATGCCCAGTTTCTGGAGAGTTTTTATCATAAATGGATGTTGAATTTCGTCTAAAGCTTTTTGTGCAGCTATTGAGATGATTGTATGGTTTGTATTCCTCAATTTGTTAATATGGTGTATCACATTGATTGATTTCTATATATTGAAGAATTATTGCATCCCTGGGATAAATCCCACTTGATCATGGTGTATGATCCTTTTAATATGTTGTTGGATTATGTTTGCTAGTACTTTGTTGAGGATTTTTGCATCTATATTCATCAGTGATATTGGTCTCTAATTTTCTTCTTTTGTAGTATCTTTGTCTGGTTTTGGTATCAGGGTGATGGTGGCCTCATACAATGAGTCTGGGAGTGTTCCTTCCTCTGCAATTTTTTGGGAGAATTTGAGAAGGATGGGTGTTAGCTCTTCTCTTACTGTTTGATAGAATTCACCTGTGAATCCCTCTGGACCTGGACATTTGTTTATTGGAAGATTTTTAATCACAGTTTCACTTTCATTACTTGTGATTGGTCTGTTCATATTTTCTATTACTTCCTGGTTGAGACTTGGAAAGTTATACCTCTCTAAGAATTTGTCCATTTCTTCCAGATTGTCCATTTTATTGGCATAGAGTTGCTTGTAGTAGTCTCTTAGGATTCTTTGTGTTTCTGTGATGCCTGTTGTAACTTCTCCTTTTTCATTTCTAATTTTATTGATTTGAGCCCTCTCCCTCTTTTTCTTGGTTAGTCTGGAAAATGGTTTATCAATTTTGTTTATCTTCTCAAAGAACCAGCTTTTACTTTTAAGATCTTTGCAATTGTCTTCTTTGTTCTATTTCACTATTTCTGCTCCGATCTTTATTATTTCTTTCCTTCTGCTCACTTTGGGTTTTGTTTGTTCTTCTTTCTCCAGTTCCTTTAGGTGTAAGGTTAGGCTGTTTACTTGAGATATTTCTTGTTTCTTGAGGTAGGCTTGTATACCTATAACCTTCCCTCTTAAAACTGCTTTTGCTGCATCCCATAGGTTTTGGATTGTCGTGTTTTCATTGTCATTTGTTTCTGGGTTTTTTATGATTTCCTTTTTGATTTCTTCCATGGTCTCTTGCTTATTTAGCAATGTATTGTTTAGCCTCCATATGTTTGTGTTTTTTACGTTTTTTCCCCCTGTAATTAATTTCTAATCTCATAGCATTGCGGTCAGAAAAGATGCTTGATATGAGTTCAATTTTCTTAAATTTATTGAGGCTTGATATGTGACCTAAGATGTGATCTCTCCTGGAGAATGTTCCGTGTGCACTTGAGAAGAAAGTGTAATCTGCTGTTTTTGGTTGGAATGTCTTATAAATATCAATTAAATCTATCTTCTCTATTGTGTCATTTAAAGCTTCTATTTCCTTATTTATTTTCATTTTGGATGATCTGTTCATTGGTGTAAGTGAGGTGTTAAAGTCCCCCACTATTATTGTGTTATTGTTGATTTCCTCTTTTATAGCTGTTAGCAGTTACCTTATGTATTGAGGTGCTCCTATTTTGGGTGCCTATATATTTATAATTGTTATATCTTCTTCTTGGATTGATCCCCTGATCATTATGTAGTGTCCTTCCTTGTCTCTTGTAACATTCTTTATTTTAAAGCCTATTTTATCTGATATGGGAATTGCTACTCCAGCTTTCTTTTGATTTCCATTTGCATGGAATATCTTTTTCCATCCCCTCACTTTCAGTCTGTATGTGTCCCTAGGTCTGAAATGGGTCTCTTGTAGACAGCATATATATGGGTCTTGTGTTTGTATCCATTCAGGAAGCCTGTGTCTTTTGGTTGGAGTCTTTAATCCATTCACATTTTAGGTAATTATCAATATGTATGTTTCTATGACCATTTCTTAATTGTTTTAGGTTTTTTTGTATTTTTTTTTGTTTTTTTGTTTTTTTGGTTTTTTTGCGGTGTGTGGACCTCTCACTGTTGTGACCTTTCCCGCTGCAGAGCACAGGCTCTGGATGCGCAGGCTCAGTGGCCATGGCTCACAGGCCTATCTGCTCCGTGGCATGTGGGATCTTCCCAGACCGGGGCACGAACCCAAGTCCCTTGCATCAGCAGGCGGACTCTCAACCACTGCACCACCAGGGCAGCCCTTGTGTTTGTTTTTGTAAGTGCTTTTCTTCTCTTGTGTTTCCCACTTAGAAAAGTTCCTTTAGCATTTGTTGTAGAGCTGGTTTCGTGGTGCTGAACTCTCTTAGCTTTTGCTTGTCTGTAAAGCTTTTGAATTCTCCATTGAATCTGAATGAGATCCTTTCTGGGTAAAGTAATCTTGGCTATAGGTTCTTCCTTTCCATCACTTTAAGTATATCATGCCCCTCCCTTCTGGCTTGTAGAGTTTCTGCTGAGAAATTAGCTGTTAACCTTATGGGAGATCCCTTGTATGTTATTTGTCATTTTTCCCTTGCTGCTTTCAATAATTTTTCTTTGTCTTTAAATTTTGCCAATTTGATTACTATGTGTCTCAGCGTGTTTCTCCTTGGGTTTATCCTGTATGGGACTTGCTTCACTTCCTGGACCTGGGTGGTATTTCCTTTCCCATGTTAGAGAAGTTTTTGACTAAAACCTCTTCAAATATTTTCTCTTGTCCTTTCTCTCTCTCTTCTCCTTCTGGGACCCCTATAATGAGAATGTTGTTGTGATTAATGTTGGCCTAGAGGTCTCAGACTGTCTTCATTTCTTTTCATTCATTTTTCTTTAGTCTGTTCCACAGTAGTGAATTCTACCATTCTGTGTTTCATGTCACTTATCCATTCTTCTGCCTCAGTTATTCTGCTATTGATTCCTTCTAGGGTAGTTTGCTTCTCAGTTATTGTATTGTTCATCTCTGTTTGTTTGTTCTTTAATTCTTCTATGTCTTTGTTAAACATTTCTTGCATCTTCTTGATCTTTTCCTCCATTCTTTTTCTGAGGTCCTGGATCATATTCACTATCATTATTCTGAATTATTTTTCTGGAAGTTTGCCTATCTCCACTTAAGTTAGTTGTTTTTCTTGGGCTTTATCTTGTTCCTTCATCTGGTATATAGCCCTCTGCCTTTTCATCTTGTCCATCTTTCTGTGAATGTGGCTTTTGTTCCATAGGCTGCAGGATTGTAATTCTTCTTCCTTCTGATGTCCGCCCTTTGTTGGATGAGGCTATCTGAGAGACTTGATGGGAGGGACTTGTGGTGGGTAGAGCTGACTGTTCTTCTGGTGGGCAGAGCTCAGTAAAACTTTAATCCACTTGACAGCTAATTGGTGGTATTGGGTTCCCGCCCTGTTGGTTCTTTGGCCTGAGGCAACCCAATACTGGAGACTATCTGGGCTCTTTTGTGGGGCTAATGACAGACTCTGGGAGGGCTCACACCAAGGAGTACTTCCCAGAACTTCTGCTGCCAGTGTCCTTGTCCCCATGGTGAAAGTGAGCCACCCCACACCTCTGCACGAGACCCTCCAACACTAGCATGTAGGTCTGGTTTGGTCTCCCCCGTGGTCACTGCTCCTTCACCTGTGTCCTGATGTGCACACTACTTTGTGTGTGCCCTCCAAGAGTGGAGTCTCTGTTTCCCCCAGTCCTGTCGAAGTCCTGCAATCAATTCCCACTATGTTTCAAAGTCTTATTCTCTAGGAATTCCTCCTCCTGTTGCTAGACCCCCAAATTGGAAGCCTGACGTGGGGCTCAGAACCTTCACTCCTTGTGTGGACTTCTGTGGTATAACTGTTCTCCTGTCTGTGAGTCACCCACCCACCAGTTATGGGATTTGATTTTACTGTGATTGCGCCGCTCCTACCATCTCACTGTGGCTTCTCCTTTGTCTTTGTATGTGTTGTATCATTTTTGGTAAGTTCTAGTGTCTTCCTGTCAGTGATTGTCCAGCAGCTAGTTGTGATTCTGGTGTTCTTGCAAGATGAAGTGAGAGCACATCCTTCTTCTTCACCATCTTGGTTCTTCCTTCAAAAGCAAAAAATTTTAAATGGAATCTAATTAAACTTAAAAATGTTTACACAGAACAGGAAACCATAAATAAAACCAAAAGGCAACCTATGGAATGGGACAAAATATTTGCAAACAATGCAACTAATGAGGGCTTAATTTCCAAAATATACAGCTTATACATCTTAATATCAAACAATCCAATTTACAAATAGGCAGAAAACCTAAATAGAAATTGCTCAAAAGAACTCATAGAGGTGACCAGTAGACACATGAAAGTAGCTCAACATTGCTAATTATCAGATAAATGCTAATCAAAACTACAATGAGGTACCACCTCACATAGGTCAGAATGGCCATATTCAAAATGTCTAAAAATAATAAATGCTGGAGAGGGTGTAGATAAAAAAGGAACCCTCTTACACTGTTGGTGGGAATGTAAGTTTGGTACAGGCACTATGGATAACAGTATGTATGTTTCTTAAAAACAAAATTAGTGCCACTGTATGATCCTTCAATCCCACTCCTGGGCATATTTTTGGAGAAAAACATAATTTGAAAATATACATGTACCCCAGTGTTCACAGCAGCCCTATTTACAATAGCCAGTACATGGAAGCAACATAAATGTCCATAGACAAATGAGTGGATAAAGATGCCGTATATATATATGTATATATGTATATATATATATATATATATGTGTGTGTGTATGTTTATACACACACACACACACATGCATGTACACAATGGAATATTAGTCACAAAAAAATAATGAAATAATGCCATTTGCAGCAACATGGATGGACTTAGAGATTATCATACACAACGTAAAGTAAGGCAGACAGCAAAAGACAAATATCATATTATATAAAAATCTAAAATATGATAAAAATGAACTGCTTTACAAAACAGAAAGAGACTCACAGACTTAGAGAATGAACTATGGTTATCAAAGGGGAAAAGGAGGAGGCATAAATTGGGAATTTGGGATTAACAGGTACACACTACTATATATAAAATAGATAAACAACATTGACCTACTTATAGTACAAGGAACTACATTCAGTATCTTGTAATAAACTATAATGGAAAAATAATCTGAAGAATATATATATATATATATATATATATATATATATATATATATATATCACCTTGCTGTAACATTGTAAATCAACTTCACTTTAATAAAAGTTTTTTTAAAAAGAATTAATTGACAATAGTCCATTTTAGTACCTTAATAATTATTCCTTTAAGGACAAAGCTAAATTTATTTGACTTCTTCTAGTTCATTTGAAATACTTAAATATGTGTGTAATTTGTCATTACTTAAGAAACCGAAACAGTATTCAGTAATAAATTTCTCAAAAATGTTTAGCAAGGAAAGGGACACATGACATAATTTTTCAAATTATTTAAGGTCACTGAGTCTCTCAAAAAAAATTTTTTTTGGCCAAATAACCATTTTGCTACAAAGCACTCTAAAATTAATTGTAACTTGATTTTTTCTCTATAATCCAAACATCATAGAGTCAAGAAGTTAAGAGACCCCAAGAAAATTCATTGTGAGGATATATTTCAAAGAGAGTCATGAGCAATGTACAGGATAAACAAGTTCCAGAAGCAGAAAGTTATGTGTAGTGAATTCTGCAGATATAAAACTGATGAATTCAGTGTTACTATACTTGAGTAGAAGAAATCTTCATACTCACTACTTCTTTTTTCATAGTTACAAATAAAAAGCTTTTTATCCCTTGTGGTGAGAACTTTAAAAATCTATTATCTTAGCAAGTTTCAAATATGTGATACAGTATTATTAACTATAGTCACCATGCTGTACATTTTATCCCCATGACTTACATGGGGATAATTGGATGATTGTGCCTTTTGACTCCTTTCACCTATTTCACCCAACCCTCACCCCCACCTCTGGAAAAAGAAAGAAAAACAAACTTGCTACTACCTTTTGATACTTCTCTCTGAAGGACATTTCAGGACTAGAAGCATGAACCACAGTATACTATGTATATAAGAATTTTAGGTTTCTGATGGGATAAACATTACAAATGCATCTATTTTGAAAGACACTACTTCACTCCTCTTCCCTTCACTCATTATGCTCCACTCACATTGGTCTTTTTGTTTCTAACACACACAAAGTTCTTCCTTTTTGTAGAGATTTCTTACATGCTGTTCTTATGACCTGCATCGTTACCTTTCTCTTGCCCTGAATGGGCACCTGTCACATGGTAATCACTCATTACACAAAGCTGAATAAATGAAAAAATGAGTGAATGAGTAAATGAATGAATTATCAGCAAAAGAGAAGAAAGCTAATTGAAATCAGTGTAAACTCAACAGAAAGAATGAAGTGGGTATCGACAAATGTCTTAAGTGTCAAAAATAAAGCACTCATTATCACTGATAGGAAGTGTTATGTAATATTATCTCTTATAATAAAAACCAAAACCTTAAGATTTCAAAGACAATATTTTGGGGTTTTAGAAATATTTTAATGTTAAATTTATTTTTAAAATGGCCAAAAGCTTATTTGGAAAACAAAATTATTTAATCAATACCAAATGATTTACCAAACAAAATACTACCATTTATTTGCAACTATAACTAGAGTGGACTCTGGTATATGTTGCATGTTTCTCACTAAGATATTGGTGAAACCCTTAGTTATAACTATACTAAGGCCTCTGTTCAAACTGAAGATTTCCTCTCTCTTTCTGTGTCCCACATTTGATTAGGCTTCATGTTGGTTCACATTAAATTAGTTAGTGCCCTATGTTAGTGTTAAGGTAATAATTGCAGGGATTTCTCATATATTTTGTCTGCATCCACTAAAAAACATTAAAAAAAATCAGAGATTTGGTGGCTTCCCCAATACAGAGGTGTTCATGTGATTCTGTGTCTCTGGTCATTTCTATTTCAGTTCGTATTTGCATGATTTTAAAAAACTGAATAAACTCTTTAAAGAGAAAATTGAAAAAAAACTTTGAAACTGAGTGATACCTGAAACATATTCTACCATTACACAGATAATCTCTCTTCCATGTTTTATTTCTATCAACATTAAACAACAACTATATATGGAAATGAGTGTTGTATTATTTAGTATATTCAAACAAGTGGATTACATTAGTCTAACTAATTAAGAAGGAAAAAAAGTATTTTCTATCTATGTTTATCCATTACACATTTTCCAAGTCCAAAAATTCTTCTGAAAAACTAGAATATTTGCTCATATTTGTGTTGAGAATGTGATGAGGGGATGAAGAGTAGTGGACAACATGAAAACAGTTCACCGTACCATATCTGACTTGTAACATGAAACAAAGATAAAATTATAGAGGTAGTAATCATGATGATGGGGAATTCTAAAAAACAATATTAAAAAACAAATATCTTTATGTTAAAAATAGTGAATAAACAAAATCTGTAAGAGCCACCAGATGTTTACATGGGATATTTCTGAAATGGTCCAATGAATCATAAAGCTATAATCATTATTTCTAAAATTCAATAAATTGCCTATGACTGGGAGAAAAATTTGTTCTGGTTCTGTGTGATTGTCATCTGCATCCAAAGAAAAGGGGGAAGCTTTAAGAAATAACCTAAGCAGAGTTTCTTAAAATTTACTCTGAAATATTTTGGGAAGAATCATGTGTAAATAATGGCCTTAATTCAAAGGATAGAAGATCAGATGTAGAAGGGAACTCAGATATCTCTATATCCAAGCATCTTATTGCAAAGAAAAGGTACTTGAAATTCAGAACAGGAGAACAAGTAGTTCAAGGTTAAATACATACATTAAAAGTGTGAGGCCAGTCACATTATTTGTTGGTTCCCACTCCCCTACAATGAACTCCTCTAAGGTGTGCTTGGTCCTAATTGCTACTTACAATGTCTTGAATGCCTGCAACTGTTTGTTCAACTACACCAGAGAAAAAAATTAAAAGAAAACAAATGTGAACTTTGCTTGGCTATTACTCCTGCTTTTTTATCTACTATGAGCAACAACTCAGTTGGAACAGAACAATATTCTGCTTTCTGAAATCTGTTCTTAGCTCAAATAAATAACAAGGAACAAGAAAATAAGCTTTTAAAAACATACAGGATATGTATGTTTAAACGTAGAGGCTTTATTCATGAAGCCTTTGCTGTACCATAACGTTTGAATATCAAACACTTCAGATTTTTTTTTTTTGTTTTCTTTTTAGGGAAGTAAAATATAAACAATCCTTAAATAATACTTTAAAATGAAGTTACAGAGTCCTAATAGTATTATGTTTAATAGTACTATCCATAAACCTTGTGTCTCTCGTGAATGTAAAATACCCATAAAATAGCACACATTAAAATGAATATTTTCCACCGATGCACATATAGGCATGTTAGCATCTAATTAGCTTTGAATTTTTCTCTTACTTAGAGCTTGGGAAATGACTTCAGAAACAGAGTTGCATTTTCCTTCTTCTATAGCACCAAAGAGATCCACCATAAACAAGGAAATGAGTTCACAATTCATAACCTTTATAAAATATCTATGTCTATATCAATATATCTGAGTTATATGATTATATATATAATGATATAATTATCATCTGGGGTACAGATTAAATAATATTATAATGATTATTATAAAAATAACAATCATTCTAAAAATAGATCTGAGCTTATTAACACCTCTGCTCAGAAAGCTTGAATGACTCATTATTTCCTAAATAACCAAATCCAAAATCTTTAGCATTGAAAGCTCTCTATGTTTGGATCCAAAACCATTTTTCCAAATTTACCTTGCAGCCCATATTTCACCTTTATATTCAATTTACTTTCCAGCTATAACATTTCTCTCCATTTTTAAAATTTTCCATGTACTTTCTGTCCCTGATATTTTAGTGATAATCTTCTGTAAAGACTTTCTACCTCATATTTGTTAGGTGAAATGTTACAAACCCTTCATAGTTCAGTGCAAATATTATATATTCAGTTAAGCATTTTTGTTCTTTCTTTTGTGCTTTGATAGTGATATATTTTTACTTATCTTATGAAATTACTATATCGAGTCTTTTAATACTCATATCTCCAACTAGGTGTTGTTACGTTTTTTAAGAAATGAAAATTAGTCATCAATGTATGTATCTCACCTAGAAAGTATCATGGTGATTGCCAATGTTCTTTGAATTAACTTAACTGGTCAGCAAAACATTTAATATGCATTTTAAAAATATCAACAGCCATATTTATATATTATTAACATGTTGAAGTTTCTTGGATCTGTCAAGTTATGTTGTTACATATTCATAAACAGTATACAAGTATACATCTTTGGAGCAGTACATCCATAATGGCTTTCTGAGGTTGGCAGGTCCTCTCCCAACAAGCAATAATAAAACTGGACAAAATAGTGAAAATAAATATTTAAGGTCCCTGGTTATTGACCAAAGGGCATACAACAAATTGTGAAGTGTTTATTAAAGATTTATGTTGCACGTCAGTTATAACAGCAAGAGTTTGTAACACTTTAGCAAGGGATGCTCCAATACCTCTTCCAAACTCTGTACTGTAGAAGTACTCTCCTGAGTCAGGGCAAGTACCACTGATCAACCAGACTGGATCAAATCAGGGAAAAAACTATGCTTAGGGATATTGCTGAAAACAACCAAGGTCTCATATGCACAGAATCAGAAAATGCTAGTATCAAAGCAATAATAACTGAGACAGTCAACAACAACAAGAAAAAAACAGAGTAGGCAAAATTTAAGAGAAATACAGGGAAAGTGATAGAAAAAGATGGGTCTGGTAAGATCACATTTATGTCTGGTCATCTGGAAGGCTATGCCAATGTGAAAGGCTGTGTCTGTCCCAGAGATACTGTACAGAGCCCTTGCAAGCAACTGGCTCCTAGATGAATAAAGAGTAGATTTGGAAACTCCATGAAATTTGAAAGAATTCCCCAAAGCAAAAACAGATACAGCAGCAGAAAACTGATTGGCTCAATGCGTATAAGAATAATCTCTGGTGATTCCCTGGTGGTGCAGTGGTTGAGAATCTGCCTGCCAATGCAGGGGACACGGGTTCGAACCCTGGTCTGGGAAGATCCCACATGCCGCAGAGTGGCTGGGACCGTGAGCCACAACTACTGAGCCTGCGCATCTGGAGCCTGTGCTCTGCAACAAGAGAGCCCGTGACAGTGAGAGGCCAGTGCACCATGATGAAGAGTGGGCCCCACTTTCTGCAACTAGAGAAAGCCCTCACACAGAAATGAAGTCCCAAAACAGCCAAAAAATTAATTAAAAAACAAAAACACCTGTCTTAGCTACTGATCTCAGCTGTGCTCTCTCTGTAGGAGCTAGATTTATTTTAAAAAAATAATAATAATCTCTGTCCAATCAGTGGCTAACAACTAAGAGATGCTGAACCAGGGTTGGTCCCTAGGAAGCCAGTCTACACCTAAATACAAAGAAAAACTGAGCAGTGACATCAGAGGCCACACAGTAGGAGAAACAGAATCAACAGAATCAGTCAAGACAAGTCATTAACAAATGAAGAAGCAAACAAAACAACGACAACAAAACACAGCAGCAATAATAAGATCCAGAGTGAGGGAAATAAGAACCAAGAGTTGTTACAATATATTATCTAAAATTTTCAACAAGACATTAGGATAATGGTAAAGAAACAGGAATGTAAAAAGGCAGCCAATATAAACTTGCTACGAGACAGGCACCAACTACAAATCAGATATTTACAAATATGTTCCAAAAACTAAAGTAAACCATGTTTAAAGAATAAAGGAAAAACATGACAAATAATAAAAACAATGTCAATTAAAAATATAGATGGGCTTCCCTGGTGGCACAGTGGTTGAGAGTCTGCCTGCCGATGCAGGGGACATGGGTTCGTGCCTCAGTCCGGGAAGATCCCACATGCCACGGAGCTGTTGGGCCCGTGAGCCATGGCTGCTGAGCCTGCGCCTCCGGAGCCTGTGCTCCACAATGGGAGAGGCCACAACAGTGAGAGGCCCGCGTATCACAAAAAAAACCCAATATATATATATAGAAATTATTTTTAAAAGATAAATACGATATGATATCACTAGTATGAGGAATATAAAAATATTGAACTCACAGAAACAGAATTGAATGGTGGTTATATGGGGGGGATGACGAGATATTGGTCAAAGGGTACAAAACTTTTGGTAGTAACATGAATAAGTTGTGGGGATCTAATTTAAAACATGATGACAAGTTAGTAATACTTTATTGTATTGTATGCTTGAAATTTGCTAAGAGAGTAGATCTTTTTTTTAACACCTTTATTGGAGTATAATTGCTTTACAATGGTGTGTTGGTTTCTGCTTTATAACAAAGTGAATCAGTTATACATATACATATGTTTAAAAATCTCTTCACTCATGTGTCTCCCTCCCTCCCACCCTCCCTATCCTACCCCTCCAGGGGGCCACAAAGCACCGAGCTGATCACCCTGTGCTATGTGGCTGCTTCCCACTAGCTATTTTAACTTTGGTAGTGTATATATGTCCATGCCACTCTCTCACTTTGTCACAGCTTACCCTTCCCCCTCCCCATATCCTAAAGTCCATGCTCTAGTAGGTCTGTGTCTTTATTCCCATCTTAACCTTAGGTTCTTCATGATTTTTTTTTCTTAGATTCCATATATATGTATTACTTCACTATGTATGACAGACTCTAGTTCTATCCACTTTTTACAAATAACTCAATTTCGTTTCCTTCTATGGCTGAGTAATATTCCATTATACATATGTGCCACATCTTCTTTATCCATTCATCCTATGATGGACACTTAGGTTGCTTCCACCTTGTGACTATTGTAAATACAGCTGCAATGAACATTTTGATACATGACACTTTTTGAATTATGGTTTTCTCAGGGTGTATGCCCAGTAGTGGGATTGTTGGGTTGTATGGAACTTCTATTTGCAGTTTTTAAAGAACCTCCATACTGTTCTCCATAGTGGCTGTGTCAATTTACATTCCCACCAGCAGTGCAAGAGTGTTCACTTTTCTCCACATGCTCTCCAGCACTTATTGTTTCTAGATTTTTTGATGATGGCCATTCTGACTAGTGTGAGATGATATCTCACTGTAGTTTTGATTTGCATTTCTCTAATGATTAATGATGTTGAGCATTCTTTCATGAATTTGTTGGCAATCTGTGTATCTTCTTTGGAGAAATGTCTAGGTTTTCTGCCCATTTTTGGATTGGGTTGTTTGTTTCTTTGTTATTGAGCTGCATGAGCTGCTTGTAAATTTTGCAGATTAATCCTTTGTCAGTTGCTTTATTATCAAATATTTTCTCCTATTCTGTGGGTTGTCTTTTGGCCTTATTTACGGATTCCTTTGCTGTGCAAAAGCTTTTAAGTTTCATTGGGTTCCATTTGTTTATTTTTGTCCTTATTTCCATTTCTCTAGGAGGTGGGTCAAAAAAAATCTTGCTGTGAATTATGTCATAGAGTGTTCTGCCTATGTTTTCTTCTAAGAGTTTGATAGTTTCTGGCCTTATTATAGATCTTTAATCCATTTTGAGCTTATTTTTGTGTATGGTGTTAGGGAGTGTTTTAATCTCATACTTCTAAATGTACCTGTCCAGTTTTCCCAGCACCACTTATTGAAGAGGCTGTCTTTTCTCCACTGTATATTCTTGCCTCCTTTATCAAAGATAAGGTGACCATATGTGCATGGGTTTATCTCTGGGCTTTCTATCCTGTTCCATTGATCTATATTTCTGTTTCTGTGCCAGTACCATAGTGTCTTGATTACTGTAGCTTTGTAGTGTAGTCTGAAGTCAGAGAGGCTGATACCTCCAGCTCCATTTTTCTTTCTCAAGATGTCTTTGGCTATTTGTGGTGTTTTGTGTTTCCATACAAATTGTGAAATTTTTTGTTCTAGTTCTGTGAAAACTGCCAGTGGTAGTTTGATAGGGATTGCATTGAATCTGTAGATTGCTTTGAGTAGTAGAGTCATTTTCACAATGTTGATTCTTCCAATTCAAGAACATGGTATATCTCTCCATCTATTTGTATCATCTTTAATTTCTTTCATCAGTGTCTTATAATTTTCTGCATACAGGTCTTTTGTCTCTTTAGGTAGGTTTATTCTGAGATATTTTATTCTTTTTGTTGCAATGGTAACTGGGAGTGTTTTCTTAATTTCATTTTCAGATTTTTCTTCATTAGTGTATAGGAATGCCAGAGATTTCTGTGTATTAATTTTGTATCCTGCTACTTTATCAAATTCATTGATTAGCTCTAGTAGTTTTCTGGTAGCATCTTTGGGATTCTCTATGTATAGTATCATGTCATCTGCAAACAGTGACAGCTTTACTTCTTCTTTTCTGATTTGGATTCCTTTTATTTCCTTTTCTTCTCTGATTGCTGTGGCTAAAACTTCCAAAACTATGTTGAATAAGAGTTGTGAGACTGCGCAACCTTGTCCTGTTCCTGATCTTAGTGGAAATGGTTTCAGTTCCCGCCATTGAGGACGATGTTGGCTGTGGGTTTGTCATATATGGTCTTTGAGGAAAGTTCCCTCTATGCCTACTTTCTGCAGGATTTTTATCATAAATGAGTGTTGAATTTTGTCGAAAGCTTTCTCTACATCTATTGAGATGTTTACATGGTTTTTCTCCTTCAATTTGTTAATACAGTGTATCACGTTGATTGATTTGCATATATTGAAGAATCCTTGCATTCCTGGAATAAAATCCACTTGACCATGGTGTATGATCCATTTAATATTCTGTTTGCTAGTATTTTGTTGAGGATTTTTGCATCTATGTTCATCAGTGATATTGGCCTGTAGTTTTCTTTCTTTGTGACATCTTTGTCTTGTTTTGGATGTTGGGGAGATGTTGGCCTCATAGAATGAGTTTGGGAGTGTTCCTACCTCTGTTATATTTTCGAAGAATTTGAGAAGGATAGGTGTTATCTATTCTCTAAATGTTTGATAGAATTTGCCTGTGAACGCATCTGGTCCTTGGATTTTGTTTCTTGGAAGATTTTTAATCATAGTCTAAATTTCATTTCCTGTGTTTGGTCTGTTCATATTTTCTATTTCTTCCTGATTCAGTCTTGGCAGGTTGTGCATTTCTAAGAGTTTGTCCATTTCTTCCATTTTTTCCATTTTATTGGTGTAGAGTTGCTTGTAGTCATCTCTCATGATCTTTTGTATTTCTGCAGTGTCAGTTGTTACTTCTCTTTTATTTCTAATTCTATTGTTTGAGTCTTCTCCCTTTCTTTCTGGATGAATCTGGCTAATGGTTTATCAATTTTGTTTATCTTCTCAAAGAACCAGCTTTTAGTTTTATTGATCTTTGGTATCATTTTCTTCATTTCTTTTTCATTTATTACTGGTCTGATCTTTATGATATCTTTCCTTCTGCTAACTTTGAGGTTTTTGCTCTTCTTTCTCTAACTGTTTTAGGTGCAAAGTTTGGTTGTTTATTTGAGATGATTCCTGTTTCTTAAGGTAGGATTGTATTGCTATAAACTTCCCTCTTAGTACTGCTTTTGCTGCATCCCATAGGTTTTTGGTTGTTGTGGCTCCATTTTCATTTGTTTCTTGGTATTTTTTGATTTCTTCTTTGATTTCTTCAGTGATCACTTCATTATTAAGTAGAGTATTGTTTAGCCTCCATGTGCTTGTATATTTTACAGATCTTTTCCTGTAATTGATATCTAGTATCATAGCATTGTTGTCAGGAAAGATACTTGATAAAATTTCAATTTTATTAAATTTACTGAGGCTTGATTTGTGACCCAAGATATGATCTATCTATCCTGGAGAATGTTCCATGAGCACTTGAGAAGAATGTGTATTCTGTTGTTTTTGGATGGAATGTCCTATAAATATCAATTAAGTCCATCTTGTTTAATGTATCACTTAAAGCTTGTGTTTCCTTTTTCGTTTCATTTTGGATGATCCGTCCATTGGTGCAAGTGTGGTGTTAAAGTCCCCTATTATGAATGTGTTATGGTTGATTTCCCCTTTTATGGCTGTTAGTATTTGCCTCATGTATTGAGGTGCTCCTATGTTGGGTGCATAAATATTTACAATTGTTATATCTTCTTCTTGGATCGATCCCTTGATCATTATGTAGTGTCCTTCTTTGTCTCTTGTAATCTTTATTTTGAAGTCTATTTTGTTTGATATGAGAATTGCTACTCTAGCTGTCTTTTGATTTCCATTTGCATGGAATATCTTTTTCCATCCCCTCACTTTCAGTCTGTATGTTTCCCTAGGTATGAAGTGAGTCTCTTGTAGACAGCATATATATGGGTCTTATTTTTGTATCCATTCAGCCAGTCTGTGTCTTTTGGTGGAAACATTTAATCCATTTACATTTAAGGTAATTATCAATATGTATGTTCCTATTCCCATTTTCTCAGTTGTTTTGGGTTTGTTATTGTAGGTCTTTTCCTTCTCTTATTTTTCTTGCCTAGAGAAGTTCCTCTAGCATTTGTTGTAAAGCTGGTTTGGTTGTGCTGAACTCTCTTAGCTTTTGCTTCTCTGTAAATTTTTAAAATTTCTCCGTCAAATCTGAATGAGATCCTTTCCAAGGAGAGTAGATCTTAAATGTCCTCACTACAAAAAAAAATGTAACTATGAAAGGTGATGAGTCTGTTAATTAACTTGATTGCAGTCATTTCACAATTGACATGTATTTTAAATCATGATGCTCTACACCTTAAATATATTCAATTTTATTTGTCAATTATACTTCAATAGAGCTGGAAGGGTGAATTATAAGAAAGAATCAAGACGTATAACTTCCAAAATGGCAGTGTAAGATGAACAGACCCTCATTCCAGAGAAACATTTAATGGGTGAAAAGTATTAAAAATCAGCCATTAAAAAGCCAGTGTTATTAAATTTTCCTAATGGAACACAGTAAATGGAGAAATACTTATTCAATAAAGTATACAAATTATTGGTAACAACAGAGACTGTCTATGGCCTTTGACCAACAAACCTCTTAAACCCACCTACTTCCTTCTTTGTGTGGCAGAGATTCTCTTCTGGATGCTCTACTCTGGACAGGTATAGCCAAGGAGACAGCGGTTTGCTTTTCCCCTAGGTCCAAGAGGATGTTTATGTTTTCATTCCTAGAGGAGGATACTTGGATTTTTTATTTCTCTCAGTTATATGCTGAGAAAGCTATAATCTGGACAGTGCTACTGAAAGTACTGGGGATTTTTTCTACCACCCAATCCCCACACATAGGGTAGATATTCTACACCAGTCACAGCAGGCCAAAGATACTGGGGTTCCAAATACCAGAGTTTCTGCTTGATTGTAGGGTGGCTATTAATGCCAGAAGAAGCAAGCCAAGACAAGGGGGTATCCTCTTCTGTGCCCACTAACAGAGCAGATTTATTAATCCAAGAGTAGTAGTTTAGTATCTATGCTCCCAGCTCCTGTGAAGTAGCATAGAGATTTGGCCTGAGAGAGAGTCAGGCTTTAAAGATGAAGATCTCTGTACCTTTGTCTAAAAGAATTGGTTTACTTGGTATAGACTATGAAAATCTTTTCCTAAAGCATTGTTGGAAAGAGTGGGGATCATGATACAATAATTAAGTCAGAGCAGCTAGTAGCCCCATGATACTTGAAACAATAAAGTAAATAGTAGACCAGCTAAAAATTTATCAGAGAGTACCAGGGAAAATGTAATCCAGAAGAGTAATTGAGAGATCACACTGAAATCTACAGGTTAAAAATGTTGTGTACAGGTTTTAGAGAGCACCCACTTAGGAGTAATCAGAGCTGTTCTTAGGAAAATATAAAATGATGTTTCAAGCCATACACATCACTATCAACAAAGGGCAGAAGACTTATCACCACAAGGGGCTTTAACATGAACTCTGAGAAAACATTGCCTGAACAATAAAATATTCTGACACAGAGTTGACTCTTAGAAAGTCAAGATTAAAAATAAAATTTCACTCCATCTTTTTTGTTATGAAGATCATTCTCAGGAATGATAAGAGAGGGAGACTCCAAGGTTCTAGTCATGGCTTAACATTGGGGAAGAAAATCATAAATTCTCAGTAATGTTACAGCAGTACAAAATTCTCAGTACTGTTACAGCAGTCTGTAAGCCACACACACATCCAATGGCAAAGGGTAAAATCCTATCTAACTAAAGGAACTTTGGCCAAAAATTTAACTAACAAAATTCTTAGGGTAATTCATAGGCAAAAGCACAAAGACCAAAAACAATTTTGTGAAACAAGAATGAAAACAGAAGAATCATGCTCCCTGACTTCAGGGTATACTACAAAGCTACAGTAATCAAAACAGTATGGTATGAGTACAAAAAAAGTCATAAAGATCAATGGAACAGGAGAGAGAGCCCAGAAAAGAACCCCACACCCTTATGGGTAATAAGTCAACAAAGGAGGCAAGATCATACAATGGAGAAAAGATATGGAGGTGGGTCCAGAGTCTGGGGTGATCCCATAGCTCCCAGGACAGATCCAGGTGCATGACTACATGCAACTACAGTGGGTCCCAGTGCCTGACTTCAGCAGATTTCTGCCAGTGGATCTGTGCTGTTGGCATTGTGAACACAGAACCTGAGGACATCCTGGCTGATTGCTCACTTTCCCATGGCTGAGGTGGGGTTGAGGGCAGTGCCAACAACAATGTAGTTTGTGAGCATGCACAAGGTGTGGTGGGCATCACCATAGAGCACACTTCCTTCTTTGGAGGAACACTCAGTGGTTTTCCCCCCATAGAAGCAATCCAGTCCTGCCTACCTCACACCACAACTCAGAAATGGATCTAGGAACTTCTATGTTAACACCTGTGAAGCAGACCCTGCCCTGACAGCACTGTGACAACCACAGATAAAAGAGGAGGCCCAGCTCAACATCCAGTGCAGGCTCTTGTTACCACAGCACCAAACACACCTCCTATCAAGGGATTAACAGTCAGGACAAACTGAGGAAAGATATGGCAGGCATCTATATTAAAAACAGCCCTTGCACTACAAATACTAGACTCACAGACTAAACAAGAATACTCCCACATAAAAACAGCCCTTCAAGGCCACAGTAGATAATGGTTTCTCCTAAATTCATAGTGTCAAAGAAATACAACTAAAATGAAGAAGCAGAGGGAAAATTCCTAATTAAAAGAACAAGAGAAATCCCCTGAAAGAGCAAACAATGAAAAAGACCTATTCAGTCTACCAGATCACAAGTTCAAAAAGGAGGTAATAAAAATACTGAAGGAATTAGCAAAGACTATCAGTAGAAATGTAGATCACTGTAAAAAAGAACTAGAAACTATAAAGAGGAGCCAATTAAAAGTAGAATACTCATTTGCCAAGATGAAAACTGAGCTAAAGGCAATAAATAGCAAACTAAATAATGCAGAGAAACGAATGAGTGATCTGCAAAATAGAATAATGGAAATCACCCAATCAGAACAGCAGACAGAAAGACAAATGAAAAAAACTGAATGCAACATATGAGATCTATGGAATAGTATAAAGCATGTCAATCTATGGATTATGCACATCCCAGAAAGAGAAGAAAGAAGCAAAGGGGATTGAAACTATACTTGAGAAACTAAAGGGGAAAGAGGGGTTGGATGAATTGGGAGGTTGGGATTGACATACAAACACTATTGATACTATGTATAAAACAGATGACTAATGAGAATCTACTGTATAGCACAGGGAACTCTACTCAATGTTCTGTGGTGACGTAAATGGGAAGGAAATTCAAAAAAGAGGGGATATATGTATATGTATAGCTGATTCACTTTGCTGTACAGTAGAAACTAACAACATTATAAAGCAACTATATTCCAATAAAAATTTTAAAAAAGAAAAAAAAACTGTTCTTGAAGAAATTATGGCTGAAAACTTCCCAAACCTAAAGAAGGAAATAGATATCCAGGTACAGCAAGTAAAGAGGGTCCCAAAGAAGATAAACACAAACAGACCTAACCTAAAACATACCATAATTAAAATAGCAAAAGTTAAAGATAAACAGAGAATTCTAAAGGCAGCAAGGGAAAAACAAAGGGTCAGTTACAAGGGTAACCACCATAGGGCTAACAGCTTACTTCTGTACAGAAACTTTGCAGGTCAGAAGAGAGTGGCATGATATATTCAACGTCCTGAAAAGGAAAACCTGCAATCTAGAATATGCTACCTAGCAAGATTATCATTTAGAAGGAGAAATTAAGAATTTCTCAGACATGGAAAAACTAAAGGAATGCAACAATACTAAATCTACCCTAAAAGAAATACTGAAAGATCTTTTCTAAATAGAAAAGAAGCAAGAATCTATAGGAAAGAGAAAAATCACAATTATAAAGTAAATTATTTAAATAAGCCAGTTCATAGATTTTAAATATCAAAAAGTAAATTGTGAAAGTGATAACACAATGAACAGCAAATATATAAACATGGTGATGTGACAGATAACATCAAAGTCATAAAATGGGGGGGAGGAGAGTCAGAAATTGTAATTTTTTTAAAAACTTACTTGAGCCTATATAAATATAACTCTAAAGCAAGTACATATAATAATGGGTTAAGATACTGTAAAAACAGGGTAACCACAAATCAAATACATACAATAGATTGACAAAAACCAAAAGGAAGAGAACACAAGCATAATACAAAATAAAATAATCAAATCACGAAAGGACAAACAAGCAAAAAGTAACAAAGAAGAAATACAAAATTATCTGGCAAACAAGGTTTAAAATAACAATAAATATATACTATCAATAATTACTTTAAATGTCAATGGACTAAATGCTTCAATCAAAAGTCATAGAGAGGCAGATTGGATAATCAAACAAGAGCCTAAAGTATGGTGCCTACAAGAGACCCATTTTAGGGTGAAGGACACGTATAGATTGAGAGTGAGAGAATGTTAAAAGATATTTCATGAAAATAGAAATGACAAGAAGTGGTGGTAACAATACTCATACCAGACAAAATAGACTTTAAAACAAAGGCCATAAAGAAAATTAAAGAAGGACACTATATTGTCCTGAAAGGATCAATACGAGAAGAGGCTATTACACTCATTAACATATATGCACCCAATATAGGATCACCTAAGTACATAAAACAAATAGTAATAGATATAAAGGGGAAAATTGACAGGAATACAATAATAGTAGGAGATTTTAACACACCACTGACATCAATGGACAGATCTTCCAGACAGAAAATAAATAAGGTAACAGAGATCTTAAATGACACAATAGAACAGTTAGACTTAATTGATATTTTCAGGACATTAGATCCAAAACAAAGGATATAAATTCTTTTCAAGTGCAAATGGAATATTTTCTAGGATAGACTAGGAAACAAAACAAACCTTAATTAATTTAAGAAAATATAAATTATTTCAAGCGACCAAAAGAACATGAAACTAGAAATCAACCACAAAGAAAAATGAGGAAAAGTGATTATGTGGAGACTAAACAACATGCTACTAAAAACCCAATGGGTCAATGATTAAACCAAAGTGGAAATTTAAAAATATCTTGAGACAAATGACAATGAAAACACAACACTCCAGAATCTGTGGGTTGCACAAAAGCATTCCTAAGAGGGGAAGTTCATAGTGATACAGGCTTTCCTCAAAAAAGACAAGAAAAATCTCAAATAAACAGCCTAACCTATCACCTAAAACTGATAGAAAAGGACAAACAAAACTTAAAGTCAGCAGCAGGAATTAAATACTATAGATCAGAGAGGAAATAAATAAAATAGAGGTTAAAATAGAAAAACAATCAATAAAACCAAGAGCTGGTCCTTTGAAAGGGTAAACAAAGTTGACAAACCTCTGGGCAGGCTCACCAAGAAGAAAAGAAAGAGGACCCCCCCCTCAAAAAATATAAAAAGAAATGAAAGAGACAAAATAATGACCAATACCACAGAAATACATAAAAACATAAGAAAATACTATGAACAAGCATATGCCAACAAATTGGACAACTGAGAAGAAATGGACAAATTTCTAGAAACACACAGCCCACAAAAATTGAATCAAGAAGTATAACTGATTCACTTTGTTATAAAGCAGAAACTAACACACCATTGTAAAGCAATTATACTCCAATAAAGATGTAAAAAAAATAAAAACAAAATAAAATAAAGAAGAAATAGACAATTTTAACAGACCAACCACTAGAAGTGAAATAGAATCTGTACTAAAAAAGAAGAAGAAACTTTTCAGCAACCGAAAGACCTGGACTGGATGGCTTCACACACAAAGAAGAAATTATACCAATTCTTCTCAAACTCCTCCAAAAGATTGAAGAGGAGGTAACATTCCCAAAGTCATTCTTTGAAACCAGCATCACCTTGATACCAAAAACAGACAAAGACACTGCCAAAAAAGGAAATTACAAGCCAATATCTTTGATGAATAAAGATGCAAAAATTCTCAACAAAATACTGCAAACTGAATCCAGCAACACAAAATAAAATCATATACCATGTTCAAGCTGGATTAATTCCAGGGTCACAAGGATGGTTCAAAATATGCAAATCAATCAATGTGATACACCACATCAACAAAAGAAAAGGCAAAAACAACATGATCATCTCAATAGATGCAAAAAAAGCATTTGATAAAATTCAACATCCGTTCATGATAAAAACTCTTACCAGAGTAGGTATAGAGGGAACATATCTCAACATAACAAAAACGATTTATGACAAACCCACAGCCAAACTAATACTAAATTGTGAATAGTTGAAAGTCTTCCTGCTAAATTCTGGAACAAGACAAGGATGCCCACACTCACCACTTCTATTCAATATTGTATTAGAAATCCAAGCCACAGCAATCAGACAAGGAAAAAAATGTATCTAGATTGGAAAAGAAGAGGTAAAAGTGTCATTATATGTAGATGATTTAATACTCTATATAGAAACCCTAAAGACTCCACACAAGAACTGCTAGAACTGACAAATGATTTCAGCAAGGTAGCAGGATAAAAGATTAACATACAGAAATTTAATGCATTTCTTTACACTAACAATGAAATATCAGAAGGGAAAGGAAAAAAAAAAACCTTTTAAAATCCCAACAAAAAGAAAAAAATAATTAGGAATAAACCTGAACAAGGAGTTAAAAGACTTGTATGTTGAGAACTATAAAACATTGATAAAAGGAAATTGAAGATGATTTAAAGAAATGGAAAGATATTCCATACTCTTGGATTGGAAGAATTAATATTGTTAAAATGGACATAATACACAAATAAATATACAGATTTAATGGAATCCCTAGCAAATTACCCATGATATTTTTCCCAGAACTAGAATAAAAATTCTAAAATTTTATGTAACCATAAAAGACCCAGAATTGCAAAATCAATCTTGAGGAAAAAGAACAAAGTTGGAGGCATAACCCTCCTAGACTTCAAAAACACTACAAAGCTACAGTAATTGAAACAGCATGGTATTGACATGAAAATAGACATACATATCAATGCAACAGAATAGAGTGTCCAGAAATAAACTCACACATCTATGGTCAGTTCATCTTTGACAAAAGAGGCAAAAATGTACAATGGGGAAAAGACAGTCTCTTTGGCAAGTGGTGTTGGGAAAGTTAGACTGCAGCAGGTAAATTGATGAAGTTAGAACACTCCCTCACACTATACACAAAAATAAACTCAAAATGTCTTAAAGATTTAAATATAAGACAGGACACCATAAAACTCCTAGAAGAGAACATAGGCAAAACATTCTCTGACATAACTTGTACCAATGTTTTCTTAGTTCAGTCTCTCAAGGCAATAGAAATAAAGGCAAAAATAAACAAATGGGACCTAATCAAACTTAGAATCATTTGCATGGCAAAGGAAACCATAAACAAAATGAAAAAACAACCTATGAACTGGGAGAAAATATTTGCAAATGGATGTAACCAACAATGGCTTAACTTCCAAAATATACAAACAGCTCATATACCTAACAACAAAAAGAAAAAAACAATAAAAAATTTTCAGAAGACCTAAATACGTATTTCTCCAAAGAAGACATACATATAACCAATGGGCACATGAAAAAAAATGTTCAACATCGCTAATTATTACATGAATGCAAATCAAAATTACAATGAGGTATTACCTCACACCGGTCAGAATGGCCATCATTAAAATTTCTACAAATAAATGCTGGAGAGGGTGTGGACAAAGGGAACCATCCTACTTGTTGGTGAGAATGTAAATTGGTGCAGTCACTATGGAAAACAGTATCGAGGTTCCTTGAAAAGCCAAAAATAGAGTTACCATATGATTGAGAAATCCCATTCCTGGGTATATATCCAGAGAAAACTCTAATTTGAAAAGGTATATGTGCCCCAAGGTTCATAGCAGCACTATTTACAATAGCCAAGCCATAGAAGCAACCTAAATGTCCAACGACAGATGAATAGATAGAGAAGATGTTGTATGTATATACAATGGAATATCACTCAGCCATAAAAAAGAATGAAATAATGCCATTTGTAGCTACATGGATGGACATAAAGATAATCATACTAAATGAAGTAAGTCAGATAAAGACAAATAACATATGATATCACTTATATGTTGAATCTAAAATATGATACAAATGAACTTATTTACAAAACAGAAACAGACCCACAGACATAGAAGACAAACTTATGGTTACCAAAGGGGAAAGGGGGAAGGGATAAATTAGGAGTTTGGGATTAGCAGATATAAAATACTATATATAAACTAGATAAATAACAAGATCTTATTGTACGGCACAGGGAACCATACTCAATATCTTTCAATATCTTGTCATAACCTATAATGGAAAGTGATATGAAAATGAATATAAATATAAATAAATATATATATATATATAACTGAATTTCTATTGCTGTATCCCAGAAACTAACATAACACTGCATACCAAGTATACTTCAATAAAAAATATAACATTATAAGTCTATTAGAATGGAGAATACACAGAATGCTGACCACAACAAATAGTGACAAGGACATAGAGTAACAGGAACTCTGATTCATTTCTGGTTGGAATGGAACACTGCACAGCCACTTTGAAAGACAGTTTGGCAGTTTCTTATAAGACTAAACATACTCTTACTATGTGATACAGCAGTCACACTCCTTGGTATTCACTCAAATAAATTGAAAACTGTTGTACATACAAAAACCTGTACATGGACTTTATAGCAACTTTATTTATAGTTGCCGAAATTTTGAAGGAAACAACCTGTCCTCCAGTAGTTAAATGGAAAACTCAACTGTGGTACAACCAGGCAATGGAATAATATTAGCACTAAAAATAAATGGTATCTTAAGCCCTAAAACCACATAAAAGAAATAAATATATATTCCTACCTGAAAGAAGCCAATCTGAAAAGGCTACACACTCTCATTCAAATTATATTACATTCTGTAAAAGGCGTAACTATTGAGGTAAAAAGAACAGTTGTTGTCAGAGTTTAGAGGGAAAAGAGGGGTGAACAGGCAGAGAACAGTGGGTTTGGGGGTTAGAAAAACTATTCTGTATGGTACAGTAATGGTGGATATGTATCATTATACACTTGTCAAAACCCACACAATATAAAAGACCAAGTGTGAATTGTCATGTAAACTATGGAATTTGAGTGATAATGATGTGTTCATATAAGTTGATAAATTGTAACGAATGTATCACTCTGGAGCAGGATACTGATAATGGGGAAGTCTGCATGTGTAAATACAGTGGGTATCTGTAAACTCTAATGTCTGCTTAATTTTACTATGAATAAAACTTCTCTAAAAATAAAATTTGATTTTGGTGCTGGTAGTCTTTTAAGCCAACATGTCTCAGACTACAGTGAAGAAATAAACAACCTAGGGCCAATATAAATGGTCCATCTTGGCTCATTTACATGACATTTTTATTAGATATATTCATAAGTATTTGTCTTGATGCTATTTAAAGCGGTATCATCTTTAAAATTATAAATGTTTCTTCCTAGTGTAGAAAAATATATTTTTGTATTGAGTTTTATCCAGTAAGCTTTCTAAATTTACTTATTTACTGTCATTTATCTCTAGACATTTAAAAATTCTCTACCTACACAATTCTGTTGTTAGTGAATGAAATATTTATATACATATGTATATAGATATTTTTCTCTCCCATTCCTTGACTTATTGCCCTGGCATGGGTCTCTGCTAAAATGGTGAATAAAAGTTCTAAGTGTAGTAAGTGATCCCAGTATATCATGAAAATGTTTTCTTAATTAGAAATACTTTCTCCTTTTGTTGGTTTTTAAGTATTTACCATTGTTTGTACTTTTATGATGTCATTTTATATTTAAATCTTTGACCCATTTTGATATTTATTCTGATGCACAGTGTGAATATAGATTCAAAATTTCATTTTCCAGATGGCTACATTGATTACTTAACAACATGTATTTACAAGTATATCTTTACATAATATTTTAAGAACACACTTTTATCATGTACTCAATCTTCAAAAGTATATGGGCCTACTTCTGGAATTTCTATTCTGTACCAATTCTCTATGACTTTGTACCAATCTGAGTCTAATCAGGAAATAGAAACTGCTCAGCCATCTGAACAGTAGAAATTTATTACATATTCAACTATGATAAAATAGTAAGTATAAGATACAAGAAAACTCTATAGTGTACCCTAGAGATGAGGGAGAATTCTCAATGAAGGATAAGCTTGAAAGTGAGTTACTTCACCAAGGCAGGTTAAGATCTTTTTTGAGAGAGTGTAGTTATGGCCCACCAGATAACAAAGAAATTCACTGGATTATCCAGGCTAGAGATAGTTTGCAGTTGCTGGGAGAGTAGAAAGCAAACTTCCAGGATGCAGGCAATCCACAATCTGTACCTGACATTAGGACATGGACAGAGAATATGCTGCCAGTGTGGGAAAGAGGCCTGGAGCACACAGTATTCCTGTCAGGATTATGGAATCAAGAGGGTCATGGGAAATAAATATTAAGGACCAAAGTTGATGAAAGGAAATTAAGACCTGGTGGAGATGGGATATCTGGAGCTTGAAGTGTTCTTTTGAGAATGCCACAGGAAGGTGATCATCATACTAGGTCTAGGCTGCAAGGTCACCAAGACATGACACATTCTGAGTGCACAGTAGGGTAAAAGAACCACCAGATGTCCTCATATACACACCATTTCCTGATGGTACAGCCACCAAAACCTCTAGAGAATACATGTCATTTTCAGTATACCTCCACTGGTGTCTACTAAGAAAGCTTAACATTTAGCCTACTGTAAAGGAGAAACACTTAAAGGAATTGCATTCATTATTACTGAGAAAATACTGAAATGTGAATTGGAGCTAAGAGGCAATAAATTGATAACTGGCACAGTCCACACCTTTGGCTACTCTACTTCCATATGTACTTTTTACACACATTTTAACTTCTTTATAACAACAAAATATGTTCACACTTTGACCTAACAAGATATAACTATC
Organism: Phocoena phocoena; assembly: GCF_963924675.1. Taxonomy (NCBI): domain Eukaryota; kingdom Metazoa; phylum Chordata; class Mammalia; order Artiodactyla; family Phocoenidae; genus Phocoena; species Phocoena phocoena. The sequence goes on along the minus strand of NC_089240.1, from coordinate 68,823,569 downwards.
CTGACAAGTGAAGAAGTTCTAATTGTTCCCCAAAATAAGAAGATGCGGAATCTCAAGAGTTATATCTATTAATGGCTACATTAATTTTTCCACAAATTTTGTCACATTCCTACTTCATATTCTCTTCGTTAAAGACTAATTTGGATATCTAGCCTTCAAGAACTTCTGTATAAAATAAAAATGGAAATAAGGAGAAATAAATGTTAGTATGTTGAAATATACACATGTCTTTACTAGTGGGATTTTTTTTCTTTCTTATAGATTTTTACTTCTTGTTATGGCCTTTTCTTTCCTACTTAGAGATGACCCTTTAACATTTCTTTTAGGGTCAATTTAGTATTGATGAACTCTTTTAGTTTTTGCTTGTCTGAGAAGTTTGCTATCTCTCCTTCAATTCTGAATAATAATCTTGCTGGGTAGAGTATCCTAGGTTGTATATTTTTCAGTACTTTAAATATGCCATTCCCTTCTGGCCTGCAAAGTTTCTGCAGAAAAATCATCTGATAGCCTTATGGGGCTTCCCTTGTATGTGACCTTATTTTTTATTTCTGCCTTTAGAATTCTCTCTTTATATTGAACTTTTGCCATTTTAATTATGATATGTCTTGGTGTCATTCTCTTTGGGTTCATCTATTTTGGGACTCTCTGAACTTCCTGTACGTGGATACGTGTTTTCTTCTTCAGGTTCAGAAAGATTTCAACCATAATTTCCTCAAATAATTTTTTGACCCTTTTCTCTTTCTCTTCTCCTTCTAGGGCTACTATACTGTAAATTATGGTACACTTGATTTTGTCCCAAAAGTTCCTTAAACTGTTCCCTTTTTTGTTTGCTTTTGTTTTTGTTGTTCCGAGTGAGTGATTTCCATTATAAGACCTTCCATATATTTATGCATTCTTCCTTATCACCTAGTCTGCTTAATTCCTTCTAGTGTGTTTTCCTTTTCAGTTATTGTACTCTTCAGTTCTGACTGGTTCTTTTTTACATTTTCCAGTCCCTTGATAAAATTCTCACTGTGTTCATCTATTCTTTCCCCTAGTTCATTTAACATTCTTATCACTAATGCTTTGAACTATTTATCTGATAAAATACCTTTTTTATTAGTTGATTTTTCAGGATTTTTTTTCTTGTTTCTTCATTTGAAACAAATTCCTCTGCTTTCTCATTTTGCTTAACCTTTTCTGTCTGTATGAAATTACATGAAACAGTTACCTATCCCAGGCTTGAAGTGGTGTCCTTGTGTGGGTGTGATCCTATACAGTCTGCATGGGCCCAGTGGCTTTGGTGAGGGTGCTGGACCTGAAGTGAGCACAAGTCATGTCTTTCCCAAGAATGTGGTGGCAGCTATCATAAAAAAAGCACATAGAAATATGGAAGGCTTTCATATGTTGCAGCCCTAACCCTAGTACCTCAAAATATTTGGAGATAGTGTTTAGATATAGGGCTTTTAAAGAAGTAAGTAAATGAATTAGTTAGGCTGAGTTCTAATTCAATCTGACTGGTGTTGCTATAAGGAGAAAATTTGAGAAAAAGAGAGATACAGGTGATATACACACAGAGGAAAGAGCATGAGAGGGCAAAAAGAGAAGGCGGCTGTCTGCAAGCCAATGGTAGTGGCCTCAGGAGAAATCAAACCAACTGAGCCCTTGATGTTGGACTTTATCCTACAGAACTGTGAGAAAACAAATTTCTGTTGATAAGCCACCGAGTCTGTGGTAGTCTATGGTATTTTGTTGTAGCAGCCCTAGGAAACTAACATACTTTTATAAACCTCATTTCTTAAATTGACCATGAAATTGTAGTTGATATTTACCTATGGCTTTCTTTTTCAAATACTCATTCTATATTATCCTTGCCTTCAGCAAGAACATCAATTGAGCTGGTTTCTTTACCTGGTAGAGTGACCTAAACTTTCATCCCCAGAGGATCTGATTTCTCAGTTGCCTGCCCTAATTTGTTTGCTATAATTTTCCACTAATCTTTATTATTTGTCAAGGAAATACCAGACACCCTAAAGAATCCTCTGGGTTCCATTTATAGCCTTCCTTATCTCCATTGTGTTTTAGCGAACAAATTTTCCCTTGATGATTATAATCAATCACACCTGCTGATAGTTTAGCTCATTTGTCTGCCTGTTGATTTACTGCATAATGAGGCATAATGGCCAGGTGATAGTCTCATTTTTCCATTCAACAGAACCATTTCTATTTCACTTGGTGGAAGTCTTTCCTCTTTTGGAAACAAGTTCCCCAAGCCAGTGGAGATAAAAGATTTTTAGAAAGGAAGACAAAGACCTGTGAATGGGTTATTAGTGAGAGGAAGCATTCTCACTTCCACCTATGAATTCCTGGACCCAGGCTATGGGAGACAAAGCACAATAAAATTGCCTCTCATTTAAAGCAAAAATTGCACACTGTTTAACAGCAATATCCATCAATTTGCACCATAACTGTGCCTTCATTGTTATCTAACTTTTCCATTAAGGCAGCTATTTTCAGAAGATGAGGTATATGGATATACATCTGCAAAAGGAGCCTTATATTTGCTACAAAGTTCTAAAAGTCTCCACTGATTCCCCAACTGGCACTTGCTAAAAGTTCAATATTGCACCCTTATTTGCCATGGCCACTTCAAGTTATCATTGGATTTGATGGATCATAAAGACCAAAATTGAGAGAGTGGTTTATGACACAGACTGAATTTGATAGAGTCTTCTCTTGCTCTGATCCCCAGTCAAAATTGGCAGTCTTATGGGTGACTCTGTAAGTGGATTGAAGTATCACATTCAAATATATGTTTTTTTCATAATCCAAGAATGCCTACCAAGTGTTTTGCTTCCTTTTTTATAGTGGGTGGTGTGAAATCTAACAACTTGCTTATCACCTTGGAGGATAAATCTTACCACATTCCATACCAATAAATCTGAAAATTTCCCAAGGAGAAAGGTTGCTGACAAGCTACTTTCAGGCTCAGAATAGATTGTGCATTCAAAATTGTTTATTTCTTCTGGATCCAATCATTCCAATTTTAATGATCCCATTCTTTATCAATCTATACCCTAATAGTCTCATAAGCAACTTGCAAAACTGTGAATTCAACTGTCATTGTAATTCAACAACCCACACAATTTAATTTGTGTTTGATTTTCAGCAGTAACAAGAAATAAAACATTCCTTTAGTGTTGTCATGTAAGATCTTCAGTTCTTAGAATTGAACTCTGAATTTGAGCTTGACATTTAGGTGTCTATAGGTGTTTAAGTGTGCTCAAAAGAATCAATTGCACAGTCCTTAGAGTTCTCATAGTCATCATTGCCACCATAATTGTTAAGTGCAGCAGTTACTTGAACCCTCAGTTTCATCATAATCAATTCAGGAGTTTCATCCAGGAACAATTTTGCCTCATTCAGCTAGAGGACATTAGGCAATGCCTGAAGATACTTTTAGTTGTAAAAATTTGGTGGGGATGCTACAGTCATCCAGTGGGAAGAGGTCAGGGGTGCTGCTATACATACTACAAGGCACACAACAATTCCCCACCACAAATAATTATCTGCACCAAAATGTCAATAGTATCAAGGTTGAGGAATCTTGCCAACCACAGATGAAAATTAATTGATTTTGTGATGCCGTCACATATCATCCCTGCTAGCATTGCACTTCCCATAGTCAATGAGCTCAGCATGGCGCTTTATCCCAACAAAATAAAGCCCAAAATTTCATCTTAAGTGAGCTATATCATGAGACTACTCCAGGAACTAATTCTGTATTGCTTTGGTTGCTATCAGTATACAGAAACTTCTCAGTGATTTAAACATGGAGATATTTCATATAAAGAAATATTAAGCTATAATAAATAGTAGCTATGAGATGTACGAGGACTCATAGGGTGTCTTGCAGCTGAGGGGCAGTGCCCAAGGAAGGACAAACCTCAAAGGGAGACCCCTTCTCCACGGATACAGTTTCAGATTTCATTGTAGCCCTCTAGATAGCAGAGAATGTTGCTAGGTTTTCCAGGCAAGATTTGTTCTACAATCACTGAGCAAGCAAGAAACAATGCTCGTGGTGCAGGTGAGCTGAAGCCTGTGGCCAGGCAGACAGGTATTTAGAGGGAGTAAGAGTGCCTGTACGGGAGGGAGTCCTGGAGCATGCACTGTTCATGTTGGGAGAACTACAGCCTTGGGAGGGCCATTTGAGATAACATCCAGGAGACAAGTGATAAGAATGACTCAAGGTGCCAGGGCAGGCAGGATGCTTAGAAAAGTGCATAGGCGGTCATGTATTTCAGACCACAGGTATGTGATTATCTGCCCTGGCCAAGGATGAATGGCAACAAAGAGACCACCAATTCTGGACATGTGGTTGGGGTAGAGTACCAATGGATGTCCTCCTCCTCATACCACTGACTCATGGTATAGACGCCAGAGCCAGAAAGAGAGGCTCTTTATCCTATAATGTTCCTTCAGTGCTGTTATTAAGACAGCTTAACATTGTGCTCACTGTAAAGGAGAAATACTGAAAGGAATTCCATGCATTCTCATAGAGTAAGTATTGCAGGGTGAATTTGGAGCTGAGAGGAAATACATTGATAACTGGCATGGATTTCCACAATCTTAATTTTTGAAGCTATATATTTTATAGCTATGCATATACACACACAGATTTTGTTTTTCATTTTTTACAGGCTTCATGATTTTTTCCATATAAATTTTAGAATTAACTTGTCTGATACCAAAAATAAATAAACCTTTTAGTATTTTTAAGATTACGTTACAAATATAAACTAAGTCCTTTGAAAAAATGATATGTCTAAATTTAGTCCTTTCAGAAATGTTTCATTATCTTCCTCATTAAGTTTTGTGCATTAAAAAAAAATTCCTATGATTTTTGTTTATTTCTGCTACTGTAATTGGGTTTCCTAGTTTGTTACATATTTTAATTGTTTTTCATTTTTATAAGTGAAATCTTTTGATTTTTCTATAAGAATTTTGCATCTCGTTACTTCAAAAATTTTCTTAATATTTTTTGCACTTTTTTTCTCAATTTGTGCTTTCCTAACTATATAATGATATAATCTCTAAATAGAAAAAGCTTTGTCTTTTTTCTCAATTCTTAAGATTCTAATTGTATTAACTAATACCTTTAACATAATGTTAAGCAGTAGTAGAGATAAAGTATCACATTCTTTGGTTACTATTTCAATGTAAGTACTTACATATTTGGGATTAAATCTGCAATCTACCAAACTCTGTCTCTGTTGTCCATTCATCTTTGTTTTTTTTGTTTTGTTTTGTTTTGGCTGCACTGTGCAGTAGAGCCCTAACCACAGGACTGCCAGGGAACTCCTCATCTTTCATTTTATAATCTCCTTCTCATCTTATGTACAGTCTTTTGGATCAATTAACTAATTTTATCATTCATTTTTTTTCTCTACAATCATGGATATTTAATATTATTTGATTTTTATTTTTATTTATTTATTTATTTTTTTTGCGGTACGCAGGTCTCTCACTGTTGTGGCCTCTCCCATTGTGGAGCACAGGCTCCGGACGTGCAGGCTCAGTGGCCATGGCTCATGGGCCCAGCTGCTCCGCGGCATGTGGGATCTTCCCGGACGGGGGCACGGACCCGTGTCCCCTGCATCGGCAAGCAGACTCTCAACCACTGCACCACCAGGGAAACCCTATTATTTGATTTTATTATTGTATTACTTACCATAGAAATACAGTCTATTATGATTGCAAATGTAAATTTTTGATATTTGTATAACAAAATGTTATTGAAGGAAATGTGAGATACAATTAAAGAGTTTTCAGAGAAAAAATATAGAATTTAAATAGTAAACACATTAAGATAAATGCATGAAACTAAATACATCAAACATAGAGTAAACCAAAAGAAAGTAAAAGGACAAATAAAATTTTGATAAGATGAATGCAGACATTGAATTGTCCTGTATAGTTACCTGGCATTTTTTTTTCTCATTTCATTATTATGATATACTTCTTTATTTAGATTAAATTAATAGTTGTATCAGGGAGCATAATCTGATGTAGATCTAAAAAAAAACAAAACTATTTCAAAAGTGGTATTGTAATCTTTGATTCCATTTATGTGGTATATTGAGCTCTTGTTTATCATTATCTTCAACAAAATATGCAATTTTGATTTGCATTTACTCCTTTTCTTAAGAGCATTTAATAGCACACTTAGAAAAAAACTAATAAATGAATGTCAAACTTTTTCAAAAGCAAAATATTAGACAAATCATTAGCTATTTTCATTTTTTAAAAAATAAAACAGAAAACAAGAACAGCACATTAGAAATGATAATCAAGAATACCTTTGAATTAGAAATTTAAAATCAGAAGAGATTATTTGCAGAAATAATATGCAATAAATTTTGAGTGAGATTAAAAAATAAATTTCTGTATTATACAGCTTACCAAAATTGATCACAATATAGGCAACATTTAAACACAAAAATATGTCATAGAAAAAAATAAAGTAGTTGAGGAATAGCACCAAAAAAATGTACTGAGTGCAAATAGTTTCACAAGAGAATTCTTCCAAACCTCTAAAGGTCATACAATCTTAGTGCTATCTAAACTATTTTAGAGAATAGAAAAAAAGAGAAAAAAATTTAAAGACATTTTATAAAATGTGTATAACACTCATCCTAAAACATGATGAAATTTATACTAAAATTGAAAACTACAAGCAGTGTCATTTGTGAATAAATAAAAAATAAGCAAAAGATAATGCAAGATCACATTATAAAATAAAACACCATATTCTGAATATAACAAAGTTTGTGTAAGAATAACATTTCCTGTGAGAACAAGAAAAAGTTTTCAAATTTTAAAATTATCTGCTTAATGGAATCATAGAACTGATAAAACTACAAAAAAAAAAAAAGAACCTGTTAAGCTCTCAGAGAATGGATAACCTTAGAAAGATGAGCTAACTTTGGGAGCATTTTTTCCCCTGGGGATATTTGCCAATTCTGGGCATGCCAAGAATCTGATAATCCAGACTTTGCCACCTTATAAGGTTAATCCTAGGAGACTTAAAAAGAAGTGGAGATTTTGGCACACTCACAGTGTTGTGAAACTACAAAATTGAATATTAAAGAGACTTCAAATACATGGGAATTTTCTCTATAATACATATATCAAATTTTGAAACTTCATGGGGAAGAAGGCTAAAAATTTAAGAAGGCCAGTTTAAAGTAAAATTAGTTTTCACAGTCTTCTCTCCCAGAGAAACATCAGAGTCCAAGAATTAGTAGAGAGAAAAATCACAATTAACACCTCTAACTCACAGCCAAAAAACCCTGGAGAATATTCTTTGGGAATACGGGTGGGAGTAGAGGAAAAATTACAAGGAATCTTACCAAGTTCCAGCTTCAAAGCAGCTCAGTTTCTGCCTATTTTAAGAAAGAGCTCTACTTAGCAGAGAAAAGGGAAGTCCCTCTCTAAGAGAATATAATGTCATCTAGGCCCACTACAGTCTTTACACACAATGTTTGGCATACAGTCACAAATTAATTGGCATGCCAAAAAAAAAAAAGTCCAAATGACTGAAAAGAAAAATAATTAAATGAAAGAGATCCAAGGATTTAGGGTAACTGTGATTAATGTGTAAAAATGTGGAGGAACAGATGGAGAATTTCACAAATGAATTGAAATATTTTGTTAAAAAATCAACTAGCTCTTGTGACAATGTTGTATAACTCTACAGATATACTAAAAGCCACTGAATTTCACACTTCAAATGGGTAAAAAAAAATAATAAAGCTGTTTTTAAAAGAATCAAATAGAAATTCCAGAAGTGAAAAAAATTAAAACCAAAGTTAACTCAATAAATATATTTATAATGGATTGGACACAACTGAGCACAGGATTAGTGAATTAAAAATAGGTCAGTAGGAATAATACAAGCTGAATCATAAAAAAGTTGGAAAATACAGGAATCAATAACATAAATAAGGGATAAAATGTAAAATTTTAACATGTGTAACAGTAATCATAGAAACCAAAGAAAAAGAGAATGGAGCAAAGATAATATTTGAAGATATAATGACTGATAATTTAAAAAAAATTAAATTTGAGACAGTATTATTTTAAAGTAGGAATTGAATAAATGGATGAGTAGACAAACAAGCCTAAACTTGGCATATCATAGAAAAACTACTAAAAATCATAGACAAAATCTTAAGAAAAAAGGAAAAAATTGATACAATGTATTGAAAGAAGCAAAATAAAGAATTAGAGCTAACTTACGAGCAGAAAACATGTATTATGGACTAAGTTGTATCCACCTAAAATTCATCTGTTGAAGCCTTAAATCATGATGTGGCTGTATTTGGAGATAGGACCTTTTAAGGAGATAATTAAGGTTAAATGAGGTCACAACAGTGGGGCTGTAATCCAATAAGATTGGTGTCCTTATTAAAAGAGGGAGAGAGGGCTTCCCTGGTGGTGCAGTGGTTGAGAGTCCGCCTGCCGATGCAGGGGAAATGGGTTCGTGCCCCAGTCCAGGAAGATCCCACATGCCATGGAGTGGCTAGGCCGGTGAGCCATGGCCACTGGGCCTGCGCGTCTGGAGCCCATGCTCTGCAACAGGAGAGGCCACAACAGTGAGAGGACCACGTACCACAAAAAAAAAAAAAAAGAGGGAGAGAAACCAGGGATGTGTATGCACAGAAAAAATGGTATGTGAGGACAGAGAGAGAAGACGGCCATGTGCAAGACAAAAAGAAAAACCTAAGGAGAAATCAAGCCTGCTGATATTTCGATCTTGGGCTTCCAGCCTCTAGAATTGTGAGAAAATAAATTTATGCTATTTAAACCATCCAGTTTGTGGTATTTTGTTGAGCAACACTATCAGACTTACATACAATGGAAGCCAGACAATAGTAGAATAATATCCTTAAAAAGCTGAAATAGAAGATAATACTAACCTAGAATTACATACCTATCAAAGATATCATTCAAAACTGAAGGCATACTAAAGTTATATGCAGACAAAAAATATATTTGAGATATTTCATTGTCAGAGGAGTCACGCTAGAAAAAAATATTAAATGGAATTCCTCAAAGTGAAAATGACTCCAGAAAGAAACAGAAATGCCCGAAGGAATGAAAATTAATGGAAAGAATAAAGATGAAGGCAACATAAAATGATTGTTTTCAATGTTAATAATGTCTTCTTGTATTTAATAGATATTTAAAATTAAAAACCAGTAATTCAATTACAAAAATACCGAGATAGATTAAGTGTTGTTTAACATTTTAAGTTTTTAGCATTATTGAAAAATGGTAAAAATACTAATGTATATCACACTTTAATAAATTAATATTATTTTATCCCTAGATTAATAAGTAAAATAATAAAGAATGCATCTTCACTAAGCTAGTACAAAAGAGAAATAAAATAATGTAAAATACTTGAAAAGTAGAAAAGAAGAAAGGGTAGGAAAAATCATGAAATATGTGTGAAAAGTGGAAAAATCATTTAAAATTAAAATATGTACATATAATTATGTTAAATGCCAAAAAACTAAAAAATCCAACTAAAAGGCAAAAACTGGATAAAGTAAGTCACAACCAAATAATTTTGTTTGTAAGAGCACAACTTAACTGTAAGAACACTGAGGAAGTGAACGTAAAATGACTAGAAAATTTTTATAAAGTAAATAATAACCAAAAAATTTTAAAAAACTGGTAGAGCTTTCCCAATATTGAAGAAAGTAGACAAATTTGGCTATATGATGGGTGACAAACCAAGTGTCTACAATTTCAAACAGAATTTGCTTAGAATATATTCATATACCACAAGTAATTAAGTGAGAAATCAAAAAGAAAAAGAAAACTAGCAAATTACAAAATGCTTCAAAATTAAGCAATAAAATTTTAAATAACTCAGTCAAAAAGGAAATCAGAATAGAAATTAGAAAATATTTCACTGAATAATAATGAAACTTTAATATATCAAACATTTATTCTGTTATAACTATAGTTGCTTAGAGAAATATACAATCCTAAATGCACATATTTGAAATGTTAAAGGTTGAAAATCATCCATCTCAAGAAGTAAAGAACAGCAACTGGACTCAAAAAAATTGTAAAAGAAATAAAAACTTGGATATTAACATGAGCAGGACTAATGAAATAGAAAAAAATATTAGTGGAAATCCATCCCAAAACATAGTTATTTGAAAATGTTATTAAAATTGGTCATCATTTAACAAGTACAATTAAGAAAACAGAATAAAAGAGAATGAATATAGCAGTATCAGGAATGCAAAAAAGAGACCTCGCTAAAAATCCACAAACATTTGAAAGATAACAAGAGGCTCTTTTAAACAACTCTAGGTCAAAAAATGTAAAAGTTTAGGTAAAGTGGAAAACTCCCTAGATATACAACTTATCAGAATAGACACAAGTAAAAATCATTTTAAATCTGAATAAACATGCATTAAAGGAATTTTCTCTGTAATCTGAAGTGTTAATTCAAAGAAACATCTAAGGCTAGTTGGCTTCATTGGCAGATTCTTTCAAATATTTAAGGAAAAAACAATATCAGACAAAATCTTGCATAGAACAGGGAAAAAAAGGAGGAGTGCCTAATATATTTTATGAGAGAGAGCAGGCTAACATGAATACAATGACATTGCAATCTCTCTCATGAACATAGGTAAAATAATCATAGACAAAGTATTAGCAAATTAAATTCAGGGATATATGTAAAGCATTCAATATCATGACCAAGTTTATTCCACAAATGCAATGTAGGTTTTATATCTGAAAACATTCTACATTAACAGAATAAAGGAGAAAAGTAATGATGATCTCAATATATAGAAGAAAAGTTAAACAAAATTTCAATACGTATTCATGATAAAATGCTTAGGATATGACTAATAGAAGAACACTTTCTTCATCTCATGGAGAATATCTTAGAAAACCTGTAGAAAAGATCATTATTTCTAGTTAATTATTAAAAACATTTATGCTGAGTTGGAAAAAATACAAAGATGTCCACTATCACCACTCTCTGTATTTTTATACTCAAAGTACCAGACAGTGATCTAAAGAAAGCAAATATAAATAGAAGTTTTAAAAAGTAGAAAAGAATACACAAAATCATTATTAATCACAGACAATATAATTGTGTACATAGAAAATCTATGTCTATAGACCAGTTATTAGAATTAATAAATTAATAGAGTAAGGTCGTTGGATATAAGGGCCACATTTTAAAATCAAATAAACTTCTATATCCTAGAAATAATTAAAAAATGAAATTTCAAAAGGTAATATTTGCAATTACATCATAAAACATCAAATATAGCTACATTGTGTTATTCAGTTAGACTGCAACTAAGTTCCCAAAATATTTAAATTTTAATACTTAAAAGTTTTATTTTTTAATTTTATGCTTCTGTTCTCACTGTTGGAATTGTTCATATTTTAAATTATATGCAAAGTAAGGAAATACATTCAATCAAACTGTTTCTAGGTTATTCATGAAATGACATAATTTATCTATAATAGTTACCATTGCCAGATAACCCTAATGATCTCCTAAATGTAAAATGAGGCACATGAATTTGTTTTTTATGGATCATTTACTGGAAAATGCAATTACATTAAAATGATCTCTAAATAGAAAAAAACCTAGGAATAAATGTAATAAAAGATGTGGAATTCTTACATATACAAAATTATACCTCATTATTGCAATAAGGATTGAAATAAATATCATGTTCATGAATTGGAAGTTTCAATATTGTAAAGATGTCAATTTTTCCCAAATTATTCTATAGATTCAATAAAATGACAACCAGTATCTCAGAATGTGTTTTGTAATAATTAACAAACTAAATCTAAATCTGAATTTTGCTTGAAACTCCAAGGGCCAAGACTAGCCAAGACAATCATTAAGAATGGATATCAAGGGCTTCCCTGGTGGTGCAGGGGTTGAGAGTCCGCCTGCCGATGCATGGGACACAGGTTCATTCCCCAGTCCGGGAAGATCCCACATGCCGTGGAGCAGCTGGGACCATGAGCCATGGCTGCTGAGCCTGCGCGTCCGGAGCCTGTGCTCCACAACGGGAGAGGCCACAACAGTGAGAGGCCCACATACTGCAAAAAAAAAAAAAAATAAGAATGGCTATCAAGTATTATTATACAGTGACTTTAATTAAAACAGCACGGTATTGGTACAAGGAAAGTCAGTTAAATTAACCAATGGAAAACAAGAAGTCCAAAAGACAGGGCAAGGTGTTGGAAGACTTTTGTTTTTGTTTTTGTTTGTTTGTTTGTTATTACTTTTCATTTTTTTAAACATCTTTATTGGAGTATAATTGCTTTACAATGGTGTGTTAGTTTCTGCTTTATAACAAAGTGAATCAGCTATACATATATTCCCATATCTCTTCCCTCTTGCATCTCCCCCCATCCCACCCACCCTATCCTACCCCTCTAGGAGGTCACAGAGCACTGAGGTGATCTCCCTGTGCTATGTGGCTGCTTCCCACTAGCTATCTATTTTACGTTTGGTACTGTATATATGTCCATGCCACTCTCTCACTTTATCCCAGCTTATTCTTCCCCCTCCCTGTGTCCTCAAGTCCATTCTCTAGTAGGTCTGCATGCTTATTCCCATCTTACCCCTAGATTCTTCATGACCTTGTTTTTTTTTTAGATTCCATATATATGTGTTAGTGTATGGTATTTATTTTTCTCTTTCTGACTTACTTCACTCTGTATGACAGACTCTATGTCCATCCACCCCACTACAAATAATTCAATTTCGTTTCTTTTTATAGCTGAGTAATATTCCATTGTATATATGTACCACATCTTCTTTATCCATTCATCTGTTGATGGACACTTAGGTTGCTTCCATGTCCTGGCTATTGTAAATAGAGCTGCAATGAATATTGTGGTACATGACTCTTTTTGAATTATGGTTTTCTCAGGGTATATGCCAAGTAGTGGGTTACTGAGTCATATGGCAGTTCTAGTTTTACTTTTTTAAGGAACCTCCATACTGTCCTCCATAGGGGCTGTATCAATTTACATTCCCACCAAGAGTGCAGGAGGGTCCCCTTTTCTCCACACCCTCTCCAGCATTTGTTGTTTGTAGACTTTTTATGATGGCCATTCTGACTGGTGTGAGATGATATCTCATTGTAGTTTGGATTTGCATTTCTCTAATGATTAATGATGTTGAGCATTCTTTCATGCGTTTGTTGGCAATCTGTGTATCTTCTTTGGAGAAAAGTCTATTTAGGCCTTCTGCCCAGTTTTGGATTGGGTTGTTTTTGTTTGTTTGTTTTTGGATATTGAGCTGCTTGTAAATTTTGGAGATTAATCCTTTGTCAGTTGCTTCATTTGCAAATATTTTCTCCCATCCTGAGGGTTGTCTTTTCGTCTTGTTTATGGTTTGCTTTGCTGTTCAAAAGCTTTGAAGTTTCATTAGGTCCCATTTGTTTATTTTTGTTTTTATTTCCATTTCTCTAGGGGGTGGGTCAAAAAGGATCTTGCTGTGATTTATGTCATAGAGTGTTCTGCCTATGTTTTCCTCTAAGAGTTTGATAGTGTCTGGCTTTACATTTGGGTCTTTAATCCATTTTGAGCTTATTTTTGTATATGGTGTTAGGGAGTGCTCTAATTTCATTCTTTTACATGTAGCTGTCCAGTTTTCCCAGCACCACTTATTGAAGAGGCTGTCTTAATTATTGTGTCCCCTGTTTAGAATGCACTATTCCAATATGTCTAGCTTCTTTGCTTTCTTCATTTCTTTTACTCAAATGTCACTCTCAGAGATCCTTACATAAGACATTCTAATATGTTAAGTCCTCCAATGTTTTATATTCCTTATCCCTGCTTTATTTTTTTTCTTTAGCATTTATTATTTTCTAACATACTGTATGTTTTGAAGACTTATTATGTTTATTTTCTGTCTCCCCCAATAAAATATTAGATCCATGAGGTCAGGGATGTTTTTCTCTTTTATTCACTGATGAGCAAGATCTCATATACTGTAGGCTGTCAATAATTATTTGAGTATTTGATGAATGAACCAGTTCATTTAAACCTCAAACTTCACAGCATGGGATTCACATTAAATACAATGAAACATATACCAGGTGACTTATGGATGGAGCTAATCTTATGCAAAATTTTGAATTAATGTTTGTCTCTTCAAATAGATGATGTTCTCATGTTTCCCTTCAGATTTCCAAGGCCACTCACTAAGCAACTAACTGGAAGTCTATTCTCCAACTCCTGCATACTCTTCAGTTATTCTTTATCCACTATCAAAGCTGATTTGAACTAAAAGTCATTTACAGTTTTTTTCCTAAATAATCTTTTTTTTTTTACTTCCTATGATTTATTTATTTTATAACTGGAAGTTTGTACATTTTGACTCCCTTCACCCCTTTTGCTCATCCCCCACCCCCGACCTCTGGCAACTATCAACCTGTTCTCTGTATCTATCAGCTTGTTTTGGGTTTTGCTTTTTGTCTTTTTAGGTTCTACATATAAATGAGATCATATATTTGTCTTTGAGTAATTTCACTAAGTATAATGTCCTCAAGACCCATCCATATTGTCGTAAATGGCAAGATTTTATTCTTTTTATGGCTGAATAATATTCCATTGTGTGTGTGTGTATGTGTGTGTGTGTATCACATTTTCTTTATCCACCCATCTATCAATGGACACTTAAGTTATTTCTATATCTTGGCTATTGTAAACAATACAGCAATGAACATGGTGGTGCATATATCTTTTCAGGTTAGTATTTTTGTTTCCTTCATATAAATACACAAAAGTGGAATTGTGGAATTTTGTGATAGTTCTATTTTTTAAATTTTTTGATGAACCTAAATACTGTTTTCCATAGTGGCTGCACCAACTTATGCTTCCACCAAAAGTGCACAAGTGTTCCCTTTACTCCACATCCTCACCAATGCTTGTTATTTCTTGTCTTTATATATATATATAATAGCCATTTTAACAAGTATGAGGTTCTAAAGAATTTTCTAAACTAATTTTTAATTTTATTCATGGAACAGATTTGCATGATAGTGATGCTTTGGACATAGAGCCTTAACCACAAAAAAAGAGATTAGTGTCAGTAATATTTAAGGACTGTCAAATGCATTCATTGCCTCTCAAATCTTTTTTTTTTCAGTATTACACCTGTTTGTCTCCTGGGGTATTTCATGTAAATTACTCTCTATTTTCCCTTCATAGAACTTATCACAATTGAATTTATATGGTTAATAGTGTAATTATTTATACAATATCTGTCATTTTCACTGGTCTATACATTTCTGAGGGGCAATAAGTGTGTCTGTCTTGATCACTGTTTTAGCTGCAGTGCCTAATTAATTAATTATCTATTCAATGGACTCAAGTATGAGTCCTATAGTGAAAGGAGTAAAAACTAAAAAATCTATGAACTTCATACTCTGTAAACTATGGGGGGACAAGCATTGTTTTGTGACCCATTTGGAAAACTGAAAAACACTGAAAAGGTAGAGACAGATAAATGAAAAATACCCCTCCCCTCCTTTTAAATGGAACATGATGATTTTTGACCCATCAAGGATTCCAAAGAATAAAATGTTACTTTCAATCCTTGGAATCTCTAGCTATCAACAATGGCAGTACCCAGCAGAAGCATAGGTCTGGTTCCGTGGGAACAGCAGTGCCAGGAAAGATGCAGCAATAATAATTAGATAAGGGTGAAAATATAAAGCATTCTTTAAAATAAAAACTATTACATATCTAAACACATGTGATATATAGACCTGCAAAAGTTGTAGATGAATAGAGCCCTATGACAGAAAAAATTTGCAACAACCTAAAAAATGTTAAGTACTATTGTTGAGTTCCTAATATGTTTCTGGTGCTTTAACTTCAATTATCTCATTTACTCTTCACAACAACATGGAAAATAGACATGTGCATCTCATTTTACATATGAAAAGATTGAGTCACTTTCAAAAGATAGAACAACTAGTAAGTGTTACAGCTTATATGTTTTTTTTGTTTTGTTTTGTTTCACAAAAAATTGTTTAATGATTTAGATGAAATTACTTTTGTAGGTTTCAAAAAATTATTTCTTCCGCACATACACAGTCAGTTGATTCTTCTAAGACTAGATTTTGGGAAGTATATATATATATATATATATATATATATATATATATATATATTTTTTTTTTTTTTAAATTTAATTTTATTTATTTTTTATACAGCAGGTTCTTATTAGTCAACAATTTTATACACATCACTGTATACATGTCAATCCCAATCACCCAGTTCATCACACTACCACCCCCACCCACCACAAATTTTGCCCCTTCGTGTCCATACATTTGTTCTTGACATCTGTGTATCAATTTCTGCCCTGCAATCTGGTTCATCTGTACCATTTTTCTAGGTTCCACATATATCCGTTAATATAGGATAATTGTTTCTCTCTTTCTGACTTACTTCACTCTGTATGACACTCTCTAGATCCATCCTTGTGTCAACAAATGACCCAATTTCATTCATTTTTTATGTCTGAGTAATATTCCATTGTATATATGTACCACAACTTCTTTATCCATTCATCTGTCAATGGGCATTTAGGTTGCTTCCATGAGCTGGCTATTGTAAATAGTGCTGCAATGAACATTGGGGTGCATGTGTCTTTTTGAATTATGGTTTTCTCTGGGTATATGCCCAGTAGTGGGATTGCTGGATCATATGGTAATTCTATTTTTAGTTTTTTAAGGAACCTCCATACTGTTCTCCACAGTGTATATATCAATTTAAATTCCCACCAACAGGGCAAGAGGGTTCCCTTTTCTCCACACCCTCTCCAGCATTTGTTGTTTGTAGATTTTCTGATGATGCCCATTCTAAATGGTGTAAGGTAATACCTCATTGTAGTTTTGATTTGCATTTCTCTAATAATTAGTGACGTGGAGCAGCTTTTAATGCGGTTCTGGGCCATCTGTATCTCCTCTTTGGAGAAGTGTCTATTTAGGTCTTCTGCCCATTTTTGGATTGCTTTTTTTTTTTTTTTTAAATTGAGCTGCATGAGCGGTTTATATATTTTGTTGATTAATCCTTTGTCCTATGATTCGTTTGCAAATATTTTCTCCCATTCTGAGCATTGTATTTTTGTCTTGTTTATGGTTTCCTTTGCTGGGCAAAAGCTGTGAAGTTTCATTAGGTCTCATTTGTTTAGTTTTGGTTTTATCCCCATTACTCTAGGAGGTGGATCAAAAAAGATCTTGCTGTGATTTATGTCAAAGGGTGTTCTTCCTATGTTTTCCTCTAAGAGTTTTATTGTGTCTGGTCTTACATGTAGGTCTTGAACTCATTTTGAGTTTATTTTTGTATATGGTGTTAAGGAGTGTTCTAATTTCATTCTTTTACCTGGAGCTGTCAAGTTTTCCCAGTATCACTTATTGAACAGACTGTCTTTTCTCCATTGTATATCCTTGCCTCCTTTGTCATATATTAGTTAACCATAGACGTGTGGGTTTACCTCTGAGCTTTCTACCTTGTTCCATTGATCTATGTTTCTGTTTTTGTGGCAGTACCATATTGTCTTGATTACTGTAGCTTTGTAGTGTAGTCTGAAGTCAGGGAATCTGATTCCCCCAGCTTCATTTTTTTCCCTAAATACTGCTTTGGCTTTTCAGAGTCTTTTGCGTCTCCATACAAATTTTAAGATTTTTTGTTCTAGTCCTATAAAAATTGCCATTGGTAATTTGATAGGGATTGCAGTGAATCTGTAGATTGCTTTGGGTAGTATAGTCATTTTCACAATATTGATTCTTCCAATCCAAGAATATGGTATATCTCTCTGTCTGTTGGTATCATCTTTGGTTTCCTTCATCAGTGTCTTATACTTTTCTGCATATAGGTCTTTTGTCTCCCTAGGTAGGTTTATTCCTTGGTATTTTATTCTTTTTGTTGAAATGATAAATGGGAGTGTTTCCTTAATTCCTCCTTCAGATTTTGCATCATTAGTGTATAGAAATGCAAGAGATTTCTGTGCATTAATTATGTATCCTTCAACATTACCAAATTCATGGCTTAGCTCTAGTAGTTTTCTGGTGGCAGCATTAGGATTCTCTATGTAAAGAATCATGTCATCTGCAAACAGTGACAGTTTTACTTCTTCTTTTCCAACTTGTATTCCTTTTATTTCTTTTTCTTCTCTGATTGCCGTGGCTAGTACATACAAAACTATGTTGAATAATAGAGGTGAGAGTGGATCTCCTTTTCTTGTTGCTGATCTTAGAGAAAATGCTTTCAGTTTTTCACCACAGAGAATGATGTTTGCTGTGGGATTGTCATATATGGCCTTTATTATGTTGAGGTGTGTTCCCTCTATGCCCACTTTCTGGAGAGTTTTTGTAATAAATGTGTGCTGAATTATGTCACAAGCTGTTTCTGCATCTACTGAGATTATCATATGGTTTTTCTACTTCAATTTGTTAATACAGGGTATCATATTGATTGTTCTGCATATATTGAAGAATATTTGCATCCCTGGGATAAATCCCACTTGATCGTGGTGTATGATCCTTTTAATGTGTTGTTGGATTCTGTTTGCTAGTATTTTGTTGAGGACGTTTGCATCTATATTCATCAGTGATATTGGTCTGCCATTTTCTTTTTTTGTAATATTTTTGTCTTGTTTTTGTATCAGGGTGATAGTGGCATCATAGAATGAGTATAGGAGTGTTCCTTCCTCCACAGTATTTTGGAAGTGTTTATGAAGGATGGATGTTAGCTCTTCTCTAAATGTTTGATAGAATTCACCTGTGAAGCCATCTGGTCCTGGATTTTTGTTGTTTGAAGATTTTTAATCACTAGATTCAATTTAATTACTTGTGATTGGTCTGGTCATATTTTCTATTTCTTCCCAGTTCAGTCTTGGAAGGTTATGACTTTCTAAGAATTTGTCCATTTCTTCCAGGTTTTCCATTTTATTGGTATAGAGGTGCTTGTAGTAGTCTCTTAGGGTGCTTTGTATTTCTGCAGTGTCTGTTGTAACTTCTCCTTTTTCATTTCTAATTTTATTGATTTGAGTCCACTCTCTCTTTTTTTGTTAATGAGTCTGCCTAATGATTTATCAATTTTGTTTATCTTCTCAAAGAACCAGCTATTATTTTTATTGAACTTTGCTATTGGTTTCTTTATTTCTATTTCATTTATTTCTGCTCTTATTTTTATGATTTCTTTCCTACTGCTTGCTTGGGGTTTCGTTTGTTCTTCTTACCTAAAGGTGTAAGGTTAGATTGTTTACCTGAGATGTTTCTTGTTTCTTGAGGTAGGCTTGTATAGCTATAAACTTCCCTCTTAAAACTGCTTTTGCTGCATCCCATAGGTTTTGCATTGCCATGTTTTCACTGTCATTTGTCTCTCGGTATTTTTTTCATTTCCTCTTTGATTTCAGTGATCTCTTGGTTATTTCTTAACATATTGTTTAGCCTCCATGTGTTTTTGCTTTTTACATTTTTTCCCCTGTAATTCATTTCTAATCTCATAGCGTTGTGGTCAGAAAAGATGCTGGATATGATTTAAATTTTCTTAAATTTACTGAGCCTTGATCTGTTACCCAAGATGTGATCTACCCTGTAGTATGTTCATGTGCACTTGAGAAGAACGTGTAATCTGATGTTTTTAGGTGGAATGTCCTATAGATATCAATTAAATATATCTGGTCTATTGTGTCATTTAAAGCTACAGTTTCCTTATTTATTTTCATTTTGGATGATCTGTCCATTGGTGTAAGTGAGGTGCTAAAGTCTCCACTATTATTGTGTTACTGTTGATTTCCTATTTTATAGATGTTAGCAGTTGCCTTATGTATTGAGGTGCTCCTATGTTGGGTGCATATATATTTATAATTGTTACATCTTCTTCTTGGATTGATCCCTTGATCATTATGTAGGGTCCTTCCTTCTCTCTTGTAACCTTCTTTATGTTAAGGTCTATCTTATCTGATATGAGTATTGCTACTCCAGCTTTCTTTTGATATCCATTTACATGGACTATCTTTTTCCATCCTCTCACTTTCAGTCTGTATGTGTCCATAGGTCTGAAGTGGGTCTCTGGTAGACAGCATATACATGGGTCTTGTTTTTGTATTCATTCAGCAAGCCTGTGTCTTTTGGTTGGAGCATTTAATCCTTTCACGTTTAAGGTAATTATGGATATGTATGTTCCTATGACCATTTTCTTAATTGTTTTGTGTTTGTTTTGGTAGGTCCTTTTCTTCTCTTGTGTTTTTTGTTTAGAGGAGTTTCTTTAGCATTTGCTGTATAGCTGGTTTAGTGGTGCTGAATTCTCTTAGCTTTTGCTTGTCTGTAAAGCTTTTGATTTCTCCATCGAATCTGAATGAGATACTTGCTGGATAGAGGAATCTTGGTTGTGGGTTCTTCACTTTCATCACTTTAAGTATGTCATGCCAATCCCTTCTGGCTTGCAGAGTTTCTGCTGACAAATCAGCTGTTAACTTTATGGGAGATCCCTTGTTTGTTATTTGTCATTTTTCCCTTGCTGCTTTCAATAATTTTTCTTTGTCTTTAATTTTTGTCAGTTTGATTACTATGCGTCTCAGCATGTTTCTCCTTGGGTTTATCCTGTATGGGACTCTCTGTACTTCCTGGACTTGGCTGGCTATTTCCTTTCCCATGTTAGGGAAGTTTTCGACTATAATCTCTTCAAATATTTTCTCTGGCCCTTTCTCTCTCTCTTCTCCTTCTGGGACTCCTACAATGCAAATGTTGTTGCATTTAATGCTGTTCCAGATGTCTCCTAGGCTGTCTTCATTTCTTTTCCTTCTTTTTTCTTTATTCTCTTCTGCAGCAGTGAATTCCACCATTCTGTCTTCCAGGTCACTTATCTGTTCTTCTGCCTCAGTTATTCTGCTATTGATTCCTTCTAGTGTAGTTTTCATTTCAGTTATTGAATCCTTCATGTCTGTTTGTTTCTTCTTTAATTCTTCTGTGTCTTTGTTAAACATTTCTTGCATCTTCTCGATCTTTAACTCCATTCTTTTTCTGAGGTTGTGGATCATCTTCACTCTTATTATTCTGAATTTTTTTTCTGGAAGGTTGCCTATCTCCACTTCATTTACTTGTTTTCCTGGGATTTTATCTTGTTCCTTCATCTGGTACATAGTCCTCTGCCTTTTCAAATTGTCCATCTCTCTGTGAATGTGGTTTTTGTTCCACAGGCTGCAGGATTGTAGTTCTTCTTGCTTCTGCTGCCTGCCGTCTGTTGGATGAGGCTATCTGAGAGGCTTGATGTGTGGGGCTGCTGGTGGGTAGAGCTGACTGTTGCTCTGGTGGGCAGAGGTCAGTAAAACTTTAATCTATTTGACTGTTCATGGGTGGGGTTGGGTTCACTCCCTTTTGGTTGTCTGGCTTGTGGCAACCCAACACTGGAGCCATCTGGGCTTTTTGGTGGGCTAATGGTAGACTCTGTGTGGCTTGCCCCAAGGAGTACTTCCCACAACTTTTGCTGCCAATATCCTTGTCCCCACAGTGACCCACAGCCACTGCCCACTTCTGCAGGAGACCCTATAACATTAGCAGGTAGGTCTGGTTCTGTCTCCCCTGGGGTCACTGCTGCTTCCCCTGCATCCTGAAGCACACACTACTTTGTATGTGCCCTCCAAGGGTGAAGTCTTTCTTTCCCCCAGTCCTGTCAAAGTCCTGCAATCAAATCCCAGTAGCCCTCAAAGTCTGATTCTCTAGGAATTCCTCCTCCCATTGCAGGAACCCCAGGTTGGGAAACCTGACATGAGGCTCTGAATCTTCACTCCAGTGGGAGGACTTCTGTGGTCTAACTATTCTCAAGTCTGTGAGTCACCCACCCAGCAGTTATGGGATTTGATTTTACTGTGATTGCAACCCTCCTACCAACTCATTGTGGCTTCTCCTTCGTCTTTGTATGTGGGGTATCTTGTTTGGTGAGTTCCAGTGTCATTCTGTCGATGATTTTCCATCAGCTAGTTGTGATTCTGGTGTTCTCATAAGACATAGTGAGAGCACGTCCTTCTACTCTGCCCTCTTGGTTCAGGCGGCCCTCTGGATGATTTTCTCAGTGAAAGAGCAAGGCACTCTCCACCCATGCTTTGGACCCATCATTTTCATGACCACCAGCAGCTGCATTAGCAACTCCCTAAGGCTGATATTTAAACCCAGATTATCTAATGCCAAATCATTTCTGCTTAAGTATTATACTTACTCTGTCCACGTAAAGGGCCAGTCTCTTTTTAATTATGTGTGTTGTGGCAGGGATAGAAGAAATATATACAATTTTATTTCTCTGGAATTGAAAAAAGACAAAGACAAAGGTAACTAGAACCTCAGAATTATTACCCAGAGGCAAACAGAGCCTTATCTTGCTTTGAAATCATTGGAATGATTATAGGTACATGTTAAGAGTCAGAAAATCAGACTCTTACCTTAGCTTCTATACATGGTCTAATATCCTTTATTCATTCATGTAATAAATATGTTTGAATGTACTTATCAGGTGCCTATTCTGGGCTTAAATATTTTTTCAGCACAGACTATTACTATGTATAACTAAATTCTGCAAACTCATAAGGTTTGACTTGACTAAAGCTCTAGTTAGCTGTCAATTATTGCCTGAAATTCCACCATAAGTACTAATTTTATTACAAGACTTGATTACTACTAAAATGTTCATATCTGTGTGTGAGATAACACTGTGTAACAGACATTACTACTGTTTACTGATATCTCCTAATTCTTCACCTTCAGAAAAGAGGTACTTCCCTAACATTTTGAAGTTAGGTATAATAATCTGGTCTGGCAAATAAATAAGAGTGAATGTGATGTGTGTCAATTCCAGGTAGAAGTCTTTAATCACCATATGTTTTCTCTTGCCTCAGTAATCATGAAAGCACATGCTGATATGAAGCTGCAAAACTGAGTCATAAAACAAAAGATAGTTGCTCCAGGAAGTTGCCCAAACCTGTAATGGACTTTGTATGAGCTAAAAATAAACCATTGACCTTTAAAGCCTTTGAGATTTTGGCACTTTGTTTCATTTTATTTTTGTTTTTACCTAGCCTATCCCAAGGCAAAAATAGTATTATCCAATAACAGGAAACACTGGTATTTAAGTATACCTCTGGAACATTCTATGTATACAAATTGTGTGCCTTTGCTCATACTGTTTCTTCTACCTAAAAAGAAAAAAATTATCCAATCCCACCCCTTCTAAACCTGGTGAATTAAATAGCCATTCACCATGTCTGAAAAGCTTTCCAAAGCATAATTAGTAACACTTGTCTCTGTTAATAATCCTTTTTTTGCCATCACAGCATTTACCACATTTTATAATTGTGTATATGACTAACTACCTCAACAGTCTGTTAAAGACAGGGATTGTGTCAGATTTACTCCACAGAACTTAGTTCAGTGGTATTTATTTAGCATAGTAAATAAATATCCATTAACTTAAAATTAATAAAATTTCACAAAGAATAGAGGGATTCCCACTTGAGTTTAAGACAGGAGACAAAACTAGAGCCTGGGATTTCAGTTGTAATATTTGATAATCGCACAATTTTACCACAAGCTAGTGTTGGGTTTTGATGGCAACAGGAATTGGCATCTAATGCTATTAGATCTCAGAAACTCTACTTTGCCCAAGAAATTAACCTGAACCTGTGAGACAGCTTCTTAGTAAGGCTTAAATCACATTTTTTAAAATATATTTTTATATTTTCTCAGTCTTAACATCTCCTTGTTAGTCGTTTAATGTAGACTCCCATTATTAAGTTATTGATTGATAAGGTAATTCCAAGCTCAATGTGTGACTGACTGAGAAAAAATCTGATTTGTCCAAACACTCCATGTTGTCCTGATGTGAGCAAAGTTTTTTTTTGCTACATGTAGATTGGTGGGACTTGGATAAGTTGAACACATCTGATTAAACCAGCTGTGACTTGGAGCTGAGAGATAGATCAAATTCATCCATACCCTCCCCCTGTGGTGAGTCACAAAACAAAAATGGCAGAAGTCTTTGCCCAATGTCTTTATGGTACCATCAGGATACAAAAAAGAGTATTCAATAATTCAAAAGGGAATTCATAAAACTATAAAACAAACATGAAATAGCACCCTGGTACATACATTTTCTTATATTTCTGACAAAAGGGTTAACTTATTTTTACAAAAAATACACAGATACACTATGGAGCATAATTCAAAATTGACATAATTTTTAAAAGGATTTGTATCCCTTTATACGGTACCATTCCCTACCACTCAAAGAATATATGTTCACCTCCCTATGGCATTTGAGGTCCTGCAGTGGAAAAAAATTAAGAAGCACTAAATATAATAACAGTTAAAAATAATAGTTTTTATTTATTTGAGGGCTAAATATACTTTATATGCATTATTTATTCATGCTTAATGGTGAGGAAACTGATGCTTAATAATGTGAAATAGACCAAGATGGTCAAGTAGAAGGGCGTGCTCTCACTTCCTCTTGCGAGAACACCAGAATCACAACTATCTGCTGGAAAATCATCTACAGGAGGACACTGGAACACACCAAAAAAGATACCCCACATACAAAGACAAAGGAGAAGCCACAATTAGACCATAAGAGCGGCACAATCACAGTAAAATCAAATCCCATAAATACTGGTTGGGTGACTCACAGAATAGAGAACACTTAGACCAAAGAAGTCTACCCACTGGAGTGAAGGTTCTGAGCCCCACGTCAGGCTTCCCAACCTGGGGGGTTCGACAATGGGAGGAGGAATTCCTAGAGAATCAGACTCTGCAGACTAGTGGGACTTGATTGTAGGACTGACAGGACAGGGGAAACAGAGACTCCAATCTTGGAAGGCATACACAAAGTAGTGTGTGCATCAGGACCCAGGGGAAGAAGAATTGACCCCAGGGGAGACTGAAAAAACCTACTTGCTAGTTTTGTAAGGTGTCCTGCATGGGCGGCTGTGGCTCACTGTGGAAACAAGGACACTGGCAGCAGAAGTTCTGGGAAGTACTCCTCGGTGTGAGCCCTCCCAGAGTCCGCCATTAGCCCCACCAAAGATCCCAGGTAGGCTCCAGTGTTGGGTTGCCTCAGGCCAAACAACCAACAAGGAGGGAACCCAGCCTTGCCCAAGAGCAGTCACATGGATTAAAGTTATACTGAGCTCTGCCCACCAGAGCAACAGTCAACTCTACCCACCAGCAGACCCTCCCATCAGGAAACTTGCACAAGCCTCTTAGATAGCCACATCCACCAGAGGGTAGACAGCAGAAAGAAGAAGAGCTACAATCCTGCAGCCTGTGGAACAAAAACCATATTCACAGAAAGATAGACAATTTGAAAAAGCAGAGGGCTATGTACCACATGAAGGAACAAGATAAAACCCAAGAAAAAAAAGTAAATGAGGTGGAGATAGGCAACCTTCCAGAAAAAGAACACAGAATAATGATAGTGAACATGATCCAGGACCTCGGAAAAATAATGGAAGCAGATATTATAAAGATACAAGAAATGTTTAAAAAAGACACAGAAGAATTAAAGAACACACAAACAGACACGAACAACACAATAACTGAAATGAAAACTATACTAGAAGGAATCAATAGCAGAATAACTGAGGCAGAAGAATGGATAAGTGACCTGGAAGACAGAATGGTGGAATTCACTGCTGCAGAAAAGAATAAAGAAAAAAGAATGAAAAGAAATGAAGACAGCCTAAGAGATCTTTGGGACAACATTAAATGCAAAAACATTCCCATTATAGGAGTCCCAGAAGGAGAAGAGAGAGAGAAAGGACTTGATAAATTATTTGATGAGATTGTAGTCGAAAACTTCCCTAACATGGGAAAGGAAATAGCCAGCCAAGTACAGCAAGTCCCATACAGGACAAACCCAAGGAGGAACATGCTGAGACACATAGTAATCAAATTGGCAAAAATTAAAGAAAAAATATTGAAAGCAGAAAGGGAAGAATAACAAACAAGGGATCTCCCATAAAGTTAATAGCTGATTTGTCAGCAGAAACTCTACAAGCCAGAAGGGAGTGGCATGATATACTTAAAGTGATGAAAGAGAAGAACCTACAACCAAGATTACCTGGCAAGTATATCATTCAGATTCAATGGAGAAATCAAAAGCTTTACAGACAAGCAAAAGCTAAGAGAATTCAGGACCACTAAACCATCTCTACAACAAATGCTAAAGGAACTTCTCTAAGTGGGAAACAGAAGAGAAGAAAAGCACCTACAAAAACAAACACAAAACAATTAAGAAATTGTCATAGGAACATACATATTGATAATTACCTTAAACGTGAATGGATTAAATGTTCTAACCAAAAGTCACAGGCTTGCTGAATGGATACAAAAACAAGACCCATATATATGCTGTCTACAGGAGACCCACTTCAGTCCTAGGGACGCATACAGACTGAAAGTGAGGGGATGGAAAAATATATTCCATGCAAATGGAAATCAAAAGAAAGTTGAGGGATTCCCTGGTGGCACAGTGGTTGAGAGTCCGCCTGCTGATGCAGGGGATGTGGGTTTATGCCCCAGTTCGGGAAGATCCCACATGCCGTGGAGTGGCTGGTTCCATGAGCCATGGCTGCTGAGCCTGCATGTCTAGAGCCTGTGCTCCACAACAGGAGAGGCCACAACAGTGAAAGACACACGTACCACAAAAAAAAAAAGAAAGAGAGAAGAAAGCTGGAGTAGCAATACTCATATCAGATAAGATAGACCTTAAAATAAAGAATGTTACAAGAGACAAGGAAGAACACTACATAATACTCAAGGGATCAATCCAAGAAGAAGATATAACAATTATAAATATATATGCACCCAACATAGGAGCATCTCAATACATAAGGCAACTGCTAACAGCTATAAAACAGGAAATCGACAGTAACACGAAAATATTGGTGGACTTTAGCACCTCACTTACACCAATGGACAGATCATCCAAAATGAAAATAAATAAGGAAACAGAAGTTTTAAATGACACAGTAGACCAGATAGATTTAATTGATATTTATAGGACATTCCATCCAAAAGCAGCAGATTATACTTTCTTCTCTAGTGCGCATGGAACATTCTGCAGGATAGATCACATCTTGGGTCACAGATCAAGCCTCAGTAAATTTAAGAAAATTGAAATGATATCAAGCATCTTTTCTGACCACAATGCTACTAGATTAGAAATGAATTACAGGGAAAAATGTGTAAAGAAACACAAACACATGGAGGCTACAATACGTTATGAAATAACCAAGAGATCACTGAGGAAATCAAAGTGGAAATAAAAAAATACCGAGAGACAAATGACAATGAAAACATGACAATCCTAACCCTATGGGATGCAGCAAAAGCATTTCTAAAAGGGAAGTTTATAGCTATACAAGCCTACCTCAAGAGACAAGAAAAACCTCAAGTAAACAATCTAACATTACACCTAAAGGAACTAGAGAAAGAAAAACAAACAAAACGCAAAGTTAGCAGAAGGAAGGAAATCATAAAGATCAGATCAGAGGGCTTCCCTGGTGGCACAATTGTTGAGAGTCTGCCTGCTGATGCTGGGGACATGGATTCGTGCACTGGTCCAGGAAGATCCCACATGCTGCGGAGCAGCTGGGCCCATGAGCCATGGCAGCTGAGCCTGTGCGTCCAGAGCCTGTGCTCTGCAACAGGAGAGGCCACAACAGTGAGAGGCCCGTGTACTGCAAAAAAAAAAAAAGATCAGAAATAAATGAAATAGAAACAAAGAAACCAATAGCAAAGTTCAATAAAAATAAAAGCTGGTTCTTTGAGAAGATAAACAAAATTGATAAATCATTAACCAGACTCATCAACAAAAAGAGGGAGTGGAGTCAACTCAATAAAATTAGAAATGAAAAAGGAGAAGTTACAACAGACAATGCAGAAATACAAAGCATCCTAAGAGAGCACTACAAGCAACTCTATGCCAATAAAAGGGACAACGTGGAAGAAAGAGACAAATTCTTAGAAACGTATAACCTTCCAAGACTCAACCAGTAAGAAGTACAATATATGAACAGACCAATCACAAGCACTGAAATTGAAACTGTGATTAAAAATCTTCCAACATACAAAAGTCCAGAACCAGATGGCTTCACAGGTGAATTCTATCAAACATTTAGAGAAGAGCTAACACTCATCCCTCTCAAACTCTTCTCAAAAAATTGTGGAGGAAGGAACACTCCCAAACTCATTCTATGAGGCCGCCATCACCCTGATGCCAAAACCCAACAAAGATACGACAAAAAAAAGAAAATTACAAACCAATATCACTGATGAACATACATGCAAAAATCCTCAACAAAATGCTAGGAAACAGAATCCAACAACACATTAAAAGGATCATACACTATGATCAAGTGGGATTTATTCCAGGGATGAAAGGATTCTTCAATATATGCAAATCAATCAATGGGATACACCATATAAACATATCAAAGAAGGAAAACCACATGATCCTCTCAATAGATGCCGAAAAATCTTTTGACAATATTCAAAACTCATTTGTGATAAAAACTCGCTAGAAAGTAGGCATAGAGTGAACTTACCTGAACATGATATAGGCCATGTTGACAATCCCACCAGCCAACATTGTTCTCAATGCTGAAAAACTGAAACCATTTCCACTAAGATCAGGAACAAGACAAGTTTGCACACTCTCACCATTATTATTCAACATAGTTTTGAAAGTTTTAGCTACAGCAATCAGAAAAGAAAAAGAAATAAAAAGAATTCAAATTGGAAAAGAAGAAGTAAAACTGTCAGTGGTTGCAAATGACATGATACGATACATAAAGAATCATAAAGATGCTACCAGAAAACTACTAGAGCTAATCAATGAACTTGGTAAAGTAGCAGGATATAAAATTAATGAACAGAAATCTCTTCACTCCTATAAACTAATGATGAACAAACAATCTGAAACATAAATTAAGGAAACACTGCAATATACCATTGCAACAAAAAGAAAATAATACCTAGGAATAAACCACTTAAGGAGACAAAAGATCTGTATGCAGAAAAATATAAGGCAATGATGAAAGAAATTAAAGGTGATACAAACAGACGGAAAGATATACCATGCTTGTGGATTGGAAGTATTAACACTGTGAAAATGAATATACTTGCCCTAGCAATATACAGATTCAATGCAATCCCTATCAAATTACCAATGGCATTTTTCACAGAACTAGAACAAAAAATTTAACAATTTGCATGGAAACACAAAGGACCCCAAATAGACAAAGCAATCTTGAGAAAGAAAAACAGACCTGGAGGAATCAGTCTCATTAACTTCAGACTATACTACAAAGCTACAGTCATTAAGACAGTATGGTACTGGCACAAAAACAGAAATATAGATCATTGGAACAGGATAGAAAGCCCAGAGGTAAACCCACTCACATATGGTCACCTTTTTTTTGTTAAAGGAGACAAGAATATACAATGGAGAAAAGACAGCTTATTCAATAAATGATGCTGTGTAAACTGGACAGCAACATGTAAAAGAATGAAATTAGAACACTCCCTAACACCATACAAAAAAATGAGCTCAAAATGGTTTATGGACCTAAATATAAGGCCAGAAACTATCAGACTCTTAGTGGAAAACATAGGCAGAACACTCTATGACATAAATCACAACAAGATCCTTTTTGACCCACCTCCTAGAGAAATGGAAATAAAAACAGAAATAAACAAATGGAACCTAATGAAACTTAAAAGCTTTTGCACAGCAAAGGAAACCATAAACAAGATGAAAAGGCCACTCTAAGAATGGGAGAAAATATTTGCAAATGAAGCCACTGACAAAGGATTAATCTCCAAATTTTACAAGCAGCTCAATATCAAAAAATAGACAATCGAATCCAATAACGTGCAGAAGTCATAAATACACATTTCTCCAAAGCAGGTATACAGATTGCCAACAAACACATTAAAGGATGCTCAACATCACTAATCATTAGAGAAATGCAAATCAAAATTACAATCAGGGGGCTTCCCTGGTGGAGCAGTGGTTGAGAGTCCACCTGCCAATGCAGGGCATGTGAGTTCATGCCCCAATCCGTGAATATGCCACATGTCACAGAGCGGCTAGGCCCGTGAGCCATGGCCACTGAGCCTGCCTGTCCAGAACCTGTGCTCTGCAACAGGAGAGGCCACAAGAATGAGAGGCCCCCATACCACACACAAAAAAAATTACAATGAGGTATTACCTCACACCAGACAGAAAGTTCATCATCAAAAAATCCACAAAAAATAAATGCTGGAGAGGGTGTGGAGGAAAGCAAACCCTCTTTCACTGCTGGTGGGAATGTAAATTGATTCAGCCACTATGGAGAACAGTATGGAGGTTCCTTAAAAAACTAAAAGTAGAATTACCACATGACCCAGCAATCCCTCTATTTGGCATATACTCTGAGAAAACCATAATTCAAAAATAGTCATGTACCACAATGTTCATTGCAGCTCTATTTACAATAGACAGGACATAGAAACAACCTAAGTGTCCACTGACAAATGAATGGATAAAGAAGATGTGGCATATATATACAATGGAATATTACTCAGCCATAAAGCAAAATGAAATTGAGGTGTTTGCAATGTGGTGGATGGACTTAGAGTCTGTCATACAAAGTAAAGTAAATCAGAAAGAGAAAAATAAATACCATATGCTAACACATATATATGGAATCAAAAAGCAAAAAAAAAAAAGTGGTTCTGAAGAACCTAGTGGCATGACAGGGATAAAAACTCAGACATAGAGAATGGACTTGAGGACACAGGGAAAGGGAAGTGTAAGCTGGGAACAAACGAGTGACTGGCATGGACATATATACACTACCAAATGTAAAATGAATACCTAGTGGGAAGCAGACACATAGCATAGGGTGATTAGCTTGGTGTTTTTTGTCCACTTATAGGGGTGAGATAGGGATGGTGGCAGGGAAATGCAAGAGGGATGGGATATGTGGATATATGTTTATGTATAGCTGATTCACTGTGCTATACAGCAGAAACTAACACACCATTGTAAAGCAATTATACTACAATAAAGATGTTAATAAGTAAGTACATAAATAAATAAAACAAATTGGGCAACCATAGCTCTTAAATTTCCAAAACTTAATGGAACAACCATTTTCATTGGTACTTTGATGCTTCCAAAAGTTGCCATGAGCTTAAAGTTGACTCTCTGCAAAATAATATTTTAAGACTAACTGAGGCAAACAAATGATTAAAGAAAGATAAAATGTTTATTCGAGGTGTTTCCTGTTTCTTAAGGTAGGATTGTATTGCTATAAACTTTCCTCTTAGAACTGCTTTTGTTGCATCCCATAGGTTTTAGGTAGTTGTGTCTTCATTGTCATTTGTTTCTAGGTATTTTTTTATTTCCTCTTTGATTTCTTCAGTGATCACTTCGTTATTAAGTACTGTATTGTTTAGCCTCCATGTGTTTGTATTTTTTACAGATCTTTTCCTGTAATTGATATCTAGTATCATAGTGTTGTGGTCAGAAAAGATACTTGATAAAATTTCAATTTTCTTAAATTTACCAAGGCTTGATTTGTGACCCAAGATATGATCTATCCTGGAGAATGTTCCATGAGGACTTGAGAAAAATGTGTATTCTGTTGTTTTTGGATGGAATGTCCTATAAATATCAATTAAGTCCATCTTGTTTAATGTATCATTTAAAGCTTGTGTTTCCTTATTTATCTTCATTTTGGATGATCTGTCCCCTGGTGAAAGTGGCATGTTAAAGTCCCCTACTATGAATGTGTTACTGTCGATTTCCCCTTTTATGGCTGTTAGTATTTGCCTTATGTATTGAGGTGCTCCTATGTTGGGTGCATATATATTTATAATAGTTATATCTTTTTCTTGGATTGATCCCTTGATCATTAGGTAGTGTCCTTCCTTGTCTCTTGTAACATTTTTTATTTTAAAGTCTATTTTTTCTGATATGAGAATTGCTACTCCAGCTTTCTTTTGGTTTCCATTTGTATGGAATACCTTTTTCCATCCCCTTACTTTCAGTCTGTATGTGTCTCTAGGTCTGAAGTGGGTCTCTTGTAGACAGCATATATATGGGTCTTGTTTTTGTATCCATTCAGCCAATCTGTGTCTTTTGGTGGGAGCATTTAGTCCATTTACATTTAAGGTAATTATTGATATGTATGTTCCTATTCCCATTTTCTTAATTGTTTTGTGTTCGTTATTGTAGGCCTTTTCCTCCTCTTGTGTTTCTCGCCTAGAGAAGTTCCTTTAGCATTTGTTGTAGAGCTGGTTTGGTGGTGCTGAACTCTCTCAGCTTTTGCTTGTCTGTAAAGTTTTAATTTCTCCATCAAATCTGAATGAGATCCTTGCTGGGTAGAGTAATCTTGGTTGCAGGCTTTTCTCCTTCATCACTTTTAATATGTCCTGCCAGTCCCTTCTGGCTTGCAGAGTTTCTGCTGAAAGATCAGCTGGCTTCCAATACAACAGGCTCTTCTTCCTGGACATTTTTTTCTCAGGATCTGCCTCCAGTGCCAACCTGGCTCTCTCCTTTGGCTCCTTATGCTCAGGCCCTGTCTCTGGCACCATCTTCCTCCTTTCCTTATCTGCCCCATTTTAATTCTCTTGCTGATATTTCCCTTCTTCTCTGAAATTCTCCCCATGAACTTTTTCTTTGAACTTATCAAATTCTGTTGCTTTAAATTTAAGCCTTCTTAGGATCCAGAAGCTAAAACTTTAATTTCTTATATTCCCTGGATTAAAGCTGAACTGCAAGCCATAGTCAAAGATTTTTCCAAAGTAACTAAAGATCCTCAAAGATTTGCTGAGGTATTTAAAATAGTCATTTAAACTTATCAACCTGGTTTCTCTAACTTATGTGAGCTGGTTCATTTACCTGTCAGTGAAAGTCAGGACCAGCATTGAATGAAAACTGTTAATTGGAAAAATCCTAAAAGCTTACAATTGGGAGACCAACCTGCTAACTTATTATATGAGTAGGCTTGGGCAATCATTAAGTTATTTCATCAGGCATTTCCTAGGGTTTTTCCAAAGCCTGTTGATTGGAACAAAATTCAGGCTTTCACACAAAAAGCTGATGAACCTGTTCATGATTACATTACAATTAACTTCAGATTATTTTTAAAGAAAATTCTGTTCTTCCCTCAGATTTTGACTCCACCAAGGTAGCTTTTGACTCTATGTTTATTAATAGGCTGAACTGGGACTTCTCTCTTCTAGTAAAATGGACCAGGATGGAATGAGGAACTATGTCCACTGCATATTTAGTTAATCTGGCAAGCCATCTCTCTTGCACTCTAGATGAGGGACTTAAAATGAGAACTGCTAAAAGTTATTAATCTTCAACTCCAGCTGTGGAAGACTTCTAAACAAAACCAAGAGCCCTCTAGTTCCTGCTATTATTACAAGGATGCAGGACATTGGAAAAGTGATTTTTACAAATGTAAGGTCTTCAGGCACCTTTAGACTTCTAGCCAGCCTTTTCAACATATTCCCAATTCTCAACGATGAGACTCTGAAGAACAGCAGCTCTTTCCAATCTTCCTCTCTTAATCAGCTTGGAAAAACACTTTTCGAGATTGGAGATGAATCTCTTGCAATATTATTTGACACTGAAGCCACACTCTCAGTGCTCAACCTAACTAGTATAAAGCATCTGCCTTGGAGTACTAAAATAGCTCAAATAGTGGAAATCTCATGAACTTCAAGAGGTTTCTACTCTGAACCTCTTCCCTTTCCTTTAGGTCTTTTGAGTAAAACACAACGTCTTCTCCTTAGTTCCTCAAACCCTATCCATTTATTAGGCCGAGAGTTACTCGAAGTATTGTGCTTGACTTTCTTTCTCCCAAAAGAGGTAAATAATTCTAGAATTTGAGAGTAGTCATCAAAGTAACCAGAGTAACCAGGTAAATGAAATGACCCTTTGACGCCTTTTATTTGCTGTCTCTGAAAGTACTAGAGCTGATTCTGGAAACACTGAATATTTGTTTCTACTGAGGCAACTAGCACCATCTTTATGGGCAAAATCTCCTACTGATTGATATTGGCAAATTTACTCTGCACTTCACATCAAGATTCAAATAGATAACTAAAAACTCCCCATAATTAATAAAAACCCTATATGTAAAGAAGCCCTTCAAATCACAAAGCCCATAATAGAAGATTACAAGGCTCAAGGACTCATTATCCTTTGTACTAGTGTCTGTAATGTTCTTACTTTACTGGTGAGAAAACCTAAGGATCTAGGGTGGAGGTTTTCCTGAACTCTGAGCAATACACAACATTATTATCCCCTGACTACCTGTTGTTCCTAACACTTGCAGCCTAATAACATTAGTTCCCACTGGAAGCAAAGGTTTTACTGTACTTGATTTATGCAGTGAATTATTTAGTATTTTAGTTGATGAAGGTAGTCAATACATTTTTGCCTTCGCTTGGGAAGAAAAACAATTCACTTGGATAGTAATGCCTCAGAGTTTTACTCAGTCCTTATTTCTCACAAATCCTGAAGGCTTATCTGGATGATATAAAGTTCAGGTTCTATTTTGTTGCAATATGTAGATGATTTGCTTCTTTGCTTTCCTTCTCAAGCCTCCTCACAGGAAGACAGCATCTACTTGCTAACGCTTTTAGCCATAGACACAAGGTCCCCAAGGAAATCTTGTAGTTTGCCCAAATCCAGGTTAAATATTTAGGGCATCTGATATCAGAGCAAGGACTACACCCACATCCAGATAGACCTTATTGTGTCCTAAGTTTCCCCAACCCAAAACTGAGCTCCAACTGCAAGTTTTTCTCAGTCTAGTTGGTTATTGCCAAAATTGGATTTTAAATTTCTCTCTTATGGCCAAACCTCTGAATGATTTACTAAAGACTAACAACCCTGACCCAAATTTATGGGAATAAACAGACAACGTAGACTTTTAGGTCTTAACAGAGAATTTGATAAATTTGCCTGCCCTTGGCATCCCAATTATAAGATTCCCTTTTTCATTCTTATATATGAGAAACAAGTACCTCCTGGGTGTGCTCACCCCAAAACACAGGGCCCACCATTGACTGATAGGGTATTACAGCCAACAACTGGACCCTGTTGCATGGGGATACACTCCTTGCCTTAGGGTCATTACTGACAGTGTCTTTTTGGTTAAGGCCACTGAGAAAATAATTGTGAAATCCCTTTCAATCATTTTTGTACCTCAAGCCCTCCTGAATTCTCATCACACTCAAAATTTCTCAGTCACCTCACCTTCTATGAAGTCCTTTTGTTAACTGCTCCTCACATAACTCTTTTACATTTTAATAAACATAACCCTGCTATTCCTCTCCTTCATCACAGATGAAGTACCTCACAAGTGCTTAATACTAATGGATCAGTTCCTGACTCCTCATGAGGATCTTCAGGAAATTCCTTTGGATATGCTGACTTCTTGTGGTTCACTGATGGTTCTTACTCAAAAGGTGACAATAGCAACTATTTTCTGGGTATGCTGTTGCAACTCCTGTTGATGTTGTGGAGACAGCATTTTTACCCTTGGTTATTTTGGCCCAACAGGCTGAATTTTACACTCTTACTTGGACTTACAGTTTAAAAACTGCCAATATTTATACTGTTAGTAGATATAATTTCAGAGTAGCTCATGATTTGGTGATGTTCTGAAAGCAACATAGCTCCTTACTTCCAGCAGAAATAAAACTAAAAATGGGGCTTCCCTGGTGGTGCAGTGGTTGAGAGTCCGCCTGCCGATGCAGGGGACACGGGTTCGTGCCCCAGTCCGGGAAGATCCTACATGCCGCAGAGTGGCTGGGCCCGTGAGCCATGGCCGCTGAGCCTGTGTGTCCGGAGCCTGTGCTCCGCAACGGGAGAGGCCACAACAGTGAGACGCCTGCGTACCAAAAAAAAAAAAAAAAAAAAAACCTAAAAATGGACTCTATATTCAGGAATTATTGGATGCAATAATTTTACCTGTTGCTTCAGCTATTATTAAGATTCTTAAGCAGTCTATTCTCTGGAAGCTAAGGGAAATCACATTTCTAATATTTATTCTAGGAATTCTGCTTTGAAAATAACCAGCAGCAGCCAAACCTCTGTCATGGTGGAAAGTAATATTTCCCCAAATGATAACTTAGTAAAACTGGCTATAGAAGCATAACAATTGGCTTCAGAAAAGAAAAAAAACAAGATTGGTAATTCAATAATTGTTGGTTTGATAAAAAGAGAGAGCTCTGGTTTGGACCAAATCACAATGCAGTCCTACAGAAGACAAAAATTCCCATGCCCAGCCACTGTTCACACATTAAATCATTGATGTTCTGACAAAATAGTAGCATTTATGAATCAATATATGAGAGAAAACATTAGCAAGGCTGTAAAATCTGCCTACTTCACTTTCCCCACTTGTCTGAAGTATAACCCAAGGAAGCCTGTTTGTACTGCTCCCAGATATTTTAAACTTCCAACTGGACTATCTGAGGTCTGGCAAATGGATTTCATACAACTTCCTCTCATCTCATGGATATAAATGTTCTACTCATGTTCTGTATGTTTTCATGCTGAACTGAAGCCTTCCATTTACAGATGGGTTATTACCTCTTCTGATGCTAAAGTCCTTTTGGAAAATATTATCCCTACCTGGGGAAATCTTTTCAAACTTCATTGTGATCAAGGAACTCATTTTACTGATCAGGTTCTTTGACAAGTCTGCACTGCCTGGCTGGTTTTACATCATTTTCACTATGCTTACCGCTGTCATCCTCCCGTTTAGTTGAACACACTAATGGCATTATTAAGACTCAACTGGCAAAATTTGTAGATGCCCTCCAAATAACTTAGTCAAATCATTGTCATTGTGTCTTGTAAATCTTAGAACAACCTCTTTTGGAATTCATAAACTGCCATTCTTTGAGAGTCACAGGACACCCAAAGAGTGTCCTGGAGTACTTGACTCCTGTTTCATTTGACCCAAAATGGATAAAAGGAGAGATATTACAATTGCAAAGGTCTAATTATTTCTATTAAGCATAAATGTGTCTTGGTAGAGCAATCTTTCACCAGTGCACTTTTAGGAGACAAAGACGTTGAAACCTGGAAATTTTATCTAATTGAAAAGACACCTCCAGAAAGATTTTTTTAAACCTAGCTATAAATGTCCCATAGTGTATTGCCAACCAATTCTTGTGCTAACAAACTCCAGGGAATAGATTCTTGGATTCACTTAACATACCTAAAGAAAACACTAAGCATTGACTGGACCTGCACATCATCTGGTGACCTGAAAGTAAAGATTTTCTGAAATTGAAGCAGATAACATCTGATAAGAGAGCTTTCCCAAAATATCTGGATGGCTGAAGCTTGTCACCAAACTTTTGATTATGACATAACGCTTCAGATGATCTCCAATGTTTATGATTTTGGTAACATGTGGACTTCAGATAAAAAGTACTTGAGAATTTTTCCCCCTACCCAACTTGTTACTCAAATGAGACCTCAGTAAGTTTTCAACATGTGAACTCTCCCTCTGGTGTGGGACACTACACCCAGAAAAAGCTCCTTCCTGGCTGTGAGGGAAAAAAAAGACATTGAAACCAGAAAACCAGACTCTTGATCAATGATGCTTGCAGAGAAAGCTCTTGACTAAAAGAGGAAGATATAAAAATAAATAAATAAATAAACAAAAACCTCCGTTAAAATAGAGTTGGGAGGCCAGAAGAGGGAGCTCTCACATCCCACAACAATAGCAGAATTCAAGAAGAATGACCTCTGTTTTTTCCTGGCAAGAGCTCTGCTAGTGGGAAACTCTCATAACTCAGTCAATAACGATGCAGACGTAGAGAATGGACTTGAGAACACAGGGAGGAGGAAGGGTAAGCTGGAACAAAGTGAGAGAGTGGCATGGACATATATACACTACCAAATGTAAAATAGCTAGCTAGTGGGAAACAGCCTCATAGCACAGGGAGATCAGAATGCATCGCGCAGGGAGGTCAGCTCGGTGCTTTGTCTCCAAATCTAGGGATGGGATAAAGATGGTGGGAGGGAGACCCAAGAGGCAGGAGATATGGGGATATATATATACGTATAGCTGATTCACTTTGTTATATAGCAGAAACTAACACACCATTGTAAAGCAATTATACTCCAAAAAAGATGTTAAATTTTTTTTAAGTAAAATAAAAGCTATGGAGTCTTTGTTTACTACAATCCTCCCAACTTCTTTATCCCTTCTATAAAAGAGTTCTTCTCTCAATTTTTTCTGGAGATTTGCATGTGGTTCAACATAGTTACAGACTCTGAATTGCAGTTCTTTGCTGATCCAAAATAAAACCATTTTTGCTGAAGAAATAACTGGCAGTCTATTTGTTTTAGGTCAATATCATCTACTCATTCCCCCATTTTACACCTTTCTACTACCTTCCTCAGTACAAATACAGAGTCCCATCTACTTTTGAACCTTGAAATAGTCCCAAAACCATGGGTAGATTAGGTGGGAGGAATTAATGGGTATGCTCTCTCAGTATTTCCTAAGTGTGTTTTGTATGTTATGGAGTAGGAAGAGAAACTATGAATAGTTTCAGGCTATTATTAAGTTTGTCTACATTAACAGTTTTGTCAACCAAGAGCAAGTTAACCCTCATCCCCTCTAAGAGGTAGCTCTGCCACTTATGAGAAGTGGCTTAGTTCAAGTCAAGGGTAATCTCATTCTCCTTCTATATAAACAATGTATTTTAACATGAGCTTGCTGACTCACTGAAAGGTTAAAACTTACCTGCAAACTATGAAATTTATGTGTGCTGTTCTAGGCACCATTTAGTTGTCACCAGCTTCATTCACATGGAAATCAATTGACATTATAAACTTCAAAGAATACAATTTGAGTTTCCAGGTCTGATACCCATATGTGTCTATGCAAGACACTTCATTTCTCAGGGTCTCAGTTTTCTCATATGTAATATTGAGGGCTCATGACTAAATGATCTTCAAGATTTCTTAATTTTTGAAATGTTATGTTATGCTTTTGACTCTCTTTTTAGAATTTCTTCCTTACATGTAAAAGAGATCATATATGAGCAACAAATGTACCAACTGATAAAACAAAAAAGTGTTCATAGTTTAACATGCATTTTCTTAGTAAAATTTTAAAGTCTACAAATCCAATAAAATAAACGAAAGATATCATTTGATACAGATTATTGGACAATTCTAAAGTAAAATCTATAGTAATTTAGATTGCACTAAAAGAAAATTCATGTAAATCTAATGTAATAATGATCGAATAGGTTACAGTAACCACAGCATAGAAGGGAAATTAGCAGTTACTAGAGCTTTTATTCTGATAGCACAAGTATTACTAGTATACTAGTAACCACAGCATAGAAGGGAAATTAGCAGTTACTAGAGCTTTTATTCTGATAGCACAAGTATTACTAGTATCTAAGAATATTGACTGAATCTGAGTCACTATAAACACATCCAAGCCTTAAAAAAAATTAAAATCATACCAGTGATACATTTTCATTTATTAATTGTGACTACTCAACTACTTCTCCTTATGAGGTTCACAGACTGTTCATACAACACATAAGAATCCTCCAAAAGACTTATAGGCTAGGTTTTACCTTATTAATGATTTCAATATGAGAACCTACACTTATATTTTAGATTCTGGTATAAATTAATGATTAATCTAAAAGAGTTTTGCCCCCATAGATGTCCTCTTACATTATCCTCATTAATTAATAAATATTGTATTACTTCTGTTGAGTTGTTTAAATGATAAACAGCAATGATTAAGTAACAGGTGGATGTGGTTTAAATTGTGACATATTGAGTTGACAATACAGATGAAAACAGGATTCAATTAATGAATGTGTCAACAACACTTCCACATTACTAACATTTAAGATGTTTGACTTTCTAACAAACAAAATTGTTCACAGAATTATATGCATACATTCTTATGCTCCAGGACAGAACTTATCTGAATACATCTCATAGCCTTGCTAATACAAGCCTTTTAATTTTTTAAAAAATATTATCTTTAATTGCATTTA
This sequence comes from Phocoena phocoena, assembly GCF_963924675.1. Taxonomy (NCBI): domain Eukaryota; kingdom Metazoa; phylum Chordata; class Mammalia; order Artiodactyla; family Phocoenidae; genus Phocoena; species Phocoena phocoena. The sequence goes on along the minus strand of NC_089240.1, from coordinate 68,783,376 downwards.
TTTAAATAATATTTTTATGAATATCTTGTTCAAGTACACATCACTTTGTGTTGGAAAGATACAAATCTAGGACATGAAAACATAAAATGCTTTGTGTTTCATATGTAGCTGTTTTCTATTCACTCTATTAAAATATGCATGTGTTAACCCACTGCTCAGTTTCTAAAATCTGTTGGCCAAGGGAAATGAGGCAAAAAAATGATCTGTATGTCTCCTGGCACATTCCTGAGCTTTAAATTAAGAAATACAATTGCTGGTTTAGTATGTTAGGTATGGTTAAGTGGTTGTTTAAAAAGAATCAAGCTCAAATTTATAAAAAATAAACACTGTAAATTACATTGGCTTTGAAAATAAAATCATGGCACCAGAGTTTAAGGTTACCTTCTTTTTTTCTTTCTTTTTTAGGTCCCATTTGTTTATTTTTGTTTTTATTTCCATTACTTTAAGAGGTGGATCAAAAATGATCTTGCTGTGATTTACATCAAAGAGTGTTTTTCCTATGTTTTCCTCTAAGAATTTTATAGTGTCTGGTTTAACATTTAGGTCTCAAATCCATTTTGAGTTTATTTTTCTGTATGGTGTTAGGGAGTGTTCTAATTTCATTTTTTATATGTTGCTGTCCAGTTTTCCCAGAACCACTTATTGAAGAGACTGTCTTTTCTACATTGTATATCTTTGTCTCCTTTGTCATGGATTAGTTGACCATAGGTGTGTGGGTTTATCTCTGGGCTTTCTATGTTGTTCCATTGATCTATGCTTATGTTTTTGTGCCAGTACCATATTGTCTTGATTACTGTAGCTTTGTAGTATAGTCTGAAGTCAGGGAGTCTGATTCCTCCAGCTCCGTCTTTTTTCCCTCAAGACAGCTTTAGCTATCCCGGGTCTTTTGTGTTTCCATACAAATTTTAAGATGATTTGTTCTAGTTCCATAAAAAATGTCATTCGTAATTTGATAGGGATTGCATTGAATCTGTAGATTGCTTTGGGTAGTATAGTCATTTTCACAATATTGATTCTTCCAATCCAAGAACATGGTACATCTCTCCATTTGTTCATATCATCTTTAATTTCTTTCATCAGTGTCTTATAGTTTTCTCCATATAGGTCTTTTGTTTCCCTAGGTAGGTTTATTCCTAGGTATTTTATTCTTTTTGTTGCAATGATAAATGAGAGTGTTTCCATAAATTCTCTTTCAGATTTTCATCATTAGTGTAAAGGAATGCAAGAGATTTCTGTGCATTAATTTTGTATCCTGCAACTTTACCAAATTCATTGATTAGGTCTGGTAGTTTTCAGGTGGCATTTTTAGGATTCTCTGTGTATAGTATCATGTCATCTGCAAACAGTGATCGTTTTACTTCTTCTTTTCCAATTTGTATTACTTTTATTTCTTTTTCTTCTCTGATTGCCATGGCTAGGACTTCCAAAACTATGTTGAATAATAGTGGTGAGAGAGGATATCCTTTCCTCATTCCTGATCTTAGAGGAAATGCTTTCAGTTTTTCATTATTAAGAATGATGTTTGCTGTGGGTTTGTCGTATATGGCCTTTATTATGTTGAGGTAGGTTCTCTCTATGCCCACTTTCTGGAGAGTTTTTACATAAATGGGTGTTGAATTTTGTAAGAAGCTTTTTCTGCATCTATTGAGATGATCATATATTTTTTTATTCTTCATTTGTTAATACACTGTATCACATTGATTGATTTGCGTATATTGAAGAATTGTTGCATCTCTGGGATAAATCCCACTTGATCGTGGTGTATGATCCTTTTAATGTGTTGCTAAATTCTGTTTGCTAGTATTTTGTTGAGGATTTTTGCACCTGTATTCATCAATGATATTGGTCTGTCGTTTTCTTTTTTGTAGTTTCTTTGTCTGGTTTTGGTATCAGGGCGATGGTGGCCAGATAGAAGGAGTTTGGGAGTGTTCCTTCCTCTGCAAATTTTTGGAAGAGTTTGAGAAGGATGGGTGTTAGCTCTTGTCTAAATGTTTGATAGAATTCACCTGTGAAGCCATCTGGTCCTAGAATTTTTTTAAGCATTTTTATTCGAGTATAATTGCCTTACATTGGTGTGTCAGCTTCTGCTTTATAACAAAGTGAATCAGTTATACATATACATATGTTCCCATAGTGGTCCTGGACTTTTGTTTGTTGGAAGATTTTTAACCACAGTTTCAATTTCATTACTTGTGATTTTTCTGTTCATATTTTGTTTCTTCCTGGTTCAGTCTTGGAAGGTTATACCTTTCTAAGAATTTGTCCGTTTCTTCCAGGTTGTCCATTTTATTGGCAAAGATGTGGTTCTGGTAGTCGCTTAGGATGCTTTGTATTTCTGCAGTGTCTGTTGTAACTTCTCCTTTTTCATTTCTAATTTTATTGATTTGAATCTGCTCCCTCTTTTATTTTTTTAATGAGTCTGGCTAATGGTTTATCAGTTTTGTTTATCTTCTCTAAGAACCAGCATTTAGTGTTATTGATCTTTGCTTTTGTTTTCTTTGTTTCTATTTTATTTATTTCTGCTCTGATCGTTATGATTTCTTTCCTTCTTCTAACTTTGCATTTTGTTTCTTCTCTTTTCTCTAGTTCCTTTAGGTGTAAAGTTAAATTGTTTACTTGAGATTTTTCTTCTTTCTTGAGGTAGGCTTGTATAGCTATAAACTTCCATCTTAGAATTGCTTTTGCTGCATCCTGTAGGTTGTGGATTGCCATGCTTTCATTGTCATTTGTCTCTCGGTATTTTTTGATCTCCTCTTTGATTTCTTCAGTGATCTCTTGGTTGTTTAGTAACGTATTGCTTAGCCTCCATGTATTTGTGATTTTTACATTTTTTTCCCTGTAATTCATTTCTAATCTCATAGTGTTGTAGTCAGAAAATATGCTTGATATGATTTCAATTATCTTAAATTTACTGGAGCTTGATTTGTTACCCAAGATGTGATCTATCCTGCAGAAATGTTCCATGCGTACTAGAGAAGAAAATATAATCTGCTGTTTTTGGATGGAATGTCCTATAAATATCAATTAAATCTATCTGGTCTATTGTGTCATTTAAAGCTTCTGTTTCCTTATTTATTTTCATTTTGGATCATCTGTCCATTGGTGTAAGTGAGATGTTAATGTCCCCCACTATTATTGTGTTACTCTCGATTTCCTGTTTTATAGCTGTTAGTAGTTGCCTTATGTATTGAGGTGCTCCTGTGTTGGGTGCCTATATATTTATAATTGTTATATCTTCTTCTTGGATTGATCCCTTGATCATTAGGTAGTGTCCTTCCTTGTCTCTTGTAACCTTCTTTATGTTAAGGTCTATCTTATCTGATATGAGTATAGCTACTCCGGCTTTCTTTTGATTTCCATTTTCATGGAATATCTTCTTCCATCCCCTCACTTTCAGTCTGTATATGTCCCTAGGTTTGAAGTGGGTCTCTTGTAGACAGCATATATATGTGTCTTGTTTTTGTATCCATTCAGCAAGCCTGTGTCTTTTCCTTGGAGCATTTAATCCATTCACATTTAAGGTAATTATCAATCTGTATGTTCCTATGCCCATTTTCTTAATTGTTTTGCGTTTTTGTAGGTCCTTTCCTTCTCTTGTGTTTTACACTTAAAAAGTTCTTTTAGCATTTGTTGTAGAGCTGGTTTGGTGGTGCTGAATTCTCTTAGCTTTTGCTTGTCTGTAAGGTTTTGATTTCTCCATTGAATCTGAATGAAATCCTTGCCAGGTGGAGTAATCTTGTTTGTATGTTCTTACCTTTCATCACTTTATGTATATTATGCCACTCCCTTCTGGCTTGTAGAGTTTCTGCTGAGAAATCAGCTGTTAACTTTATGAGAGTTCCCTTGTATGCTGTTTTTCATTTTCCCATTGCTGCTTTCAATACTTTTTCTTTTCTTTAATTTTTGCCAATTTGATTACTATGTGTCTTGTTGTGTTTCTCCTTGGGTTTATCCTGTATGGGACTCGCTGTACTTCCTGGACTTGGGTTGCTATTTCCTTTCCCATGTTAGGGAATTTATCAACTATAATCTTTTCAAATATTTTCTTGGGTCCTTTCTCTCTCTCTTCTCCTTCTGGGACCCCTATAATGTGAATGTTGTGTTTAATTTTGTCCCAGAGGTCTCTTAGGCTGTTTTCATTTCTTTTCATTCTTTTTTTCTTTATTCTTTAATGCAGCAGTGAATTCCACCATTCTGTCTTCCAGGTCACTTATTCGTTCTTCTGCCTCAGTTATTCTGCTATTGATCCCTTCTAGTGCATTTTTAATTTCAGTTATTGTATTGTTCATCTTTGTTTGTTTCTTTTAATTCTTCTAGGTCTCTGTTAAGCATTTCTTGCATCTTCTTGATCTTTGCCTCCATTCTCTTTCTGAGGTCCTGGATCATTTTCATTATCATTATTCTGAATTCTTTTTCTGGAAGGTTGCCTATCTCCACTTCATTTAGTTGTTTTTCTGGGGTTTTATCTTGTTCCTTCATCTGGTACATAGCCCTCTGCCTTTTCATTTTGTCTATCTTTCTGTGAATGCATTTGTTTTTTTTTCTACAGGCTGCAAGATTGTAGTGCTTCTTGCTTCTGCTGTCTTCCCTCTTGTGGATAAGGCTATCTAAGAGGATTGTGTAAGTTTCCTGATGGGAAGGACTCTACGGTTACCTTCTTAATGACTATAAATATATTAAGGAGATCAGTGCCAGTCTTTTTGTCTCTGTGTCATAAGACCAAATTAGGTTTCATTCTAGTCCTCTTTGAAATGATTTGTTCTAAACCTTCTTTTATTTTTATTGCACCACACTCCATATTCCATTCATTTGGCAGTGACATATAATCCATGTCTACTGATGGTAAGTAATGTTCTGAGCACTTAGCAAAAATCAAAGCCTCAAATTTGTTTCACTTTCACTCAAGTGTCCATTAGGAATCTGCCCTGAAGATTTGCAATTTTTTTTTTTTACTTAAGAAACTCATCAGTGTCCCCGCCAATGAAATGAAACATAATCCCTGACTTGCATGCAAAGGAAGACCCAAAAGAAGCACACATGAATGACCATCCATACTGCACATCAATGAAGACATTCTCTGGGACACACCTGTTGCTTCTTTCTATAGATATGTATTTTGGGAAGGGAACTGCATATGCCTTCCATAGTGCAAACAGACTGAGGATCAGGCTTAACAGGGCCCCTGTAAAAGAAAGGCAAAAAACATTTATTCCCCATACAATGGTAGAATCTTAAAGTAAACTCATTTCCAGAAAAACAGAAAATAATTTTGACAGAATGTTAACCTGGCTATTCCTTTCATAAATAAAGAAATTATCTCTTATGAGCACCTCTAAAACCTACAAATTGAACAGCATCACTTAAATATTGGCTTTTTGGACATAATCGACTTTCACTTTGAAATACAAAAGAGTTTGCCTCACCTCATGCAATAGCATTTTAATGACCATTACCACCCCAAATGAACTAGACATAAGCCCTATCAAAAGCACAAGCAGTAAAATAGTAAAATATATAATCTCTCTCTTTTGTACTTACACTCTTTCCCAGCTGTCCAAATGTCCATAATTTATTCAATCAATGTTTACATTTATCAAATGCTCACTCTATAATATACCTCTATGCATTATAACTAAAAATTTTAAAAAGTTAAATAACTTAATACATCTCCCAAATCTTCACACAAAAAAAAGAATTTAATGGAAAGTTACACTATGGATAACTATAACTGTCACAAACCTTTTGTCACTGCTGTATACTGCAAAGGTAATGGAATCCAGTATGATAGCACAGACCTACAGCATAATCCAACATTATTCTACACCATATAGGTGTTAAAAATATTTAGTAACTTAAAATAAATTGTATTAATTGTAATTGTTCTATTAATGCAGGTATAGATTATCTCTATAAACCTTACAATCACTGAAGTAAGACAAAAGATCCCCATTGATCAAGAGCTCCAAATTTTCTACTGTACCATTTTTTACCGGGATGATATGTAACCATCTAAACCTCTTTAACTGAAGTTAAAAGAGGATCCTATATAGGTGATCATTAAGATAAAGAATTAAAGCATTAGTGACAACAATTAGGGAAAAGAATAAATGAAAACAATGAGAATTTTAATGAGGAACTAGGAAATATAGAAAAGAATCATTCAGAGCTGAAGAAAAAAATAAGTGAAATGAAAAATACACTAGAAGGAATGAATAGCTGACTGTTACAGAACATGTACATAATCTGGAAGATCGAATAATCAAAATTATCCAATCTGAACAGCAAAAAGAAAAACAAGTTTAAAAATGAGAGCAGTTTAAGAGACCTTTGAGATAACATGAAGTGTACCAACATTCACATTATAAGGATCACAGAAGGAGAAAGGGGGGGTAGAAGATGTATTCAATTAAATTTTGGCTGAAAATTTCCCAAACTTAAAGAAAGAAACAGATCTCCATGTACAGGAAGCACAGAGGGTCCCAAACAAGATGAACCCAAACAAACCCATACCAAGACATATAATAATTAAAATGTCAAGTGCTAAAGATAAAGAGACAATTCTAACGGCAACAAGAGAAAAACAAAGAGTCAAGTACAAAGAAACACCCATAAGACTATTCACTTATTTTTCTGCAGGAAAATTTTCCTGCAGATTTTGCAGGAAAGAATGGAGTGGTATGGTATATTCAAAGTACTGAAAGTGAAACCCTTGAAACCAAGGAAATCTACCCAGCAAGATTATCATTTGGAATTGAAGGAGAGGTAAAGAGCACATCAGACAAGCAAAAACTAATAGTTCATCTATATTAAACTTACCTTAAAAGAAACGTTAAAGGTTTTTTCTCTAAGTGGAAAAGACTATAACAAGAAGTAAGAATCTACAGGAAAGAAAAAGTCCCACCAGAAAAGGGAAATATAGAGTAAGGGTGAGGATATATCACTTAAGCTACTATGAAGATTAAAGTGCAAAAAAATTCTGAAAGTGACTATAGCTACAATAATCAATGAAGGGGAAAAAATTAAAATGTAAAATATCAAAAACATGTCAAAAACACAAAATGTGAGGGAGGGTATAAAAAAGTAAGATCTTTTAGAATGTGTTTGACCTTAAATGACTACCAGCTTAAAGAAATAGATATAGTTATAGGTCAACATATATGAACCATATAGAAACCACAAATTAAAAACCTGCAAAAAGACACAAGAAATAGAGAGAAAGGAACAAAAGCATACCACTGAATAAAATCATCAACCCACAAGGGAAGAAACAAAAACAAGAAGAAATGAAAATAGGAACTACAAAAAGTAATGGACAAATAGTAATAAAAAGAAAATAAGTACATATCTATCAATAATTTATTTAAATGTCAATGGACAAAATGCTCAAATCAAGAGACATAAGGTGGCTGATTGAAGGGAAAAAAAACACCTATATATTGCTTACAAGAGAATCATTTCAGAACTAAAGAAACACAGTGACAAAGATAAAGTGAGGACAGGGGGTGGAAGAAGTTATTTCATGAAAAAGGATACAACAAGGAAGTGAGGGGAGCAATACTCATATCAGAAAAATGGACTATAAAACAAGTTTATAACTAAAGACATAGAAGGGCATTCTATCATGATAAATGGAACAATACTGAAAAAGTATATTACACTCATTAACTTATAAGCACCCAATAGAAGAACACCTAAATATATAAAGCAAATGTTAACAGACAAAAAGGGAGAAAATAAAAACAATACAACAATAGTAGAGAACTTTAACAACCCACTAACTTTGATGGGCAGATCATCCAGACAGAAAATCAGTAAGGCAATAGTTGTCTCAAATAACACAATAGACCAGTTGGACGTTATAGATGTCTACAGGACATTACATCCAATAACAGCAGAATACAAATTCTATGCAAGTGCACACAGAACCTTCTCAAAGATAGCTAACAACCTAGGTCATAAAACAAGTCTCAACAAATTTGAGAAGATAGAAATTATATCAAGCATTTTTTCCAACCACATTAGTATGAAACCAGAGTTTAATTACAGAAAACAAGGGAAAATAATAAACAATTGTAGACAAAATAGCATGCTATTAAAAAAACAATGGGTCAATGAAGAAATCAAACAGCAAATGAGAAAACACCTCAAGGCAAATGAAATTGGAAACACAATACTCCAAAACTATGGGATGCAGCAAAAGCAGTTCTAAGAAGGAAGATTATAACAATACAGGCCTTCCCAAAGAAGTAATAAAAATCTCAAATAAACAACACAAACCACCACCAAAATGAATCAGAAAATGTAGTACAAACAAAACCCAAAGTTAGCAGAAGAAAGAAGTAATAAAGATGTGACAGAAAATAAATAAGATATTTTTTAAAAATAGGAAAGATGAACAAAACCAAGAGCTGGGTTTTTTGTGAAAAAAATAAAAGGTAAACTTTTAGCCAGTCTTACTGAAAAGAAAGGAGAACATCCAAATAAACAAAATAAGAAGTGAAAGAGAAAATATAACAACTGATACCAGAGAGATGTAAAAATATCATAAGAGAATACTATGAACACTCATATGCCAACAATAGGACAACCTAGAAGAAATGAAAAAAATTCTAGAAACATATGACTTTCAAGACTTAATCAAAATAAAGTTTCAGGAGATCAAGATGGTGGAGTAGAAGGATGTAGAGCTCACCTCCTCCCACAAATACATCAAAAACACATCTACATGGGGAACAATTCTTACAGAATACCAATTGGAAGCCTGTAGACAATCTTATACAACCAAAGCTTCAAGAAAGATCCCCACATAACTGGGTAGGAGAAACGGAAAAGGGAGAAGAAGATGAATTAGGATAGGGCTTGCATCCCTGGGAGGGAGCTGTGAAAGCAAAAGGGTTCCCTCACCTTAGGAACCTCCTTCACTGGTTGGGAGGTCTGCTGGGACAGATATGGGGGTTCAGAGGCTGAAGAGGAGAGGTGGAAGCTGGTCTGCAACTCTGTAGGATAGAGAGAGACCAGTACACATGGTCTTCTCAACGTTGCTGTACTTCCCAGCCCTAGATGTGCGCCTGCTGGTTTGCATAGCAACTGGGTACAGAACCTTGGGCTTCAACATATAAACTTGGGGAAAGGACTTCATTTGTCCATGCAGAGACAGCTCAAAAATCCTGGTGTATGGGCCCAGCTGCAACAGGGGCTGCATGCAGGATGGAGTGTATGTTCTCCATAGAAGTGCCTTTGTCAACACAGGAAAGTAGGGATGTGGGTTTGCCATAGCATCCTCATTGTCAGCATGATCACAGTGGGGCATGGCTCTGGACTCTGCAGGTCCTGGAACTCTGTAAGAGTGCGTATGGGGAGGCGGGGCTGATATCTGAGCCAATTACCAGAAATCCCACTGTGGACAATGGGAGGCAGCTCCAGCAGGTTCTTGATCCAGCGGATTTTGGGAATGGGAGCACACATGCATGCCTGAGGACCATCTCATATATGGGTTCAGGGGACAGGGTTCTGGTGGGTTTTCACACTGATGGCTTTGTGAGTGCACATGTACAACTAAGGGACCTCTGAGCTGACTACTGGAGCTCCCAAGTGGAGGTGATCCCTGAGGACAGTGCCAGCATCAGTAATCTTTGTGGAGATGCACACTTCACTGAGTGGCAGGTGATGTCAGAGAATTGCACATCTAGGCAGACAACTCCTGGGGAACATGCAGCAGCTGTTTTCTGAGAAGGAGAAATCCAGTCCCATTTACCTCACACTACAGCTTAGATTTGGATCTGTGGGTTTCTACTCTAAAAACTGGGAAGCAGACCCAGCCCCTGACAACAGTGTGAGAACCACAGAGAAAGGAATCCTCACCCAATATCCACTACAGGCACTGGTCACCACAACAGGAAACACACTCCCTATCAAGGGAACAAGGACCAGCATACACAGAGGAAAGATATGGCAAACATCATACCAAAAATAGCCCTTGCACTAAAAATATTAGACTCAAGTGGGCTACACAAGGAATCTCCCACATAAAAACAACCCTTCACAATCAGATTAGGTAACTGTATCTCCTACATTAATAGAGTCAGAGAAATATAAGAATAAAGAAGAGCAGAGGAACTACTCCTAAATAAAAGAACAAGAGAAATCCCCTCAAAGAACAAACAATGAAACAGACCTCTCCAATCTACAAGAAACCAAGTTTAAAAAGGAAGTAATAAAAATGTTGAAGGAATTAAGAAATATTATTGATAGAAATGTGTATCACTATAACAAGGAGCTAGAAACAATGAAGAGGAACCAATCAAAATTAAACAACTCAATAGCTGAGATGAACACTGAGCTAAAGGTCATAAATAGCAAACTAAATAATGAAGAAGAAAAAAATGAGAGACATGGAAGATAGAATAATGGTAATCACCCAATCAGAACAGCAGACAGAAAGATAAATAAAAGAAAATGAAAGCAACATATGAGATCTATGGGATAATATAAAGCATGCCTATCTATGCATTATAAGAATCCCAGAGGGAAAGAAAGAAAAAAGGGGATTGAAAATATATTTGAAGAAATTAAGGTTGAAAACTTCACAAACCTAAAGAAGGAAATAGATATCCAGATACAGGAAATACAGAGGTTCCAAATAAGATGAATCCAAACAGACCTACTCCAAGACATATAATCATTAAAATGGCAAAAGTTAAAGATAAACAGAGGTTGCTAAAGGCAGCAAGATAAAAACAGTCAGCTACAAGGGAGCTGCCATAAGGCTGTCAGCTGATTTATTTACAGAAACGTTGCAGGCCAGAAAGGAGTAGCATGATATATTCAAAGTCCTGAGGGAGAAAAACCTTCAAAGTAGGATACTCTACCCAGCAAGACTATCATTTAGAATAGAAGTAAAGTCAAAGTATTTCTCAGATAAGCCAAAACTAAAACAATACAGCAATACTAAACCTATCTTAAAAGAAATATTGAAAGTTCTTCTCTAAATACAAAAGAAGCAAGAATCTATAGGAAAGGGAAAATCACAATAGGAAAGGTAAAGGTATAAAAGAATTGAGGATCACTTAAACAAGCCAGTACATAGATTAAAATACAATAAAAATTCTGTGAAAGCAATTATAATTACAATGAACAGCAATAGTATGAAGATGAGGTTGTAAAGTAGGACCCCAAAACCACAAAATGTGGGGGAGGAGAGTAAGAAAATATAGATCTTTTAGAACGTGTTTGAGCTTACATGACTACCAGTCTAAAGCAAGTAGATATAGTTATGGATTAACATACTTGAAAACTCGGGCAACCACAAATCTAAAACCTACAATAGACTCACAAAAACCAAAAAGAAGAGAACAAAAGCATAATACACAAGAAAAACATCAAGCCACAAAAAGAAAAAAACAAAAAGAAAGAAGAAGAAATACAAAATCAACTGAAATACAAAGTTTAAAATGGCAATAAATACATATTTATCAAGAATTACCTTAAATGTCAATGGACTAAATGCTCCAATCAAAAGACATACAGTGGCAGATTGGATAATAAAACAAGAGTCTACAGTATGTTGTCCACAAGAGACCCACTTTAGAGTGAAGGACACACATAGATTGAAAGTGAAATGATGGAAAAATATATTTCATGCAAACAGAAATGAAAAGAAAGTGGAGGTAGCAATACTGACATAAGAAAAAATAGATTGAAAACAAAGGCCATAAAGAAAGACAAGGAAGGACAGTATATAATAATAAAAGGCTCAATACAAAAGAATTATATTACAACTGCTAACATATAGGCACCCAATATAAGTGCACATAAAACAAATACTAACACACATAAAAAGATAAATTTAGAGGAGTACAATAATAGTAGGAGACATTAACACCCCAGTGACATCAATGGACAGACCTTCCAGACAGAAAATCCATAAAGTGACAGAGATTCTAAATGACAGAATAGAACAGTTGGACTTAATTGATATTTTTATGACATTACATCCAAAAAATACACATTTTTTTCAAGGGCATATGGAACATTCTCTAGGAATGACCACATACTATGACACAAAACAAGCCTCAACAAATTTAAGAGGATAGAACTTATTTCAAGCATTTTTTCTGACCACAATGGCATGAAACTAGAAACCAGCCTTAGAAAGAGAAATGAGAGAGAAAAAATGATTACATGGAGAGTAAACAACATGCTACTAAATAACAAATGGGTCAACAATAAAATCAAAGAGGAAAATTTAAATACCTTGAGACAAAAGACAATGAAAACACAACCATACAAAATCTATGGGATGCAGCAAAAGCAGTTCTAAGAAGGAAGTTCATTGTGATACATGTCTTCATCAAAAAACAAGAAAAAACCTCAATTAAATAACCTAATCCGCCACCTAAAAGAACTAGAATAAACAAAACCAGCAGAAGGATAGAAATAATAAAGATAATAGAGAAAATAAATAAAAGAAAGTTTTAAAAGCAACAGAAAAAAATCAATAAAACCAAGAGTGGGTTTTTTTGAAAGGATAAATGAAATTGACAAACCTCTGGCCAGGTCCACCAAGAAGGAAAGAGACAGGACCAAAATAAACAAAATAAGAAATGAAAGAGGATAAATAGCAATAAGCATAGCAAAAATACAATAAGAAAATACTATGAACAGTTATATGTCAACAAATTGGACAACCTAGAAGAAATGGACATGTTTCTAGAAACATACAGCCCACTGAAACTGAAACGAGATGAAATACATAATTTGAATAGACTGATCACTAGAAGTGAAAAAGAATCTGTCATTTTAAAAAACTCCCTGCAAACAAAAGTCCAGGCTGGATGGCTTCACTGGGGAATTCTACCAAACATACAAAGAAGACTTATAACAACTCTTCTCAAAATCTTCCAAAAGACTGAAAAGGAGGGAACACTCCCAAAGTCATTCTATGAAACCACCATCACCCTGATACTAAAAGCAGACATAGATACTACCAAAAAAGAAAATTACAGGCCAATATCTTTGATGAATATAGGTGTAACAGCTCTCAACAAAATATTAGCAAACCAAATCCAACAACACATAAAAAGGATCAATCAAGTTGGATGCATTCCAGTGTCAAAAGGACGACAAATCAATCAATATGATACAACACATTAACAAAAGAAAAGACAAAAAACACATGATCATCTCAACAGATGTATAAAAAGTATTTGATAAAATTCAACATTCATTCATGATAAAAAACACTTGCCAAAGTGGGTATAGAAGTAACATATCTCAATATAATAAAAGTTATTTTTGACAAACCCATAGCCAATATGATATATTACTAAATGGTGAAATTCTGGAACAAGACAAGGATGCCCATGCTCACTAATTCTATTCAACATAGTATTGGAAGTCCTAGCTACAGCAATCGGACCAGAAAAATAAATAAAAGAAATCAAACTAGGAATGGGAGGGGTAAAATTATCATTATATGAAGGTGACATGATACTCTATATAGAAAACCTTAAGACCCACACAAAATCTACTAGAAATGATGGATAAATTCAGCAAGGTAACAGGATACAAGATTAATATACAGAAATCTGTTGCATTTCTTTACACTAACAATGAAATAACAGAAAGAGAAAGTTAAAAAAAAAACATTTAAAATCACATCAAAAAATAACTAGGAATAAAACTAGCCAAGGAGGTGAAAGATTTATATTCTGAGAACAATAAAACACTGATAAAGGAAATTGAAGATGATTTAAAGGAATTGAAAGATATTCCATGTTCCTGGATTGGAAGAATTAATCTTGTTAAAATGGCCATAATACCCAAATAAATCTACAGATTTAATGTAATCCCTATCAAGTTACCCATGACATTTTTCACAGAACTAGAACAAACAATTCTAAAATTTATATGGAACAACAAAAAACCCAGAATTACCGAAGCAATCCTGAGGGGAAAAAAAAAAAAGCCGTAGGCATAACCCTCCCAGACTTCAGACAACACTACAAAGCTACAGTAATCAAAAGGATGTGGTATTGGCACAAAAACTGATATATGGATCAATGGAATAGAATAGATAGCTAAGAAATAAACCCACATATCTAAGATCAATTAATCATTGTCAATTGGCAAGTGGTGTTGGAAAAGTTGGACAGCTGCATGTAAATCAATGAAGTTAGAACACTCCCTCACACCATACACAAAAATAAAATCAAAATGGCTTAAAGACTTAAATATAAAACACAGGACACCATAGAACTCCTAGAAAAGAACACAGGCAAAACATTATCTGACATAAACCATAGCAATGTTTTCTTAGGTTAATCTCCCAAGAACATAGAAATAAAAGCAAAAATAAACAAATGGGAACTAACCAAATTTATAAGCTTTTGCACAGCAAAGGAAACTGTAAACAAAATGAAAGGCAACCTGTAGACTGGGAGAAAATATTTGTAAATGATGGAACCGACAAGGGCTTAATTTCCAAAATATACAAACAGCTCATAAAATTCAATTTAAAAAAAATATCAAATAATGGGCTAAAGTTCCAAATACACATTTCACCAGTGAAGATGTACTGATGGCTAATAGGCACAAGAAAATATGCTCAATATCGCTAATTATTAGAGAAATGCAAATAAAAACTACAGTGAGGTATCACCTCACTCTGGTCAGAATGGCCATCATCAAAAAGTCTACAAATAACAAATGCTGGAGGGGGTGTGGAGAAAAGGGAACACTCCTACATTGTTGGAAGGAATGTAAATTGATGCAGCCACTATGGAGATCAGTCTGGAGGTTCCTTAAAATAACTAAAATTAGAGTTAACTTATGATCCAGCAATCCCACTCCTGGCCATGTATCTGAAAAGGATAAAAGCTCTAATTTGAAAAATACATGTACCCCAGTGTTCATAAAGGCACTATTTACAATAACCAAGACATGGAACCAACCTAAATGTCCATCAACTGATGAATGGATAAAGAAGATGTGGTATGAAATATCACTCAGCCATAAAAAATTATGTATGAATATTATTTGTAGCAGCCTCATTGGACCTAGACATTATCATATTAAGTGAAAAGAAAAATATTATATGTTATCACTTATATGTGGAATACAAAAAATAGTACAAATGTACTTATTTACAAAACAGAAGCAGACTCACCGACATAGAAAAACTTATAGCTACCAGAGAGGAAGTGGGTGGGAGGATAAGTTATGAATATGGAATTAACAGATGCACAGTACCATATATAAAATAGATAAACAAAAAGGATTTACTGTATAGCACAGGGAACTATATTCATTGTCTTGTAATAAACTATAATGGAAAAGAATTTTTAAATAGTATATATATAGTATACATGCACACACACACACACACATATATATATATATATATAAAACCAAATCACTTTGATGAACACCTGAAGCTAACACAATATTGTAAATCAACTGTTCTTCAATTAGAAAATGGAAACAAACAATTTGAACAGGCAGGTAATTAGTAGTGAAAACTGAATAATAAATAATCTCCCAGCAAACAAACCAGAAATTAACGACTTCAAAGTGGAATTCTACCAAACATATAAAGAACAGCTAACACTTATCCTTCCCAAAGTATTCTAAAACATTTAAGAGGACTAACACTTCCAAATTCATTCTAGGAGGCCACCATTACCCTGATATCAAAATCAGACAAAGACATTACCAAAAAAAGAAAAAAAAGGAAATTACAGGTCAATAACTCTGATAAATATAGATACAAAAATCCTTAACAAAATTTCATCAAACTGAATCCTACAGGGCTTCCCTGGTGGCGCAGTGGTTGAGAGTCCGCCTGCCAATGCAGGGGACATGGCTTCATGCCCTGGTCCAGGAAGATCCCACATGCCACGGAGTGGTTAGGCGCATGAGCCATGGCTGCTGAGCCTGTGTGTCTGGAGCCTGTGCTCTGCAGCAGGAGAGACCACAACAGTGAGAGGCCTGCATACCACAAAAAAACAAAAACAAAAACAAAAACTGAATCCTACAGAGTATAACAAGAATCATACATCATGATCTAATGGAATTTTTTCCAGGGATGCAAGGATGGTTCAACATTCACAAATCAATCAACATGATACAACACATTAAAAAATGAAAGAGAAAATCACATGATCATCTCAGGATATGCAGAAAAAGCATTTGAGAAAATTCAACATCTACTCATGATGAAATCCCTCATCAAAGTTGGTATAGAGGGAAAATATCTCAACATAATGATGGCCATTTATTATAAACCCACAGCTAGCATCATACTTATTGGTAAAATGCTGAAAGCTTTTCCTCTAAAATCAGGGACAGGACAAGGATGCCTAGTCTCACCATTTTTATTTCACACAATATTAGAAGCCCTAGCCATAGCAATTAGACCAGAAAAAGAGAAATAAATATTGAGAGTATCCAAATTGGAAGCAAAAAAGTGAAACTATACCTATTTGCAAATGACATGATACTATATGTAGAAAACCCAAAAGTCTCTACCCAAAAGCTATTAGAACTAATAAATGAATTCAGTAAATTTGCAGAATACAAGATTAATATACAGAAATATGTTACTTTTCTATACTCTAATAATGAACTATCAGAAAATTAAAGCAAGAAAATATTCCCATTTGTTATTGCATAAAAACAATAATATACCTAGGAATAAACTTCACCAAGGAGCTGAAAGACCTATACTCTGAAAACTATAAAACATGAAGGAAATTAAAGTTGATACACAGAAAAGGAAAGATGTCCCATGTTCTATCATTGGAAGAATTAATATTATTTAAATGTATTAAAATGTCCATACCAAAGCAATCTACAGATTTAATGCAATCTGTATCAAAATATGCATGATATTTTTCACAGAACTAGAACAATTATTCCTAAAAGTTATATGAAACCCCAAAGACCACAAATTGCCAAAGCAATTTTGAGAAAAAGAACACAGCTGGAGTTATCATTCTCCCTGACTTCATACTATACTACAAAGCTACAGTAAACAAAACAGCACAGTACTGGCATAGAAACAGACAAGAACAGAGCAATGGAACAGAATTGAGAGGTAGGAAATAAACCCACCAACCTATGGTCCATTAATCTAAAACAAAGTAGCAAGAATATAGAATGAAGAAAAAACAATATCTTTAATAACTGGTGCTGGGAAAACTAGATAGCTACATGTGGAAGAATGAGATTACAAGATTTCTTCACAGTGTATACAAAAATAAACTCAAAATGGCTTAAAGACCTAAATGTAAGTCCTGAAAGTTTAAAACTCCTAGAAGAGAACATAGGCAGAACACTCTTTGACATGTCATAGCAATATACTTTTGGTTTTTTCCCTAAGGCAAAAGAAATAAAATTTTTAAAAAATTGGGATGTAACTAAACTTAAAATAATTTCCACAGCAAAGTAAACCATAGAAAAAAATGAAAATACAACCTACAAAATGGGAAAAAATTAACTGCAAATTATATAACTGATAAGAGGTTAATATCCAAAATGTGTCACCAGCTCCTACAGTTCAATATCAAAAAACAACTTGATTTAAAATGTGCAGAAAACCTGAGTAGACATTTTTCCAAAGAAGACATGCTTTTGGCTAACAGGCACATGAAAGATGCTCAACATTGCTAATCATCAGAGAAATGAAAATCAAAACCACAATATCACCTCATACCTGTCAGATGGCTATCATCAGAAAATTCTACAAGTAACAACTGTTGGTGAATATGTGGAGAAAAGTGAACTCTTGTACATTGTTGTTAGGAATGTACATTGGTGTGTTCTCTGTTGAGGACGTACATTGGTGCAGCCACTACAGAAAACAGTATGAAGGTTTGTATAAAAAAGAAAACCTAAAAATAGAGTACCATATGATTTAGCAATTCTACTGATGGGTATATATCTGAAGAAAACAAAAACACTAATTCAAAAAGTTACATGCATACCAATGTTCATGGCTGCATTATTAAAATGGCCATAATATGGAAGCAACCCAAGTGTTCATCAACAAACGAATTGATAAAGAAATTGTGGTAGATATTTACAATGAAATATTACTCAGCCATAAAAAAGAATGAAATTCTTCCATTTGCAATGATGTTTGGACCTAGAAGGTATTATGCTGAGTGAAATAAGTCAGACAGAGAAAGACAAATGTTGTATGTTATCACTCATATTTGCAAGCTAAAAATAAAAAGAATGTATAAAACAAAGCAGAAAAAGTCTCATAAATATAGAAAACATACTAGTGGAGACCAGTATGGAGAGTGGAGGGGGAAGGGGCAAGATAGGTGTATGGGATTAAGAGGTACAAACTACTATGTATAAAATAGATAAGCAACAAATATATATTGTATAGCAGAGGGAAATACAGATTTTATCTTGTAATAACTTTTAATGGAGCATAATCTATAAAAATACTGAATCACTATGCTACACATCTGAATCTATTATAATATTGAAAATCAACTATATTTCAATAACCAAAACACATTTCTAAATTTGGATACAGAAGAAATCTTAAGATAAATTAAAAACATATTTTGAACTTAGAAAAAAGGAAAATACAAATTATCAAAATTTGTAATATGCTGACATAGCATTGCTTAGAGGAAATTTTATAGCTTTGAATGCATATGTTAGAAAAGAAGAAAGGTCTAAAAACAATAATCTAAGCTTCCACTTCAAAAACAAGAAAAAGTAAAGGTACTTAATTCCAAAGTAATCATAAGAAAATAAAAGGTATTGTAAAAAGATACAAATTTCCAGTTATAAATAAGTTCTGGGAATCTAATATTCAGCATGGCAACTTTAGTTGGCAGTATTGTATTGTACACTTGAAAGTTGCTGAGAGTAGATTTTACATGCTCTAAACACACAAAAATTCTAATAATGTAAGATGATGGATGTATTAACTAATCTTATTGTGGTAAACATTTTCACAACACATATGTGTATCAAATCATCACATTGTACTCCTTAAACTTACACAACTTTTTATGTCAATTATATCTCAATAAAGCTGGACAAAATAAAATAAAATAAAAATGAAAGCAGAAATCACCTAAACTGAAAACAGGAAATCAATAGAGAAAATTAAAAATACCAAAATCTGGTTCTTTTAAGAGATCAATAAAATTGGTAAACTTCTACCCAGGATAACTAAGAATATAATAGAGAAAACAAATTACTAATATCAGAGATAAAAGAGGGGACATTATTACAAATCTCATGGACTTTAAAAGAATAAAGAAATATTTTGAACAACTCTATGCCCACAGTTTTGATAGCCTAGGCAAACTGAATAAATTCCTTAAAACACTTGATCTGCCAAAATTCTTACAAGAAGAAAAAGATAATCTGAATAATCCTGTATCTATAAAATAAATTGAATAAATAATAACATTCCAAAACAGAAAACTCCAATCCTAGATGTGTTCAGTCGAAAATTCTACTAATCATTTAAAGAATAAATTATATTAATTTTCTACAATCTGTTCAAGGATATAGAAGCAGAAGGAACATTTCTGAAATCATTATCTGAGGGCAGCATTTTTCTAATACCAAAATTAGACAAAGACTTTTCAAGAAAAGATAATACATACCAATATCTCTCATGATCACAGATGAAAAAATCCTCCTCAAAGTAAGACCAAATTAATTTTAAAGTGTATATAAAGGATTACACACTACAACCAAGTGTGAGTTATTCCAGTTATTCAGGGCTACTTCAACATTCAAAAATAAATTAATAAGAGGGAGTGACATCAGCATCATGATGATGTGATTCATTTATTTATTTTCTCCCGTTTAATTACAACTAGTTGGACATACATAACCAAACAAAAGTGCCTCTGCACAGCACAACAGTACACCTGAGAGACCCATCAATCTGTCTATCTGAAAGTGGGTGGAATGGACCTTGGAGGAGGCTGCAGAACCAGGGGAGTGTTGGCAAAACCTGAAGTGGCACTGGGCCAGCATAACCTTTCTGGCACAGGAGGTAAAATGTGAAGGTGGAGTTAGGGGTCTGTCCAACCATGTGTACTGTAGTGGGAAGGATTCTTTGCTCCCTTTAAGAAGAGACTGCACTTACTGTGGAGAAGAAAAGGAAGGGCAATAAGATAGACAAGGAAAGTGAAAGGAATGTGTTTTTTGCTGTCTGCCTCAGGACTTAGGTAAAAGATCCACCCACAGATCTCTGGTACACCCCCCAACCAAGGATTCCCCTACTGGGCCATGGGCACACCTAAGACCCCAAATGTTAAGCACATACCTCCTCCCATTATGCCACCACCATTTTCTGTTTTGTTTTGTTTCTTTGCCAGCTTTTTTGTTAACGCACATAACACCCAAAATTAGTGGCCAGTCAGCTCTGGTACAAAAACAAAAACTTGTGTTATACTGTTACCTTCTGGAAAACAAAAGGAAGGCTCCTAATTACCAACATGTTAAATTGTTAGAATCCACATAAACAAAGCCTTAACTGAGTAAGAAATGTGTTCACCACTTTAAATGCAGCAGCAGAGACACTTTTCATTACCATTATAAAAAAATCACAGTAATATAGTATCACAAAAATAAAATTTAAAATTTCCGCAAACCAATCAAAAGACATGGGATATTGCAGTCAGTCTGATAAAGGTTCAACAAACCTGTAATGAAGAAATTCAATGAGCTAAAAGACTACTCAGAAATGCAACACAATGATGTCAGATATAAAATTAATGAACAGAAAATGTACATTACCAAAAAGATTGAAATTCTAAAAAGAAAAATCCAAAGAGAAATTCTAGAGCTCAAGAACTCAATAAATGAAGTGAAGAATGCATTAGAAAATGTTAGAAATAGAGCAGATCTTATAGAATGTAGAATAAGCAATCTCAAGTTTAGGAATTTAGAAATGATTCAGGTGGAAGAAGAGAAAGAATTATTTTTTTTAAAAAAGTGAATAAGCCCTAAGAGAACTCTCAGACTTCTTCAGAAGAACCAACATAATATTAATAGATAAAGAGGGACAAGGGACCAGATAACTTATTTAAGAAATTAATAGCTGAGAACATCCACACCCTGGGGAAGGAAATGGATATACAAGTCCACAAAGCTAATAGAACATCTTATCCCAATGTAAAAGACCTTCTCCAAGACACATCATATAAAACTGACAAAATCCAATGATAAAAAAAGAACTTAAAGGCAGCCAGGGGAAAAATACTAATCTACAGAGGAACCCTT
The DNA here is from genome assembly GCF_963924675.1 of Phocoena phocoena. NCBI lineage: Eukaryota > Metazoa > Chordata > Mammalia > Artiodactyla > Phocoenidae > Phocoena > Phocoena phocoena. Next base: position 68,762,103 of record NC_089240.1, on the reverse strand, counting down.
ATTAGTCTATCATCAGACTCTTCAGCAGAAACTCTGCAGCCAAGCAAAGAGTAGAATGTCATATTCAAACACTCAAAGATAAAAATTGCCAGCCAGGGATACTCTATCCAGAAAAGTTTTCTTTCAGATATGAATGATAAATAAAGGCTTTCCCAGACAAACAAAAACTGATAGAGTTCATCAACACTAGAACTATCTTATAAGAAATGCTGAAATAAACTCTTCAAATTGAAACAATAAAAAGTACACAAAACTCTGAGGTGATAAATAGAGAGAATTAGAAAATAGTAACTCTTTTTCAGAATAATATGTTTAACATTTAATAATAGCATAAATGTTCAAGGAAAGGAGCATTAAAAATAGCTATAGCTACTACAGGTTGGTAATAAAATCACATCATGAAAAGATAATTTGTGACATCAAAAATAAAAATAAAATGGGAAGAGGAATAGGATGAAAAGTTTATAGGTAAATAAAGACAAACTGCTATCAGCAAAAGTGACTATTTTATCTATGTTTTCTGTAAACTGTATGGTAACCACAAAGCAAAAATCTTGGACAGAAACATTAAACAAAAAGGGGGGGGGGAATGGAGCAAATCACCGTGAGAAACCACAAATTTACAAAAATGGACAGAAACAGAGGAAAAAGAAGCAATGGAGAGACAGAATAACCAGAAGGTAAATGATAAAATGACAGTAGTAAATCTTTACACATAAATACTGACCTTAAATGTAAATGGATTAAACTCACCAATCCAAAAGCATTGAGTGGCTAAAAAGATTAAAGCAACAACAACAACCATATGTTGCCTATAGGAGACTCATTTCAGCTCTAAAAACACATATAGGCTAAAAGTAAAACAGTGAAACGTGACATGTCAAGAAAACAGAAACAAAAAGAAGGTGAGCATAGTCATACTTATATCAGACAAAATAGATGTCAAGCCAGAAAAAGTTAACAAGAGACAAAGAAGGTCATTATATAACAATAAAAGTGTCACTACAACAAGAAAATATAACAGCTATATATATATACTCTCGACCCACCAGCACCAAAATATTTTAAGCAAATACTAACAGATCTTAAGTGAGAAATAGACAAAATTGCAATAATAGTAGGGTACATCAACATACTTGTAACATTGACATTGAAACATACTTTGGAACAAATGGACTTAATAGAGATACAGCCATACCTCAGAGATATTGTGGGTTTGGCTCCAGATATCTCCACAATAAAGCAAATATCTTAATAATGCAAGTCACACAAATTTTTTGTTTCTCAGTGCATATAGAAGTTATGTTTATACAATACTGCAATCTATTAAGTATGCAATAGAATTATGTCTAAAAAAATAATGTGCATACCTTAATTAAAAAATACTTTAATTGATCAAAAATGCTAACCATCATCTGAGCCTTTAGCAAGTCATAGCATTTTTGATGGTGAAGGGTTTGAAATATGGGGAAAATTATCAAAATATGACACAAAGACACAAAGTAAGCAAATGTTATTGGAAAAATGGTGCCAAGAGACTTGCTCAACACAGGGTTGCCACAAACTTTCAATTTGTAAAAACTTCCATATCTGCAAATCATGATAAAGTGAAGCACAATGAAACTAGTTATGCATGTACAGACATTCCATCCAACAGCAGCAGAATACATATTCTTCTCAAGGGCACAGGAATAATTCTCAAGCATAGATCATATGACAGGCCACGAAACAAATCTTAACAAATTCAAGAAGATTTAATCATACTTACTATCTTTTCTGACCACAATGGTATGAAACTAGAAATCAACAAGAGAGTGAGAGGACCTAGAAAAAAGGAAATTAAGCAATACCTTTGTGAACAAAAATTGGGTAACAGAAGAAATCAAAAGGGAAATAAAAAGTTATCTAGAAACAAATAAAAATGAAAATAGAATGTATCAAATCTTGTGGGATAGAACAAAAGCAGTTCTGAGAGAAAAGTTTATAGCAGTAAATGGATATATTAGTAAATTAGAAAGATTTCAAATAAATGACATAAGTTTACTCCTCAAGGAATTAGAAAAAGAACAAATTAAGCTGAATTCACAAAAGGAAGGAAATAATAAAGATCAGAGCAGAGATAAACAAAATATAGACGAGAAAAATAATAGAAAGAATTAATGAAACTAAGAGATAGTTTTTCAAAAAGATAAACAAAATTGGAAAATCTTTAGCTAGACTATGAAAAACAAAGAGAGAAATTTCAAAAAATAAAATTATAAAAGAACGAGGAGACATTTCAACAGGAATGATATGACAGGAATACATAGAATCACAAGAGACTACTATGAATAATTATACAGCAAAGTACATAACTTTGAAGAAATGAACACATTTCTCGAAATAGACATCTACCAAGACTGAATCAAGAGGAAATAGAAAATCTGAACAGTACAACAAGTAAAGAAATTGAACCTATAATAAAAAAAGTCCCAAAGCCGAGAACTCCAGAACCAGATGGCTTCCCTGGAGAATTCTACCAAATATTTAAAGGAGAATTAACACAACCCTCTTCGGGGATTGACATACATACACTAATATGCATAAATAGATAACTAATAAAAACCAGCTGTATAAAAAATTAAATTAGTTAAACTAAATTAAAAAAAAAACACAACCCTCTTCAAAATCTTCCAAAATATTGAGGAGGAGGTAAGACTTCCAAACTCATTCAACAAAGCCAACATTATCTTGATATCAAAATAAGAAAAGGGAGGGAGGAACCAAGATGGCAGAGTAGGACATGCTCTCAATCCCTCTTGCAAGAACACCAGAATCACAACTAGCTGCTGGACAATCATTGACAGGAAGACACTGGAACTCACCAAAAAAGATACCCCACATCCAAAGACAAAGGAGAAGCCACAATGAGATGGTAAGAGGGGTGCAATCACAGGAAAATCAAACCCCATAACTGCTGCATGGGTGACTCACAGTCTGGAGAACACTTATACCACAGAAGTCCACCCACTGGAGTGCAGGTTCTGAGATGCACGTCAGCCTTCCCAACGTGGGGGTCTGGCAATAGGAGGAGGAATTCCTAGAGAATCAAACATTGAAGTCTAGTGGGAATTGATTGCAAAACTTCGACAGTACTGGGGGAAACAGAGACTCCACTCTTGGAGGGCACACACAAAGCAGTGTGGGAATCGGGACCCAGGGGAAAGAGCAGTGACCCCAGGGGAGACTGAACCAGACCTACCTGCTAGCGTTGGAGGGTCTCCTGCAGAAGTTGGGGGGGGGGGGTGCGTTGTGGCTCACCGTGCAGACAAGGACTCTGGCAGCACAAGTTGTGGGAAGTACTCCTTGGCGTGAGCCCTCCCAGAAACTATCATTAACCCCAGCCCAGGTAGGCTTCAGTGTTGGGTTGCCTCAGGGCAAACAACCAACAGGGAGGAAACACAGCACCACTGCATCAATAGTCAAGTGGATTAAAGTTTTACTGAGCTCTGCCCACCAGAGCAACAGTCAGCTTTATCCACCACAAGTCCCTCCCAACAAGTCTCTCAGATACCCACATCTACCAGAGGGCAGACAGCAGAAGGAAGAAGAATAACAGCCTGCAGCCTGTGGAACAAAAACCACATTCACAAAAAGATGGACAAAATGAAAAGGCAAAGGGGTATGTACCAGATGAAGGAACCAGATAAAACCCCAGAAAAACAACTAAATGAAGTGGAGATAGGCAACCATCCAGAAAAATAATTCAGAATAATGATAGTGAAGATGATCCAGAACCTTGGAAAAAGAATGGAGGCAAAGATCGAGAAGATGATAAAAATGTTTAACAAAGACACAGAAGAATTAAAGAACACACAAACAGACATGAACAACACAATAACTGAAATGAAAACTACACTAGAAGGAATCAATAGCAGAATAACTGAGGCAGAAGAATGGATAAGTGACCTGGAAGAGAGAATGGTGGAACTCACTGCAGAACAGAATAAAGAAAAACCATTGAAAAGAAATGAAGACATCCTAAGAGACCTCTGGGACAACATTAAACGCAACAACATTCGCATTAAAGGGGTCCTCAAAGGAGAAGAGTGAGAGAAAGGATAGAGAAAATATTTGAAGAGATTATAGTTGAAAACTTCCCTAACATGGGAAAGGAAATAGCCACTCAAGTCCAGGAAGTGCAGGGAGTCCCATACAGGATAAACCCAAGGAGAAACATGCTGAGACACATAGTAATCAAATTGGCAAAAATTAAAGACAAAGAAAAATTATTGAAAGCAGCAAGGGAAAAATGAAAAATAGCATACGCAAGAACTCCCATAAGGTTAACAGCAGATTTCTCAGCAGAAACTCTACAAGCCAGAAGGGAGTGGCATTATATACTTAAAGTGATGAAAGGGAAGAACCTACAACCAAGATTACTCTACCCGGCAAGGATCTCATTCAGGTTCGATGGAGAAATCAAAAGTTTTACAGACAAGCAAAAGCTAAGAGAATTCAGCACCACCGAACCAGCTCTACAAAAAATGCTAAAGGAACTTCTCTAAGTGGGAAACACAAGAGAAGAAAAGGGCCTACAAAAACAAACACAAAACAACTAAGAAAATAGTCATAGGAACATACATATTGATAATTACCTTAAACGTGAATGGATTAAATGCTCCAAGCAAAAGACACAGGTTTGCTAAATGGATACAAAACAAGACCTGTATATATGCTGTCTACAAGAGACCCACTTCAGACCTAGGGACACATACTGACTGAAAGTGAGGGGATGGAAAATGATATTCCATGCAAATGGAAATCAAAAGAAAGCTGGGGTAGCTATACTCATATCAGATAAAATAGACTTTAAAATAAAGAATGTTACAAGAGACAAGGAAGGACACTACCTAATGATCAAGGGATCAATCCAAGAAGAAGATATAACAATTATAAATATATAGGCACCCAACATAGGAGCACCTCAATACATAAGGCAACTACTAACAGCTATAAAAGAGGAAATCGACAGTAACACAATGATAGTGGGGGACTTTAACACCTCACTTACACCAATGGACAGATCATCCAAAATGAAAATAAATAAGGAAACAGAAGCTTTAAATGACACAATAGACCAGATAGATTTAATTGATATTTATAAGACATTCCATCCAAAACAGCAGATTACACTTCTCAAGTGCTCACAGAACATTCTCCAGGATAGATCACATCTTAGGTCACAAATCAAGCTTCAGTAATTTTAAGAAAATTGAATTCATATCAAGCATCTTTTCTGACCACAACACTATAAGATTAGAAATGAATTACAAGGGAAAAATGTAAAAAATACAAACACATTGAGCTTAAACAATACGTTACTAAATAACCAAGAGATCACTGAAGAAATCAGTCAAAGAGGAAATCAAAATATACCGAGAGGCAAATGACAATGAAAACATGATGATCCAAAACATATGGGATGCAGCAAAAGCAGTTCTAAGAGGGAAGTTTATACCTATACAAGCCTACCTCAAGAAACAAGAAACATCTCAGGTAAACAATCTAACCTTACACCTAAAGGAACTAGAGAAAGAAGAACAAACAAGATGCAAAGCTAGCAGAAGGAAAGAAATCATAAAGATCAGAGCAGAAATAAATGAAATAGAAACAATAAAAAACAATAGCAAAGATCAATAAAACTGAAAGCTGGTTCTTTGAGAAGATAAAATTGATAAACCATTAGCCAGACTCATTAAGAAAAAGAGGGAGTGGACCCAAATCAATAAAATTAGAAATAAAAAAGGAGAAGTTACAACAGACACCGCAAAAATACAAAGCATCCTAAGAGACTACTACAAGCAACTCTATGCCAATAAAATGGACAAATTCTTAGAAAGGTATAATCTTCCACAACTGAACCAGGAAGAAACAGACAATATGAACAAACCAATCACAAGTAATAAAATTGAAACTGTGATTAAAAATCTTCCAACAAACAAAAGTCCAGGACCAGATGGCTTTACAGGTGAATTCTATCAAACATTTGGAGAAGAGCTAACACCCACCCTTCTCAAAATCTTCCCAAAAATTGCAGAGGAAGGAACACTCCCAAACTCATTCTATCAGGCCACCATCACCCTGATACTAAAACCAGGCAAAGATATTACAAAAACAGAAAATGGCAGACCAATATCACTGATAAATATAGATGCAAGTATCCTCAATAAAATACTAGCAAACAGAATTCAACAACACATTAAAAGGTTTATACACCATGATCAAGTGGGATTTATCCCAGGGACACCAGGATTCTTCAATATACACAAATCAATCAGTGTGATACACCATACTAACAAATTGAAAAATAAAGGCCATATGATCGACTCAATAGTGGAAAAAAGCTTTTGACAAAATTCAACACCCATTTATGATAAAAAAAAAACTCTCCAGAAAGTGTGCATAGAGGGAACCTACCTCAACATAATGAAGGCTGTATATGACAAACACAGCAAACGTCATTCTCAGTGGTGAAAAACTGAAAGCATTTCCTCTAAGATCAGGAACGAGACAAGGATGTCCACTCTCACCACTATTATTCAACAGTTTTGGAAGTCCTAGCTATGGCAATCAGAGAAGAAAAAGAAATAAAAGGAATACAAATTGGAAAAGAAGAAGTAAAACTGTCACTGTTTGCAGATGACATGATACTATACATACAGAGTCCTAAAAATGCCACCAGGAAACTACTAGAGCTAATCAATGAATTTGGTAAAGTTGCAGGATACAAATTCAATGTACAGAAATCTCTTGCATTCCTATACACTAACAATGAAAGATCAGAAAGAGAAATTTAGAAAACAATTCCATTCACCATTGCAACAAGAAGAGTAAAATACCTAGGAATAAACCCACCTATGGAGGTAAAAGGCCTGTACTCAGAAAACTATAAGACACTGATGAAAGAAATCAAAGATGACACAAACAAATGGAGAGATATACCATGTTCTTGGATTGGAAGAATCAATATTGTGAAAATGACTATATTACCCAAAGCAATCTACAGATTCAATGCAATCCCTATCAAATTACCAATGGCTCTTTTTATAGAACTAGTACAAAAAATCTTAAAATTTTTATGGAGACCAAAAAGATCCCTGAATAGCCAAAGCAATTTTGAGGGAAAAGAACACAGCTCTAGGAATCAGACTACCTGACTTCAGAATATACTACAAAGCTCCAGTGATCAAGATGATATTGTACTGGCACAAAAACAGAAATATAGATCAATGGAACAGGGTAGAAAGCCCAGAGATAAACCCTCACACCTATAGTCAACTAATCTATGACAAAGGAGACAAGGGTATACAATGTAGAAAAGACAGTGTCTTCAATAAGTGGTTCTGGGAAAACTGGACAGCTACATGTAAAAGAATGAAATTAGAATACTCCCTAACATCATACAAAAAGATAAACTCAATATGGATTAAAGGCCTAAATATAAGACTGGACACTATGAAACTCTTAGGGGAAAACATAGGAAGAACACACTTTGACTTAAATCACAGCAAGGTTTTTTTGCCCCACCTACTAGAGTAATGGAAATAAAAACAAAAATGGACAAATGGTACCTAATGAAACTTAAAAGTTTTGCACATCAAAGGAAAACATAAACAAGACGAAAAGATAACCCTCCAAATGAGAGAAAATATTTGCAAACGAATCCATGGACAAAGGATAAATCTCCAAAATATTTAAACAGCTGATGCAGCTCAATATTAAAAAAAACAAACAATCCAATCAATAAATGGGCAGAAGGTCTAAATAGATATTTCTCCAGAGAAGACATAAAGATGCCCAAGAAGCACATGAAAATCTGCTCAACATCACTAATTATTAGAGAAAGGCAAATCAAAACTACAATGAGGTATCAAATCACACAGATCAGAATGGGCATCATCAGAAAATCTACAAACAACATGTTCTTGAAAGGGTGTGGAGAAAAGGGAATGCTGTTGCACTGTTGGTGGCAATGTAAATTGATAGAGCCACTATGGAGAACAGTATAGAGTTTCCTTAAAAAATGAAAAATAGAATTACCATATGACCCAGCAATCCCACTCCTGGGCATATACCCAGAGAAAACAATAATTCAAAATGACACATGCACCCCCATGTTCATTGCTGTACTATTTATAATAGCCATGTCATGGAAGCAACCTAAGTGTCTATCAACAGATGAATGGATAAAGAAGATGTGGTATATACATAAAATGGCATATTACTTAGCCATAATAAAGAACAAAATTGGCTCATTTGTAGAGATGTGGATGGACCTAGAGACTGTCATACAGAGTGAAATGTCAGAAAGAGAAAAACAAATATTGTGTATTAACACATATATGTGGAATCTAGAAAAATGATACAGATGAACTGGTTTGCAAGGCAGAAATAGAGACACAGATGTAGAGAACAAACGTATGGACAGCAAGTGGGGAAAGCTGGGGCTGGTGGTAGTGGGATTTATTGAGAGATTGGGATTGACATATATACACTAAAATGTATAAAATATATAACTACTAAAAATGTGTTGTATTAAAAAATAAAATTCAAAAAAAATAGATTTAGAAAGGAGCTTAGAGGTTATATAGTACAGTGTTTCTAAAACATGGACATACATCATAATGACCGAAGAATCTTGTTTAAAATAGAGATGTCAAGATAATAGTCTGTAGAAATATTGATTCAGTAGATTTGGGTTAAGTCTGAGAATCTGTATATTTTAAAGCTAAAACAATCTAAATTCCTACCCATAATAAAGTCCTTTTGTATTGCATCCCTGACAAGTGAATTATTAATCCTGTTGAAAGCAAAAGTAATGTGTACCTCAAATGAGGGAAATTGTATTTTTTTACTAAAGAAACCTGTGTATGCAGTGCTATGCTAGATATCTCTAAGACAATGGTCTAAATATGACAGATCTTCCATATTTGAAGGTTTATTTTTTTTATTAATATGGATTAGAATGCAAATTTACATAAATTTTAAAGAAAAAAACTGCTAGAATTCAGAGACATTTATGCTAGTGGCAATCTGGTTCAAGTTAAGCCCTCAGAACTCTCAGAGAATTTATTTACTCCCCTCTGCCTTTAGGTATACTTTAGTGGAAAAAATTGATTAGCATTGCTCAATGAGAAAAGATCCCACCTCTTTTCTCAAAGTCTATTTATTTTATTATAAGAAATTTAATGTGTTTGCCCTGCTTTAGTATGTAGAATAATTTTATTTTGCTCTGCTCACATGAGTATTTCACTGAAGTTATCTTTAAGCGTACAAATTTTCAATATTTTGTCTTAGATACGGAAGTGTAGAAGCTATAGGACATCAATGTTAGAACATTATCAGTTGCTTTATGTCAATCAACGTGATTGACTTGATATTGAGTTAGCACTATTTACTGAAGTCAAGTGTAGCCAAAAAAAGAGGGAAGGAAGACAGGAAATAATAAAGGAAGGGAGAAAAGAGGGAGGAAAGGAAGGAATAAGGGAGGGAAGGAAGGAATTGAGAGGAAAGAAAAAGTAGAAAAAGAAAAGGGAAAAAAAGAAAGCATTTCTGTTAACTAGGATTTGACAGGTATTGAGGTTCTAGTTAATTGATGTTTTCCTGGGTAAGAATTTTTAAGGGCACCCTTTCATACAGGTTAAAGAAAACAGGTCATTAATACCATTTTGCATTTCCATACTTTGTTCCATTAAAGAAAGCAAGAGACAACCGGCCAGAATGACTATATTGAGCCTATTGCTAGAGCTGATAAGGTGTGTGCTGCTTTTCTTAGATATGGCAAACAGGGTCTTAGTGGCAACCCCTCCAGTCTTATAATCATATAATAATAAAAATTTACAATTAAATATCACCTCTGAGTACCTAATCCCCTGTTTAATGCAGCAACCCTCTCCATAATATGCCTAACAATTGGCCATTTAATCCATTTAAACACTTTCATTGGCAGGGAATTTACTATCTCAAAAAAGAGAATTGTCTACTGTTTTACAGCTTTAATGGTCAGAATTTTCTTTCTTAATTTGTGTGAAATCATTCTCCTTTTAACTTCTACATATGGGTCTTATGTTTTACCTCTATATCTGTGTATTCTGCGGAACAGTAAGTTCATGAGTTGCTTCCGGGAACAAAAGGGGAGGTCTTGCAGTTAAACACATTTAGAGTGTGCTGTATTCTTCACCCCCAACTTTGGTGATTCAAAATAATCAGCATATTAAAGCCTCTGATAAATCATATTGTGAAGCCACCATTTTAATTTTGTTTAACCTAGAATTTCCCAACTTAATTTACTGTGGTGTTTTTTATTCTAGATATATGTATAACATATTTTGTAATTATAGTTACTTAAACCCACTTTGGGAAGCACAACTCCATAAAAACACAGAACAAATCCATTCTTTTGTCTATTTGATGGCTTTCAAACAAGAGTCATGATTTTGGAAAGTTACTTAACATTTTAACTAGACATTTCTACCCCTTTATTACAGGATATATATCTAGTATTCTAGTAACATGGTTTTGAGCCAACTTTACCATCCCAGTTACTCTGCAGATGCACTCCAGTTTACCTACCTACTTTTTAAAAGAAAAATGTCTATAGTTGCCTCTAACATCTTGAAAGGTAAATTATCTTGAAACTCAACTGAGTTCTTTCTTTCTACTGGTGTTCACTGGTATTATTGAGGGAGACTCCTATCTTAATTCTTAGTGAATCTGCTAATTTGGTCAATATATCTATTCATTCAACAAATATTTATTATGCCAGGAACTAATCTGGGAGCTTGGAATATATCAGTCAAAAAAATATATATCCTTGTCTTCATGGAACCTATGTTCTAGGAGAAGGAAGCAAACAATTAATAATAAACAAAATAAATTAATTATATATTATACTAGAGGGTGATAACGCTATGTAATAAAGAAAAAGAAGAGTAGAATATGTTATTGGTAGTATTGGGTGGTAATGGGGAGTATTACAATTTAAAATAAGTTGATTAGGGTTGAAGGCTATATTTTTAAAAAACAAGGATTCAGAAAACAAGGATTCAGAGACGATGAAATATTTCCCCAGAGAACTGGGGAGAATATTCTCAGCAAAGGATACAAGCAGTGCAAAGACCCTAAGGTAGGAGAATGTCTGTTGTGTTCAAGCAATAGCAAGAAAGCAACTCTGGCTGGAATTGAGTAAGCAAGGCATAGTTGTAGAAAACATGGTTTAAAAGTAATGGAGGAGGGGGCTTCCCTGGTGGTGCAGTGGTTGAGAATCTGCCTACTAATGCAGGGAACATGGTTCGAGCCCTGGTCTGTGAAGATCCCACATGCCATGGAGCAACTAGGCCCGTGAGCCACAACTGCTGAGCCTGCGCGTCTGGAGCCTGTGCAATAAGAAAGGCTGCGATAGTGAGAGGCCCACGCACCGCGATGAAGAGTGGCCCCCACTTGCCACAACTAGGGAAAGCCCTCCCACAGAAATGAAGACCCAACAGAGCAAAAATACATAAATTAATTAATAAACTCCTACCTCCAACATCTTCTTAAAAAAAAAGTAATGGAGGAAAATAAATAATAATAAAATAAAATAAAAGTAATGGAGGGGGTGTATAGGGGCAGCAGATCATGCAGGGCCTTGCAGCTGATTGGAAGGACATTAGCACTTTTCCTCAGTGAAATTAGAAACCAGTTCAGTGTTTTCAGAAGAGGAGTGATATGTTGTCAGTAAGCTATTATGTAGAAACGCCAAACAGGTAGTTGAATGTATGAGCCTACAGTTCAAGAGAGTGATCATATCTAGATATATAAATCTGTGAGTCTTCAGCATAGAGATGATATTTAAATTCATGAGACAGGATGAGATCAAGAAAGAAGTAAGTAGGGAGTGTACTTAAAGAGATGGTCGAAGGATGACCTCTGAGACACGGCAATATTTAAAGGTTTAGGAGAAGACAAAGAACCATTAAATGGCAAGAGGAGTCTTATATATTTATTCTATTATATTTTAATTATATATATATATATAGTCAATGCCTAGATGAAAAAAACATGGCCTCAGTCTGCTATTTAGAAAATGGTAAAAATATTATTTATACATAATTTGTGATGCTGACAATGTCTTCATGTCCTCTTATCCTTATCAAAACCTGCTCTCCAGTTTTTCTTGTGATAAACATGTGTATAAATATCAATGATAATTTAAACTACGATGTATCCTGGTAGATTGTCAATTTAAATGGGTTAGAGCATCATATGCTATAGAAGTGAAATCCCTTTGGACGACTATCAGTAAACTTATGTGGAAGCATATTTTTGGTCCAGGAAATTTTCTTAAATGGTAACTACACCCCATATGTAAAATGTACAGTCTAGGTGATTGCATCTTATTTGGAAATAGAGTAAAATATTCATTTGGACTCCACTAATTTAGAATTTATGTTAAAACCCCAAAATTAGAATAACAAAGGTAAGTAATTGGTTGTATGGAGGCTTTGCCTGTACTATCACCACAGAAACCAGAACCAGCCACAAGAATAGCCAACCTAAGAAAAGACTATAAGCACAAAACAGTACACGTCTGATATCAGAGATCTAATTGAAGGCAGCCTCAGAAAGCAAGGTACTGTTAAACTATCAAATCCAAAATGATAGTGGAGAACAAGAACTGAATTAAAACAAAGAATAAGCAAAATTGGTCAGTCAAGAAAAAAATCAATGTAGAGGTAATTGTTTTCCTATGCTCTATGTGTGAAAATAGGCTTTATTAAGCAAACCTCTAAGTATCTCTTAGCAAACCTTAGAGATACGAAGGCACCTCTCACATCCTTAAGAGAACAAAGTTACTTAAGCCCACATTTTGGACAAATAACTGACATTCCAACTACATGTTTATTCATTAAAGCAGCCTTCCTGATTGGCAATGATATATTGCCCCATTAATGTATTGTGTGTAAAACTATTTCTTTAAAAAACATCCTGCCATTCAAGCCTGCATTTCTCTCAAAATAGTTCAAATTAATTGAGGTGTTAGTATAAATTCAACTTAGTCTTGGCTCAAGTAATGTATTCCTTTATCTTCTGGAGAGAGAAAAGGGCATAATTGTAGAAGAACAGAATTGAATCTCTCTTTGGAAACTAAATTCATTTCACACAGTTTGTTAATGATAGGAATGCAAATAACTGGCTACTAGATACTATTCTCCCTTGAAATAGATTTGTCTGTAATAGACATTGACAGTAAGGAAATGTAATACTGACTCTCAGCATCCTCTCTTATGTTGTCCCTATGGAAAATTTACATCAAAGGAAAGAAAATTATTCTATAGATATTATAATTATCCAGAGGCTTTTTAATTTGGCCAGGAAGCAAAAGGTCCATAATTGTGATATCTTTGATTTAGACTCATGGTACATTTTCTTCTCATTTTCTCCTATCCTTTTTGAAATTCTTTTCAAAAAGATATAACTGCACATCATTTATTCCTTTTATAGCACTGTTGTTTTCTCTGAAGAAATGTAGACTTAGCAAACTGTCCCACTATCTATATTTATTCATGCCTTAGTAATATTTTTCACATGCTTGTCAGTTTGAAGGCATGATTAACATGGAAATAAAAGTTAAGACTGATTTACCTATTAGTAATTCTCCCCCCTCTATGCCAAAAATCACTTCAAATGAAACTACAAGATGAGCTAGTATACCAGAGCTTTGAAGAACTTATGAAATAAAGAAAGGGATGCTAGTTATTAAAGACAACAGCTGTCTTAAAGGTAAATACCTCAAACTCAAATGGCAGAAAATTCCAGACATTTAGTGAAGCTACAATCTGTACCACTTGAGCCAAATCAGCTGACTGTTTAGAAAGGTTGCTCACCACAGCCCCAAATTATAAGAATAATGTAATATTATCCCAGCTCTCCTGTAAATTGACATTATATTGGGACTTTGATTCAAGGTAAGCAGAGAGTTTTACTTCAGGACTTACAGTCCTGGGCTTTTGGGAGGGGCATCATAAGAATGAAAACAAAAAGAATATTTCTCCTGGAAAACACTTAGTTCTCCGTGTTAATTTTAAATGCACTGATGTGTGCCTCAGTCAATAGTATAGACATAGAAATCTCAGTCTCCACAACACCATAATGTTTCATATAAAACAACAAAGTAAATTTTTGGAATATCTCCAAACATTTGCTCAAAGTATTTGACCAGTCTTCTTAGAAAGAAATAGTAAAATGTCTTATTTTCATTTTGAGTCAAAAATTGCTTTAGAATATACTTCTTAGGGAAATGAGACTCCATGCATAGGTAGAGTCAATAGAAGTTGTTTTCCTGGCTAGCCCTTAAGGAGAGTTCTACAGACTGTCAATGGTAAGCTAAAGCCAAATCATGACAACACCAGGAAATGAAATCACTGCAAGTTAACAGCAATGAGAGTTGAAATCCTAGACCTGCAATCCAATCAGCAGCCGTTATACGACTGTACTTTCCCACTATTTTCAACTGAGATTCTGCTTAGAGTAAACCATAAAGATGTTAGGGTAGCAGTAGTGAGAGTAAGAAAAAGACCTTTTATATAGTTAAAAAGCAGGGCTTTTAACCAAGCAAAATCTTGGTAGACTATACACTAAAATAGATATTTTGGCAGGGTCAAGTTAGGTGTCTGAAACTAGGTGTCCTAGAAATAAATATAGCAGGATCAGCTCCGTTTATTTGTAGGTAAAAAAAGAAGTATTTTTTTCTCCAAGTCTTTCTTTAGGCATTCTAAATATAAAGCCACATTCAATTCTAGTTATCCTTTCCAGTTCAATTTGGTCACCCACTTGCCCAGTCAGAAGTTGGAGTATCGACATCACTCTTAATTGTTAAACAACCAAGATTTTAAACTCTGAAATTTCTCCTCTGACCTTCATTTACATTTGATCTGTCAAGTATTTATTGAGAATCTAGTCATAAGTACTAATATGAAGATTTCTTAAAAGTAATTAATAAATATTTCCTTTCTTCTTCAAGATTATCATAATCTACTGTGTATTGAACACACAAACACATATAACTACACCACAAACTCGACTGCAATAAGTATTATCTCTAAACAGCTCTCCCTCTTCCTTACTCCTAAATTTCTTCTTTGCCATCATTACTACCTCATGTGCCTCTACCTCTCCATATTCTTGGGAGGACTATACTGTATTGTTTCCAGGGTAGGCTCTGAAATCAGACTTCTCCATTTTGAAGTTTGGCTGCATCATATGCTAGATACTTAACTTTAGACAAGTGCCTTGCTCTACCTTACATTCTTCATCTGTAAAGTGGCGGTATCTATATTGTAAAGTTTCTGTGTGATAATACTTGTAAAACACTTAGAAAGATGTTTGGTACATAGAAAGTGTTCAATAAATATTAGTTATTATCACCATTACTCTTCAAAAGCTGTCTTCCCTTGCATCCCTTACACCCCTCAATATAACACAGCTATTTACTGGGACTCTGAGTTGCAACTTAAAATCCCTCACACCCTTCAACTACAACTATCTTTCAATTCCCCAAATATAAGTTCTATTATTTGATTTCTCCATTACTCTCTTGCACTATAAATACTCTCTTGCATTATGAATACTCTCTTGCACTATAAATATTGTGAGAAAAATATCAGGAAAATCTTTCTTATTGTCTTTCTACCTCTTCTGCATTGCTATCTGGGCTTTGGTGGCCTCCCTGTCTATAATGAGCAGTCTCTCCTCGCCATGTCTGTAAATCTTCATCCAAAAGTTTAACTTCCACCAAAATGCCTTTCCTGCCCATGCTAACTCACTCTGATCCCTCACTTCACTAACATCCAGTGGTATTTCTGTCTGTACCCATCAATTCTCAATTATTTACTGCTTTATGCTTTATATAATCTACAATATATTACAGCTCCTCAAAATTGTTAAATAGAGGACTTCTCTAGGTACATACCTTTAAGAACAGGAATTAATAAATTGCAAGATCTTGTTTCACTCTTCATGGAACCAATATTCTAATAAAAACCATGAATGTGAATTTAGAGAAGCCAAATTTCAGCAAGACAATCATTAATCAATTATCAAGTATTATTTAAACTTAGCATTGTATTAGATAGTACATCATACACATAAGCATAACACTAGGCATCTACCCTAAAGTAACTTAAAATTTCATTGGAGAAATAAGACTCCATGAAAGGGGATAAGATTTACTATGAATCTTGAGGAACATAAATATTTTGCAAAGGCAAAGAGAAGAAAGAACAGTGTTTTAGGCAGAGTAACTATCATGTACTAAGCATTGAGAGAGAGGAAAATGAATTTAAAAACATATATAAATACAAATTCTCTGCTATTATTTTGGATTTCAGGACATATTATACACTTCTTGTGGGGAAACAAATTGGTACGCATGTTAGGTGGGACAGTTGGGCACTATGTAGCAAGATCCTTAAAGTATACATTTGCTAAGACTTTTTATGAAAAAAGAATTAGTAACATGCACAAAACCTTGTACACTTCTATGATTTTGCTTCCTCTCTTGTCTCCTCCACAACTCGCAAGATCTATTGGTTCTACTATATGTATATGAGTATAATGTGTACATATAATTTACATATCATATATTAAAATTATTTTTTCCCTTCTCCATTGTCACTCTCTAGTCCAAGCCACCATATCATTTACCCTAGAGCATTCTAATAATCTTCTAACAGGTGTCTCCACTTTTTTCTATCTTCAACCAATTCACTACAGTATAGCAGGAGAAATCTTTTTGCTATCTAAGTCAGATTATTTTTCTCTTCTTATTAAAACTCTTCAATGGCTTTTGTTTTCTTATTAAAACTCTTCAATGGTTTGTTTATTGCACTAGGAAAAAAATGCAAACTCTTGACCATGGCTTATAAAAAAAACCCTCTTGATCTAGCTTTTGCTTACCTTGTGAATTTTATTTCAGCCAACTTTCCCCACAATTACCTAAGCTCTAGCCATACTGTATGTCTTTGAGTCTCTCAGACCTAAAATCTCTTTACCACCTTAAGGTTTTCACATATTGCTGCTTTTTTCTTGCAACGCTATTCTCTACACACCAACCACTGTGTCCCCACTACTCCCTGAAACACACAAAGACACACACACACAAAGACACACACACACACACACACACACACACACATTGTTCCCATGTCTGACTCCTTCTCATCATTCAAGTCTAGGTGTAAATATTACCTCCTAAGTGCTTTCTCCAACTACCTTAGCTAAAGTAGTCTTACTGCCACTTCTTTGGTCTCTATAATTCTGTTCATTTTCTTCATAAGGCTCATTACATTTTTAAATTATACACTTATTTCTTTATTTAGTTATTGTCTATCTCTTCACTAGATTATGCATTCCCTGCACCAGGGAACTTGCCTGATTTGTTCACCAATATTTACCCCTTCCTTGTACAGTGGCTTATACATAGTAAGCACTTAATAAACACTTGTTGCGTGAAATAATATACAAGAACATTTATTGTAGCATTTATAATATAAGAAATAGAAACAAACAAAATTCCCAATGATAAGGTAACTCTTTTTTTTTTTTTTTTAAATTAATTAATTAATTTATTTATTTATTTTTGGCTGTGTTGGGTCTTCGCTTCTGTGCGTGGGCTTTCTCTAGTTGCGGCGAGCGGGGGCCACTCTTCATCGCGGTGCACGGGCCTCTCACTGTTGCGGCCTCTCTTGTTGCGGAGCACAAGCTCCAGACGCGCAGGCTCAGTAGTTGTGGCTCACGGGCCCAGTTGCTCCGCGGCATGTGGGATCTTCCCCGACCAGGGCTCAAACCCGTGTCCCCTGCATTGGCAGGCAGATTCTCAACCACTGCACCACCAGGGAAGCCCTAAGGTAACTCTTTAATGAATTATGCTAGAAATATATGGTAGAATATATGCAGCTCTTAAAGATTATGTTGCAAAGATTAATAATGACATTGGACACAAATCATTATATGAGATTTAATTTTCAAAAAAGATACAAAACTATTAATATATGGTATGATATCCAGATTTTTTAAATAAAATAAATATGTATATAGGGAAACACTCAACAGATATACAAGATATTAACATTGGTTATCTTTATATTTTGAGCTTATGGATGATATTTATTTTCCAATTCTTGATAATTTTCCATATTTTACAAGTACAAAATAATTATTTAAAATTCAAATACCAGAGTTTCTACAACAAAATTTAAACAGATAAGAATTTAGTTAAAATGCAAAAGCTATTTAACATTTTGAGAGGATTTGTGGCTATAAATTAAGGTTGAATTTAAGATCAGTTCAAATTGGTTTATACCTAAACAATTGTACATTCCCTAACTGTATAATCAAAGTATAGGATAGTTTACTTTTATATTATGGTGAAGCATAGAGAGTATATCCAGGTATGAAAGAGCCAACATCATTGTCAATTAAATTTTCTATATATATAAAACATTTTTTCTGGTCTACAAATTCTATTTTTACCTAGAGTAATGTCAGCTTAAAATATCAAACACAGACACAGCTTTCTAATATGTCCCTATGAGGTAATGTGAAAATATCATCAGGAAGCCACCTCCAGCTTTATAACATGAAGCACTGGCAAAGGGCACACCACACACAAACAGAAATCCCCCAGCCAGAACAAAACCAACACCTAATATAATAAAGATTGTCCAGAAGCCTCTGTACACTGGAGAGTAAGAAGGAAAATGGATATGTTAGAAAGTTATCTATAAATTAGTATTAAACCTTGAAACCAATCTATCATTTGTGATATACATTGTTTATTTGGTTTTCCAGCTTTACAGCTATTTGTATAAGTGTCTGAGAGACTCTTTTCCATTCTTCACCTAACTTTTCCTTATACATATTTGAAAACACAATTTAGATAAATAATCCTTACTAGAAGTCTTCCCTTACTACTATAGTATGGGTTAGAGGCTCCTTCAATATTCTATCATAGCATCCTTTGTTTAGCTTTATAAAGAAATTGATCACACTAGACTGTTATCTGTTTTCTTTTCTATATCCTCCAATAGGCTTAGAGTTACTTGAGGGCAAACATTATTTTTTATTCATTCCCAGTACCTACAAATGGCTAGCATATAGTAGGCCTCAAGAGATATTTGCTTCATTGAATCATATGCATTCATTAAGCTTCAATTCTAAAAGGACCAACAGAATATTTTTCCAACTTTAGCATGCTTCCTGGCTTTACGTTATCTGACTATGAGCATTCTCAAAAACTTGTGACAGATTTCCCACATGTGAACTAAACCATAAAGTAGAACCCCAAATTGAGCAGTTAAAAAGAAATATTCCTGACTCCTAATCCTTTATCCATGCCTTGTGCCTCTTTCCCTTCCCACACACAATTTACCAGCATCTGCCAGTATCTGTATAACTTAAACCCATGCTGTTCTTTCTAACAACCTATCCCTCTCCTGACAGGCAATTGTTCCTTTCCTTCCACCAACCTTTCTGAGTGATTGTGTTCCTGTGCAGGAGGTATATGTGAGCAGACTAAACTTCCCTCACAAGTACTTCATATATGTAAGTGTATTCTAAAAATGCAAAATGAGCTATCCTTATTTTCCCGAAACTCCAAAGTAAAGGACTGTGGAGCTCAGGATTGCATATATTTTACCCTTGCTAGGAGAGTCCTTATGGATCTTCTGAGAAAGAAATTCTACATGATTATTCCTAATATATACTAACTGCAGTGTAATACTGAAAGCAATTATCTGAATTGTAAAATGGATCAATTAATAATTTCCTTTGATGGATCTGGGTCATTAAGAAAAATAAGTGAAATGTGGAGCTTAATTTTCCAGAAAGTCTTTCAATTCTTTAAACAAAGAATGTAAGCACTTTTTAACTATAATTTTTAAAACATATTCTTCTGTCTTATTGCTTTCAGTGTTTTACCCCAGAACTGAAACAACTCTCAGATACTCTCTTTTATCTTTACAAGTCCTAGTAAACTGGGAGCTTTGAAGTGTGTTTTAAATCAAGAGCCATCAGCCTGAGAAGCTACCTTGGGGCAGATCAGGGAGTGGAACTGACATGTGAAAACTGACAATAATTACTCTATCTTGCACTTATGTAGAACCTTTAACCTCTTTCAAGGAATTTGCACAGTCTAGCCTCCACTATTTTTGAAAGAAGTGCTTTGAATTTCCTGGTATTATGGAACATAGGTTCATATTAAAGGCTGTAGTTAGCTATTTGCTTGATTGTAAGTGACAACGACATCTTCATTTTAAAGTATGCAGCTATCCCTACAGTAGAAATAGCATCAGCAACAGAAAGAAGCAGCACTCTCCTCAAACACTGTAACTAAGAAATTAATATCCCTTCTGTCAATCTTCCATTAAAAGGTAGTGTTAAACCCTAAGAAAAAGGTCAACATGTTAGCTTATTCACCTCCCTAAGGTTCCCAGAATGAAAGACAATTTAAAATTCATCACTTAAAATGAAACAAACATCCAATCATTTCAAATATCAGTTCCAGTAAAAGAACACCATGTAAGAGCAAATACTATGTAAAATTCCTTGTGTATGAGGATATAATGCCCATACAAATATTATTTACATGTGTTGCTTTTATTGATGGCCATGATGTCTTTTGTGAATTTTTTGACATGCCCCTGAAAGTACGATTTTCTCCAAGTTAAGAAACCTGTGGTAATTTACTTAGCTTTTCTCAGTCTCAGAACTAAAAGGGGACAATAATAACTCAGGGTAATGGTGATGATGGAATGATAAGTTTTATGTAAGAACATAGAGTGTTTAACAAATGATAGCTTATTATTTATTATTATTTCAATATTAATACCTTTTTATGGCATTTCCTTTGGAGCTTAAAACCATAAAGTTTCCAAAAAAAAAAAATTGAACCAAACTGCCCCTTGTATTTTTCTTTAGCTTAGGCTGTTTAAGAAATGGAACAGTGGAAAGAACACTTTGCTAGGAGTAGTAGATCTGCATGCTTGTATTGGTTCTGACCTGTACTTGCCTTGTGGCCCAGAGCAAATCCCTTCATACCAGTGTGCCTCATTTCCTACCTCTGGTCAAATGTAGATAATAAACCTTGTTTATACTTACACACAGGACAAAGCAAGCCATTTTGTTGTAAGTGGTTTCATGGTCATTTTTTCAGCCTGGGGATTAAATGCATTTACACATGTATCATTTAACCTGGTGTCTGGCCAACAGTAAGTGCTCAATAAGTATTAACTGCCGTCATCTTCTTTGACTGAGAATTGCATTTTTATCTGGAATGTGGACATTTTTGATGCAACCATAAAATTTCCATACCAAAATGTAAAATTTTTATATTTTTATTACCAAATAATGTATGAAATAACTCATCCATAACCTCACCCCACCATCACCTCTCAATCCTCAGATAGAACGATGGAATTAGAAGAAAGGTGATGAGGTTAACCTCAGGAATGGAGTGATATTCAAATAGCAAATATGTATGTTTTGAATATTACTCAGAAAAATTTTAGATGACTTGTGTTACTTGTATTTTAGCCTATGCAATAGTTTCCTATACAAAAACTTGTTTGTATTTTAGTCCATGTAATAATGCCTTGGTCAAGAAAGTATGTTCAACTGCCCCCAAAATGTCCTTGAAAATGTCCATATTGAAGTCCCATGTACCAGAGAGCTCCTTTGAGATCTTTTGTGATGGTAAAATAAGGTAATACATGTGAAAGTGCTTTGTTATATATTGTTAGTGGTGGATTAGTTGTCTTATGTTCTTCTTGACTGCTCTTTAGTTTGTTTACAATCCAATGTAACTATAGTAATTGTGGGTGAAATAATGTGATGTTTGGATTTGATTTAAAATGCTTCCCCCAAAGAGGGGGAAAGGAATAAATGAAAAAAGACTGGCAAAATGCTGATAATTTTTACAGCTGAGTGCTGGTTTTATGTGGCTTTATAATGTTATTTAGTATGCAAGTCTATTTATTATTGTGTATGTTAAAATATTTCTAAATTAAGGGTTTAAAGAAATCAAATGTAATACATTCCAGATAAGATGATTCCACCTAACCTCCAGTGTTAGGGAATGGAAATGGAATATGTTTCTGAATTTTGCTGGCATGGATTTGCATGGAAACCTTTGAATTCTCTTGCTTAGTTCTATCTTGTATCAGTGTAGTGTAATGATCAAGATTACAGGTTTTGAAATTAAAAAATACTTGATTCTTATTTCGGGTTCTACAACTTCTAATCTCTCTGAGAATAAGTTTCCTCATCTGTAATATGGGGCTAATAATACCTAGCTTATAGATTCATGTTAGAAGGAAATTAGATTCATCTTCATGCTTAGTATCTAGCAGATTTTCAAATTTTGTTTCCTTTCCCTTTTCATTTTATTAGCATCCAGTGTCACATAATGTGGTTGGGTAAAATCTACTCTGTAGCTGGAGTATATAAGAAGAGATTACCAATTCAGATCAAAATCTAGCATAAAACATTGATATCATTAATACTAATTTTTTGTTAAGTATATATTTTGGCCATATACATCAAGAATCCTGGAGATATGTTTCAAAGCTCACCTGTAGTTGCATCAAAGGAAGGATGTGGGAAAGCTCCAAGAGTAATTGACACAGGAAAGAGATATCCAGGAATACAGCACTTGGGATGAGGCTGGTTCACTGCAAAAAAGCAAGTATAACTTATTTTGAATTTGAACACCTAGAAAGTTAAACTGATTATTTATGCAACAGACAAGTTAATGAAATATTGTAATCAAGGACAATGAATAATGAGATGAAAATATCTTGTAGATAAATTGGTGGGGCACAGAGGAGGGGAAATAACTTGCCCAAAGGTCACATACAGAAACGTGGGAACCAGAATCCATGTATACGAACTATAATTCAATGCCTTTTTCAATATCCCTGTCTCCTTTGATATTTTTCTGCACCTTTAACTTATTCAGCATGTATTATATATCAAAAATAAGTAAGGTAGATACTGTGGAGAATATTTAGTCTCCAGCTTCAAAGAGATTACAATCAAATGGTGGAAATAAACACACATGTCCAGGAAATATAATTAACTGTAGTCTGTTTCAAGGGATGTAAAATATGCTAAAGATATTCATCTAGGTGATTAAGCAGAGAAAGATTAATACTAACTGAGAAGTACCAAGGAGGCATTATAAAAATTATAGAATTTGACTTTGGCTTTGAAGTATGAGTATAGGTTTATTAAGTGAGAGTAGGGTGAAGAACATTTTAGATAGAAAATAAGGCACAGGCAGAGGCCGTGATATATGAAAGTAAAAGGCATATATGGGACAAGAACCTAGATTTCAGCAATGGAAGAGAAGTAAGGAGATTTCCACTTTCCAAAAAGTTCATAGAGTGTTATAGGGAAAAACCATAGCTACCTGTTTGTCAATAATGCACAGTGGTACCATTCTCATTTTATTTTCCAACTAAGAAACAAACCAAATTAACAGGAGTGTGAGACACAACCTTAAAAATTATAATATATAACAATATGACATAGGCCAAATCATCTGGAAGTAAGTTAACTGCATGGATGTCAGGTGCTTGTAGTTATGGTAACCAATATATTGGATGACAGAATCAGAATGAAAAAAGATCTCAAAAATGCTTTGAACCTAGCACAGTGAAATTTAACATGTATAAATATAAAGTCTTATATTTAATCTCAAAATGTCATTTGCACCCTACAGAATGGGAAACACATAGATAAACAGAAGATAATGCAAAAAATAAAATAAGTCAATGGATTGACTGTAAAATAAATATATTAATTGTGTTTTAGGCATTCCAAAATGGTAATGCCATTTTATGCTGCATGAATAAAGAGAGTGTTTTAAAAAAAGTAATATGCATCTGGAGTATGTTAATGGTAGATGCTTCACTTTAAGAGGGTCATGAGCAAATTAGAGCTCACACAATGACAAGTGACTAAATTGGTGACAATAAGAAATTACATCCTGTTAGAAACAACAGAATGAAAGGAGGATATTTGAGCACAGAAATATGTGGCAAAAGTGAGGATGAGAAGGTACAAATGATAATGCTAAAGAGTCACTTGAGGAGCTATCATAGAGGTGTTCGGCTTAAGGAACAGAGGGAATGTTACCCAAAGTTTCTGCCCTAATTTACATTGCCTTTAGTAGTGTATTAAGGTTCCAATTTCTCTACATCCTCCCTAACACTTGTTACCTTTTCTCTATAGTCAGCTTAGTGGGTGTGAAATTGTATTACACTGTGATTTTGATATTCATTTCCCAGATTGTTAATGATGTTGAGCATATTTTATGTCCTTATTATCCATTTGTATATCCTCTTTGGAAAAATATATATTCATTGTTTTAAAAAATTTAATTGGGTTATTTGTCTTTTCATTATTGAATTTTAAGGTTTCTTTGATTATTCTGGATACAAGTCCCTTGTGAGATACATAATTTGTAAATATTTTCTGCCATTATGTTAATTGTCTTTTCATTTGCAGCACGAAAAATCAAAATTTAATGAAGCTCAAGTTATCTATTTTTTGACTCATATATATGTCTTTTCTCTTATAGGTTATTGCAAATTATTGAGTATAGTTCCCTGTGCTATACAGTACACCCTTGTTGGTTATCTATTTTATATATAGTAGTGTGTATATTTTAATTCCAAACTCATAATTTATCACTCCTCTCCCCTCCTTTCCCTTTTGGTAAGAATACATTTGTTTTCTATGTCTGGGGGTCTGCTTCTATTTTGTATATAATTTCATTTGTATCTTTTATTTAGATTCCATAAATAAGTGATATCATATGATATTTATTTTTCTCTGTCTAGCTTACTTCACTTAGTATCTCTAGGCCCGTCCATGTGGATAGCCCCTTCTAGGAAATCCATCAGCAGGTACTGGGACATATCCCACTATCCCAGGAGGACATGGATAGCTCTCCCCAATAGGAAATACACCCAGAGGAGGGGCTGAAACCACAGCTGAGCCCCAAGGGCCATGTGACTAAGGAAGAATAGCTGAAATCTCTCCTTGCATCTGCGTTAAATGTCCATCAACAGAGGAATGGATAAAGAAGATGAAGTACATATATACAAGGGAATTTTACTCAGCCATAAAAAAGAACAAAATAATGCCATTTACAGCAACATGGATGGACCTAGAGATTATCACACTGAATGAAGTAAGTCAGACACAGAAAGACAAATATCATACGATATCACTTATATGTGGAATCTAAAAATAAAGGGTACAAATGAGCTTATTTACAAAACAAAAGTAGAGTCACAGATGTAGAAAACAAACTTATGGTTATCAGGGGATAAGGGTGGGAGGGATAAACTGGGAGAATTGGATTGACATATATACACTACTATATATAAAATAGATAACTAATAAGAACATTCTGCATAACACAGGGAACTCTACTCAATACTCTGTAATGGCCTATTATGGGAAAAGAATCTAAAGAAAGAATGGCTATATGTATATGTATTGATATAACTGATTCACTTTGCTGTACACCTGAAACTAACACAACATTGTAAATCAAGTATACTCCAATATTTTTTTAAAGGCACTTTAAAAAATAGCAATAAATTTACCTCTAGCAGTATCCCACAATTTAGGACATACTGTGTCTTCATTTTCATTCATTACAAAGTAATTTCTTCTTTAACCAATTGGTCATTAAGATGTATGCTGTTGGGGGCATCCCTGGTGGCACAGTGGTTGAGAGTCCACCTGCTGATGCAGGGGACACGGGTTTGTGCCCCGGTCCAGGAAGATCCCACATGCCGCGGAGTGGCTAGGCCCGTGAGCCATGGCCGCTGAGCCTGCGCGTCCGGAGCCTGTGCTCTGCAACGGGAGAGGTCACAACAGTGAGAGGCCCGTATATCACAAAAAAAAAAAAAAAAAAAAAAAAGTATGTTGTTGGGAGATCCCTGGTTGCCTAGTGGTTAGGATTCTAGGCTTTCACTGTCGTGGCTCAGGTTCAATACCTTGTTGGGGAATTGACATCCCGAAAGCTGTGTGGTGTGGCCAGAAAAAAAAAATATGTGTTGTTTAATTTCCACATATTTGTAGTTTTCCAAATTTGGTTTTGCTATATATTTGTTATCTCATTCAATTTTGTTTGGGAAAAGTACTTAGTATGATTTTAATCCTTTTAACATTTTTGAGGATTGTATGACCTAGCATATGGTCTATACTGGAGAATGTTCCATTTGCACTTTAGAAAAATGTGTATTCTGCTGTTGTTGGGTGGAATATTCTGCAGATGTCTGCTTAATCTAGTTAGTTTATGGTGTTAATCAAGTGGTCTTTCTCCTCATTTATATTCTGCCTCACTGTTCTAGCCATTATTGAAAGTGGGTCACTGAAGTTTCTATTACTGTTGAATATAACATTTCTCTCTTCCATTCTGTGTTTGCCTCATGTATTTTGAGACTCTGTCATAATATGCCTGCATGGTTTTTTTTAAAAAATAAATTTATTTATTTATTTCTGGCTGCATTGGGTCTTCGTTGCTGTGCACAGGCTTTCTCTAGCTGCAGTGAACAGGGGCTACTCTTCAATGCAGTGCACGGGCTTCTCATTGCAGTGGCTTCTCTTGTGAAGCACAGGCTCTAGGCAGATGGGCTTAAGTAGCTGTGACACACGGGCTCAGTAATTGTGGCACATGGGCTTACTTGCTCTGTGGCATGTAGGATCTTCCCAGACCAGTGATCAAACCCATGTCCCCTGCATTGGCATGCAGATTCTTAACCATTGTGCCACCAGGGAAGCCCTGCATACATGTTTAAAATTGTTATACATTCCTGGTAGATGGACTCTTTTATCATTATGAAATATCCGTCTTTATCTCTAGTAAAAAAAAAATTGTCTCATTTGCTTGATATTAGTATAGCAACTCTGACCCTTTTATGGTTGTTGTTTGCCTAGTACACCACTTTCCATCCTTTTTCTTTCAACATATTTGTTTCTGAATCTAAAGTTTGTTTCCTGTAGACAACATGTAGTTGGATGCTCTTTATATAACCCTGTTGTTTATTATATTTATTGCATTTGTATTTAATGTTATCATTGGTATTACTGGGTTTATATCTGCCTTTTGCTTTTTGTAACATTTTTATTGGAGTATAATTGCTTTACAATGGTGTGTTAGTTTCTGCTTTATAACAAAGTGAATCAACTATACATATACCTATATCTCCATCTCTCCTCCCTCTTGCATCTCTCTCCCACCCTCCCTATCCCACCCCTCTAGGTGGTCACAAAGCACTGAGCTGATCTCCCTGTGCTATGTGGCATTTGCTTTTAATTTTTTATATAACTTATGTCTTTTCCATTCCTCTATTTCTCCTTTATTGTCTTTTTTGTATTAAGTGGATATTTTCTTGTCTAACATTTATAATCCTTCAATAGTTTTTAACCTTTTATTTTTAGTTATTTCCTTAGTGGTTGTTCTGGGCATACAATTTACATTCAATTTATTGAAATATACTTCAAATTTATACTGACTTAGTTGCAGAAATATATAGAAAATTTAATTCTATATATCCCTATTTTCTTTCCAAATTTGTTGTCCATTACACACACACATGCACACACACACACACACACACCTATATATGTATATATATATATACGTATATACATATATATGTATGTATATATATATATATATATATATATATATATATATATATATATATAGTGAGAGAGAAAGAGAGAGATGGGTAGGAAAGGCAGAGACACAGTCTTGCCAAAAACCTGAACACCCATGTGGTGACATATAATAGGGAAATATTTTTACCAGTCTGGTGCTTCTCCTGGAAGAGGGAGGTGTTTGTGCTCCACATCAAACAACCCCCACCTCTAGGGTCTACACAAGAGAGATGAGCCCCCAAAATATCTGGCTTAGAAAACTAATGGGACTGATGTCCATCAGACCCAAAATACTCTAAGAAATGGAGATTCTCCTTTTTAAGGGCTTACATGTAGTCTCACTCACCCTGAGACCTAGCAAAAAAACAGCAGTTTGAAAAGTGTCTGACTATATGTAAAGGAGACTCATTTGCAATCTAAAGGCATCTACTGGAGGAGCAGGGTATAGTTGAAACTCTCCCTAAAGATGGAGTACTGATCGATGCCATTATTGTACTCCCCACCTACCCTACTAACATGGGGGGGGGGTGTGTGAGCTGTGTTTCTTCATAACAAGAAATCATAAAAAGTAAAAATCTCACTGAAAAGGGAAATATAGAGTAAAAATAGTGAATTAATCACTTATATAGCTACTATTAAGGTTAAAAGAAAAATGTTATAAAATTAATTAAAATTACAGTAATCTGTTAAGGGATACATAAAATAAAAAAGATGTAAAATGTGACATCAAAACCATAAAATGTGCTAGGGGGAGTAAAATGTCGAATTTTACATTTTGTCCAAATTAAAGTTCCTATCAACATAAAATATATGTATATAAAGAGTAATATATGTGAACTTCACAGTAACCACAATGCAAAAACTTATAGCAAATACACAAAGAAAAAGAGAAAGGAATAGAAACATAACAGTAAAGAAAGTCATCAAACCATGAGGGAAGAGAACAAGAGAAGATGGCAGAAGCCAAGAACTATAAAAAGAACCATAAAACAATGGCAAAGTGGCATTAAGAACATACTTATTGATAAGTATTTTAAATATAAATGGGCTATATTCTCCAATCAAAACACATAAAGTGGCTGAATGGACTTAAAAAAAAAGACACATCTATGTACTGCCTGCAAGAGACTCATTTCAAAAGTAATAACATAGACGAACAAAGTGAAGGTATGGAAACAGATATTCCATGCAAATGGAAGTGAAAAGAAAGTGGGTGTAACTATACTCATATCAGACAAAATAGATTTTAAAATCAAGAATGCAATAAAAGATAAAGAGGGGCTTTACCTAATGATTGAGAGGTCAATCCAGCAAGAAGATATAATATTCATAAATATATATGCAGCCAATATAGCAGCAACAAAATATAAAGCTAATATTAACAGAACTATATGGAGAACTTGACATGGCTACAATAATAATAGAGGACTTTAACACCCAAATTCATCAATGGATAGATTATCCAAACAGAAAACCAATAAAGAAACATTGGCCTTAAATGACACATTAGAGTAGAAGACTTGATAGATACATATACAGAAAATCCCATTCAAAAGCAGCAGAATACACATACTTCTCAAGTGCACATGTAATATTTTGCAGGACAGACCACATGTTAGGCCACAAAACAAGTCTCAAGAAAGTTAAAAAGACTGAAATAATATCAAACATATTTCACAACCATAATGGTATGAAACTAGAAGTTAATTATAAGAAGAAAACTGGGAAAACTGTAAATATACAGAGATTAAACCTATTACTGAACAACTACCGGGTTATAGAAACAAATCAAAAGATAAATCAAAATATGCCTAGCAACAAATGAAAACAGAAATGCATCATACCAAAATATATGGGATGCAGCCAAAGCAGAACTAAAAGGGAAGTTTATAGTAATACAGACCCACATCAAGGAAAAAAAAAGGAAATCTCAAATAAACAATTAAACTTAACACCTAAAGGATCTGGAAAAAAAGAACAAACAGCTCAAAGAAAGAAAGAAAGTGATCATGGGTGAAGCAGAAATAAATAAGAAATTGGCTAAAAACACTATATAAAAGATGAATGAAACTAAGAGATTGTTCACTGAAAAGATAAACAACAAATTGACAAACTTTTAGCTATACTCATCACAAAAAGAGGGGAGACTCAAATAAATCAAAAAATAAAGAAATATTACAACTCATGGCACAGATATACAAAGGTTCATAAGAGACTACTATGAATATTTCCCAACAAGTTGGACAAACCAGAAGAAAAGGATAAATTTCTAAAAACTTACAATCTCCCAAGACTGATTCAAATAGAAATAGAACATAAGAATAGACCAATTACTAGTAAGGAGATTGAATAGATAATCAGAAATCACCCAACAAACAGAAGTCCATGACCATTGGCTTCACTGGTGAATTTTCCCAAACCTTCAAAGATTTAATATCTATCCTTTCCAAATACTTCTAATAAAATGGAAGAAAAGGAACAGCTTCCAAACTCATTTTATGTGGTCAGCATTACCCTGACAACAAACCTATAGAAAGTCAACATAAAGAAAGAATACTACAGGTCAATATACCTGATGAACATAGATGCAAAAATTCTCAACAAAATACTAGCAAGCAGAATTCAAAAATACATTAAAAGGATCATTCACCGTGATCAAGGGTGATTCATTCTAGTGATTCTAGGATGGTTCAACATATGCAAATCAACAGGATAAACCACATTAACAAAACAAAGGACAAAATTCATATGATCACCTCAATAGATGCAGAAAAAAACATTTGGAAAAGTTCAACATGCATTTATGATAAAATGCTCAACAAAGTGTGTATAGATGGAACATATCTCAAAATAATCAAGGTTATATATGACAAACTCACAGCTAGTATCATATTCAATGGTGAAATCTGAAGGATTTTCCTCTAAGATCAGGAACAAGACAAGGATGTCCCTCTTGCTATTCTTATTCAGCGTAATATTGGGCATCTTAGCCACAGCAATTAGAAAAGAAAAGAAATAAAGGTCATCCAAATTGGAAAGAAAGAAGTAAAACTGTCACTATTTTCAGATGACATGATAATATGTACAGAAAACTCTAAAGATTCCACTGAAAACTGTTAAAAGTAATACATATATTAAGGAAAGTCTCAGGATAAAAAAATCAATACATAGAAATCTCTGCCTTTCCATTAAAAAATTTAAAAAACTAAAGAAAAATGAAAGTAAGAAAACAATCTCATAGACAATAGCATCAAAATGAGTAAAATATGTAGGAATAAATTTAACCAAAGAGGTAAAAGACATGTACACTGAAAACTGTAAGACTTTGTTAAATTGAAGAAGATGCAAAGAAATGGAAACAAATTCTTTGTTTATGGATTGAAAGAGTTAACATTGTTAAAACGTCCATATTACCTAAAGAAATCTAGAGATTCAATGCAATCCCTATCAAAATACCAATGACATTCTTCACTGCAATAAAAATAAAATCTTAAAATTTAAATGGAACCACAAAGGACCCCAAGCAGACAAAAAGATTGTGAAAAAAAAAACAAAGCTGGAGGTATCATACTGCCTAATTTCAAATTATACTATGAATTGAGAACAGTATGGTGTTGGCACAACAACAGACCATAGATCAATGGAACAGAATAGACAGGCCAGAAATAAATTTATGGAATAAAGATACAGACATACTAGATAATGGATTTGAGGATATGGGGAGGGGGAAGGGTAAGCTGGGAGAAAGTGAGAGAGTGGGATGGACATATATACACTACCAAATGTAAAATAGATAGCTAGTGGGAAGCAGCTGCATAGCACAGGGACATCAGCTCGGTGCTTTGTGACGACCTAGAGGGGTGGGATAAGGAGGGTAGGAGGGAGGGAGATGCAAGAAGGAAGTGATATGGGGAAATATGTATATGTATAACTGATTCACTTTGTTATAAAGCAGAAACTGACACACCATTGTAAAGCATTTATACTCTAATAAAGATGTTAAAAATAAATAAATAAATAAATGGTCTTAAGCAAACTGGGCAGCCACATGCAAAAGAATGACACTAGACCACCTTCTGACACCACACACAGCTCAAAGTAGATTAAAGACTTCAGTGTATGACACAAAACCATAAAATTCCTAGAATAAAATATAGGTTGTACACACTTTGACATTTGTCTTAGCAATATCTTTCTGGATATATCTCTGTAGGCAAGGGAAAAAAAGCAAAATCAATGAATAGGACTACATCAAAATAAAAAGCTTCTTCACAGCAAAGGAAACCATCAACAAAATGAAAAGGCAACCTACCTAAAGGGAGAATATATTTGCAAATGATATATCTAATAAGTGGCTAATATCTGAAAAATATAAAAACTCATAAAACTTAACAACAAAAAAGCAAACAACCTGATTAAAAATGGGGAGAAGAGCTGAATAGACATTTTTTTCCAAAGAAAACATATAGATGACCAACAGGCACCTAAAAGGTGCTCAACATCTTTTATCATCAAGGAAATGCAGATCAAGACCACAATGAGATATTGCCTCATGCCCATTAGAATTGATATTATAAAAAAGGCACTTGCTGTTATTTCTATAACAAGTGTTGATGAGGATGTGGAGAAAAGGGAATTATCATACTCTTGGTGGGAATGTAAATTGATGTAGCCACTATGGAAAATAAAATGGAGAATCCTCAAAATGTTAAGAATAGGACTATCATGTGATTCAGATTTTCCACTTCTGGGTACTTACCTGAAGAAACAAAAACACTAATTCAAAAAGATATATGCACCTCTATGTTCACTGCAGAATTATTTACAATAGTCAAGATAGGGAAACAACATAAGTGTCCATATATAGATGAATGGATAAAGAAGGTATGGGGTGTTTTTTCTCTTTCTGACTTACTTCCCTCTATATGACAGACTCTAGGTCCAACTACATCTCTACAAAAGACCCAATTTCATTCATTTTAATGCTAGAGTAATGTTCCATTGTATATATGTATCACTTCTTCTTTATCCATTCATCTGTCAGTGGAAATTTAGGTTGTTTCCATGTTCTGTCTATTGTAAAAGTGCTGAAATGAACATTGGGGTTCAGGTGTCTTTTTGAATTATGGTTTTCTCAGGGTATATGGACAGTAGTGGGATTGCTTGGTCATACGGTAGTTCTATTTTTAGTTTTTTAAAGAATCTCCATACTGTTCTACACAGCTTTTGATGATGGCCGTTTTGAATGGTGTAAAGTGATACCTCATTGTAGTTTTGATCTGCATTCTCTAATAATTAGTAATGTTGAGCACCTTTTCGTGTGCCTCTTGGCCGTCTTATGTCTTCTTTGAAGAAATGTTTATTTAGGTCTTCCACCCAATTTTTGAGAGGGTTTGGTTTTGTTTTGTTTTGATATTGAGCTGCATGAGCTGTTTGTATATTTTGGAGATTAATCCCTTGTTAGTTGTTCCATTTGCATAAAAGGTACAGATGAATGAATTTGCAGGGCAGGAATAGAGATGCAGACATAGAGAATGGACATGTGGATGTGGAGGGGGAGGGGGTTGGGATGAACTGGGAGATTGGGATTGACGTAAGTGCACTGCCATGTGTATAACAGGTAGCTAGTTGGAAATTGCTGTACAGCACAGGGAACACAGCTCAGTGCTCTGTGGTGACCTAGTTGGGTGGGATGTGGGGGGTGGGACAGAGGTTCAACAAGGAAGGCATATATGTATACATATATCTGATCCACTTCATTGTATAGCAGAAACTAACACAACATTGTAAAGCAAATATACCCTAATTAGGAAAAAAAAGAAGATATGGGGGGAGAACCTTCAAGATGGTGGAGTAAGACGTGGCAATCACCTTCCTCCCCAAAAATACATCAAAAATGCATCTACAAGTGGAAAAACTCCTACAGAACACCTACTGAACACTGGCAGAAGACCTCCGACTTCCCAAAAGGCAAGAAACTCCCCACGTATCTGGGTAGGGCAAAAGACAAAAGAAAACACAGAGACAAAAGAATAAGGATGGGAACTGCACCTCTGGGAGGCAGCTGTGAAGGAGGAAAAGTTTCCACACACTAGGAAACCCCTTCACTGGGAGAGATGGTGGATGGACAAAGAGGAAGCTTCAGAGCCACAGAGAAAAGCACAGCAACAGAGGTGCAGAGGACAAAGTGGAGAGATTCCCACACAGAGGATGAGTGCTGACCAGCACTCACCAGCCTGAGAGGCTTGTCTGTTCACCCACCGGGGGTGGGGGTGGGGGCTGGGAGCTGAGGCTTGGTCTTCGGAGGTCATATCCCATGAAGAGGACTGGGCTTGGCTGCGTGAACACAGCCTGAAAGGGGCTAGTTCGCCCTAGCTAACAAGGCGGGAGTCCGGGAAAACGTCTGGAACTGCCTAAGAGTCAACAGACCATTGTTTCACGAGGAGAGGAGATTCAGAACACTGCCTAAATGAGCTTCAGAGATGGGCATGAGCCACAGCTATCAGTGCAGACACCAGAGATGGCCATGAAACACTAAGACTGCTGCCATAGCCACCAAGAATCATGTGTGAAAGCACAGGTCACTATCCACACCCCACCCCCTGGGAGCCTGTGCAGCATGCCACTGTCAGGGTCCCATGATCCAGGAACAATTTCCCCAGGAGAACACATGGCATGCCTCAGGCGACTGCAATGTCACACCAGCCTCTGCTGCTGCAGGCTTGCCCCACTTTGTATTCAGTACCCCTTCCTCCCACCGGCCTGAGTGAGCCAGAGCCGCCTAATCAGCCCCTGCTTTAACCCCCTCCTGGCTGAGTGAAGTACAGACACCAGAGGGGAACCTACACTCTGAGGTGGGGCCAAATCCAAAGCTGAACCCCGGGAGCTGTGTGAACAAAAAAGAGAAAGGGAAATTTCTCTGTGCAGCCTCAGGAGCAGCAGATTAAATCCCCACAATAAACTTGAGGTACATCTGTGGAATACCTGAATAGACAATGAATCATCCCAAAATTGAGGCAGTGGATGTTGGGAGCAACTGTAGGCTTGGGGTTTGCTCTATGTGACTAACTACTTTTGGATTTTTATTTTTATTTTAGTATATTTTTTAGCACTTGTTATCATTGGTGGATTTCTTTATTGGTTTGGTTGCTCTCTTCATTTTTTTAAAATTACTTTTTAATTTTTTTATTTTAATAATATTTCTTGTACTTTTTATTTTAATAACTATTACTTTTTTTCTTTCTTTCTTTATTTTTCTCCCTTTTCTTCTGAGCTGTGTGGCTGAAAGGGTTTTGGTGGTCTGGCTGGGTGTCAGGCCTGAGACAATGAGGTGGGAAGTCAAGTTCAGGACATTGGACCACCAGAGATCTCCCAGCCCCACAAAATATAAATCAGCAAGAGTTCTCCCAGAGATCTCTGTCTCAACCCTAAGACCAGCTCCAATCAATGAACAGCAAGCTCCAGTGCAGGACACCCCGTAACAAAAAACTAACAGGACAGGAACACAAACACACCCATTAGCAGAGAGGCTGCGTAAAATCACAATATGTTAACAGACACCCCAAATCACACCACTGGGCATGGGCTTGCCCAACAAAAAGATAAGATCCAGTCTTATTCACCAGAACACAGGCACCAGTTGCCTCCACAAGGAAGCCTATACAAGTCACTGAACCAAACTTACACACTGGGGGGAGACACCAAAAGCAAAGGGAACTATGTATCTGCAGCCTGCAAAGAGAAGACCAAAAAACAGGAAGTTATATAAAATGAGAAGACAGAGAAATACACAGCAGATGAAGGAGCAGGGAAAAAACTGACAAGATCAACAAATGAAGAGGACATAGGCAGTCTACCTGAAAAAGAATTCAGAGTTGTGAGAGTAAAGATGATCCAAAATCTTGGAAATAGAATGGAGAAAATACAAGAAATGTTTAACAAGGACTTAGAAGAACTAAAGAGCAAACAAACAATGATGACAACACAATAAATGAAATTAAAAATTCTCTAGAAGGAATCAATAGCAGACTAACTGAGGCAGAAGAACAGATAAGTGACATGGAAGATAAAACAGTGGGAAAAACTATTGCAGAGCAGAATACAGAAAAAAAATGAAAAGAATTGAAGACAGTCTCAGAGACTTCTGAGACAACATTAAACACACCAACATTTGAATTATGGGAGTCCCAGGAGAAGAAGAGAAAAGGAAAGGCACTGAGAAAATATTTGAAGAGAATATAGTTGAAAACTTCCTTAATATGGGAAAGAAAACAGTTAATCAAGTCCAGGAAGTCTAAGAGTCCCATACAGGAAAAATCCAAGGAGAAACACACAAAGACACATATTAATCTAACTACCAAAATTAAATACAAAGAAAAACAATGAAACACAACAAGGGAAAATCAACAAATAACATAAAAGGGAATCCCCATAAAGTTAAGAGCTGATCTTTCAGCAGAAATTCTGCAAGCCAGAAGGGAGTGGCAGGACATATTGAAAGTGATGAAAGGGAAAATCTACAACAAAGATTACTCTACCAGCAAGGACCTCATTCAGATTTGACAGATAAATTAAAACCTTTACAGAAAAGCAAAAGCTAAGAAAATTCAACACCACAAAAACAGCTTTACAACAAATGCTAAAGGAACTTCTCTAGGCAGGAAACACAAGAGAAGGAAAAGACCTACAATAACAAACCCAAAACAATTAAGAAAATGGTAATAGGAACATACATGTAAATAACTACCTTAAATGTAAATGGATTAAATGCTTCAAACAAAAGCCAAAGACTGGCTGAATTGATACAAAAAAAAAAGACCTATATATGTGCTGTCTACAACAGACCCACTTCAGACCTAGGGACACATACAGAATCAAAGTTATGGATGGAAAAAGATATTACACGCAAATGTAAATCAAAAGAAAGATGGAGTATCAATTCTCATATGAGGGAAAATAGACTTTAAATAAAGACTAATAGCAAGGACATGGAAGCAACCTAAGTGTCCATCAACAGATGAATGGATAAAGATGTGGCACATACATACAATGGAATATTACTTAGCCATAAAAAGAAATTAAACTGAGTTATTTACAGTGAGGTGGATGGTTCTGAGGAACCTAGGGTCAGGACAGGAAAAGATACACAGATATAGAGAATGGGCTTGAGGACACAGGGAGGGGGAAGGGTCAGCCATTTACATTTAAGTGAGAGAGAGGCATGGACAAATATATGCTACCAAATGTAAAATAGATAGTTAGTGGGAAGAAGCTGTACAGCACAGGAAGATAAGCCCTGTGCTTTGTGACAACTTAGAAGAGAGATATAGGAAGTGTGGGAGGGAGATGCAAGAGTGAGTGGGTATGTGGATATATATATATAAATAAATAAATAAATAAATAAATATATATATATATATATATATATATATATATATATATATATATATAGCAGATTCACTTGGTTATACAGCAGAAACTAACACAACATTGTAAAGCAATTATATTCCAATAAAGATGTTAAAAAATTAAAAAAAAAATAAAAGACATAGAGGAAACTTAAATGCATATTACTAAGTGGACAAAAACAATCTGAAAAGGTTACATATAGTATGATTCCAACTATATGACATTCTAGAAAGGGTGAAGCTATGGAGAAATTTAAAAGATCAGTGGTTGCCAAGGGTTAGGGGAGAGAGTGAGATGAATAGTTGAACTACAGAGGATGGTTAGGGCAGTGAAACTATTCTGTATGATACTGTAATGTTTGATACATGTCATTTTACATCTGTTCAAACCTATGGAATGAATAATACCAAGTAACTACTAATGTTAACTTTGGACATTGCAAGGTGATGTGTCAGTGAAGGTTGATCACTTGTAAAAAAAAATAAGCAAAATAAAATAAAGTCTATTACAAGAGACAAAGAAGGACACTACCTAATGATCAAGGGAAAAATCCAAGCAGAAGATATAAAAATTGTAAATATTTATGCACCAAACGTAAGAACACCTCAATACATAAGGCAAATGTTAACGTCATAAAGGGGAAATCAACAGTAACACAATAATAATAGGGGAATTTAACACCCCACTTTCACCAATGGACATATCATCCAAAGTGAAAATAAATAAGAAACACAAGCTTTAAAAGACACATTAAAGAAGATGGACTTAATTGATATTTATAGGACATTCCAACCAAAAACAACAGAATACACTTTCTTCTCAAGTGCTCATGGAACGTTTTCCAGGATGGATCATATCTTGGGTCAAAAATGAAGTCTCAGAAAATTGAAGAAATTTGAAATCATATCCAGTATCTTTCCTGACCAAAACACTATGAGACTAGATATCAATTACA
This sequence comes from Phocoena phocoena, assembly GCF_963924675.1. NCBI lineage: Eukaryota > Metazoa > Chordata > Mammalia > Artiodactyla > Phocoenidae > Phocoena > Phocoena phocoena. The sequence goes on along the minus strand of NC_089240.1, from coordinate 68,723,978 downwards.
AGGAAAAAAAAAACTGTAGAAACTACAAACACATGGAGGTTAAACAATGCACTACGTAAAAACCAAGAGATCACTGAAGAAATCAAAAACTACCTAGAAAAAAAGGACAATGAAAACACGACAACCCAAAACCTATGGGATGCTGCAAAAGCACTTCTAAGAGGGAAGTTTATAGTAATACAATCCTACCTCAAGAAACAAGAAAAATCTCAAAAAAACAACCTAAATTTACACCTAAAGAAATTAGAGAAAGAAGACCAAAAAAAAAAACACCCAAAATTAGCAGAAGGAAAGGAATCATAATGATCAGATCAAAAATAAATGAAAAAGAAATTAAGGAAATGATAGCAAAGGTCAATAAACTAAAAGCTTCTTCTTTGAGAAGATAAACAAAATTGATAAACAATTAGCCAGAATCATCTAGGAAAAAAGGGAGAACATTCAAATCAACAGAATTAGGAAAAGTAACAACTGACACTGCAGAAATATAAAAGATCATGAGAGATTACTACAAGCAACTATATGCCAAAAAAATGACAACCTGGAAGAAATGGGCAAATTTTTAGAAAAGCACAACTTTCCAAGACAGAACCAGGAAGAAATAGAAAACATAAAGAGAACAATCACAAGCACTGAAATTGAAACTGTGATTAAAAACCATCCAACAAACAAAAGGCCGTGACCAGATGGTTCGACAGGCAAATCATATCAAATATTTAGAGAAGTGCTAGCACCTATCCTTCTCAAACACTTCCAAAATATAGTAGAGGGAGGAACACTCCCAAACACATTCTCCGAGGCCACCATCACCTGGATACCAAAAAGAGACAAGGACATCACAAAAAAAGAAAACTACAGGCCAATATCACTGATGAACATAGATGCAAAACTCCTCAACAAAATACTAGCAAACAGAATCCAATTTACTCAACAAAATACTAGCAAACAGAATCCAAAATACTAGCAAACAGAACATTAAAAGGTTCATAAGCCATGACCAAGTGGGGTTTATCCCAGGAATGAAAGGATTCTTCAATATACGTAAATCAGTCAATGTGATACACCATATTAACAAATTGAAGGATGAAAACCATATGATAATCTCAATAGATGCAGAAAAAGCTTTTGACAAAATTCAGCACCCACTTATGATAAAAACTCTCCAGAAAGTAGGCATAGAGGGAACTTATCTCAACATAATAAAGGCCGTATATGACAAACCCACAGCCAACATCATTCTCAATGTTGAAAAACTGAAACCGTTTCCACTAAGATCAGGAAGAAGACAAGGATGCCCACTCTCAACACTATTATTCAACATAGTTTTGGAAGCTGTAGCCACAGCAATCAGAGAAGAAAAATAAATAAAAGGAATCCAAATCAGAAAAGAAGAAATAAAACTGTCACTGTTTACAGAAGACATGATACTATACATAGAGAACCCGAAGGATGCTACCATAAAAATACTGAAGCTAATCAATGAATTTGGTAAAGTTGCAGGAGACAAAATTAATTCACAGAAATCTCTTGCATTCCTATACACTAATGATGGAAAATCTGAAAGAGAATTTAAGGAAACCCTCAGATTTACCATTGCAACAAAAAGGATAAAATACCTAGGAATAAACCTACCTAAGGAGACAAAAAACTGCATGCAGAAAATTAAAAGACACTGATTAAATTAATTAAACATCATACAAACAGATGGAGAGATTTACCATATTCTTGGATTGGAAGAATCAACACTGTAAAAATGACTATACTAACTAAAGCAATCTACAGATTCAATGCAATCCCTATCAAACTACCAATTGCATTTTTCACAAAACTAGAACAAAAAGTTGCACAACTTGTATAGAAACACAAAAGACCCTGAATAGCCAAAGCAGTCTTGAGAAAGAAAAACATAGTTGGAGGAATCAGGCTCCCTGACTTCAAACTATACTACAAAGATACAGTAATCAAGACAGTATGGTACCAACACAAAAGCAGAAATATAGATCAATGGAACAAGATAGAAACCCAAGAAATAAACCCACACACATATGGTCACCTTATATTTGATAAAGGAGGGAGGAATATACAATGGAGAAAAGACAGCCTCTTCAATAAGTGGTGCTGGGAAAACAGGAGAGCTACATGTAAAAGAATAATATTAGAACACTCCCTAACACCACACACAAAAATAAATGCAAAATGGATTAAAGACCTAAATATAAGGCCAAACACTATAAAACTCTTAGAGGGAAACCTAGGCAGAACACTCTATGACATAAATCACAGCAAGATCCTTTTTGACCCACCTCCTAGAGAAATGGAAATAAAAACCAAAATTAACAAATGGGACCTAATGAAACTTAAAAGCTTTTGCACAGCAAAGGAAACCATAAACAAGATGAAAAGACAGTCCTCAGAATGGGCGAATATATTTGCAAATGGAGCAACTGACAAAGGATTAATCTCAAATATACATAAGCAGCTCATGCAGCTCAATATCAAAAAAAGAAACAATCCAATCCAAAATTGGGCAGAAGATCTAAAGAGACATTTCTCCAAAGAAGATATACAGATTGCCAATGGACATATGAAAGGATGTTCAACATCACTAATCATTAGAGAAATGCAAAGCAAAACTACATTGAGGTATCACCTCACACTGGTCAGAATGACCATCCTCAAAAAATCTACAAACAAATGCTGAAGTGGGTGTGGAGAAAAGGGAACCCTCCTGCACTGTTGGTGGGAATGTAAATTGATACATCCACTATGGAAAGCAGTATGGAGGTTCCTGAGAAAACTAAAAATAGAGCTATCATATGACCCAGAAATCCCACTACTGGGCATATAACTTGAGAAAACCATAATTCAAAAAGGGTTATGTACCAAAATATTCATTGCAGCTCTATTTACAATAGCCAGGACATGGAAGAAACCTAGGTGTCCATCAACAGATGAATGGATACAAAAGATGTGGCACATATATACAATGGAATATTACTCAGCAAAAAAAGAAATGAAATTGAGTTTTTTGTAGTGAGTTGGATGGTTCTGGAGTCTGTCATACAGAGTGAAGGAAGTCAGAAAGAGAACAAAAAATACTGTATGCTAGCACAAATATATGGAGGCTTAAAAACAAAAACAAAAAAAGGTTCTTAAGAATGTAGCAGCAGGAGAGGAATAAAGATGCAGTTGTAGAGAATGGACTTGAGGACACAGGGATGGGGAAGTGTAAGCTGGGATAAAGTGAGAGAGTAGCATTGACATAAATACACTCCCAAATGTAAAATTGATAGCTAGTGGGAAGCAGCTGCATAGCACTGTGAGATCAACTCTGTGCTTTGTGACCACTTAGATGGGTGTGATAGGGAATATGGGAGGGAGACACAAGAAGGAGGGTATATGGGGATATACGTATACATATAGCTGATTCACTTTGTTATACAGCAGAAACTAACACAACATTGCAAAGCAATTGTACTCCAATAAAGATGTTAAAAGAAAGGGTATATGCCATGAAATACTACTCAGCCATAAAAAAGATGAATCTTGCCATTTGCAACAACATGAATAAACCTTGAGGGTATTATGCTAAAGTGGAATAATTCGGACAGAGAAAGACAGTTTCTTTATGATTTCAGTTGCATATGGAATTTATTTTTAAATTAAAAAGTAGAATAACCACGGAAAAACAAATGAGAAAGAGAAGAGAGTGGTGTTTACCAGAGCGGAAGGGAGCTGTGGGGAGGCTGAAATAGAAAAAGGTGTCAACTGTATGGTGAAGGATTGCAATTAAACTTATGGTGGTGAGCATGTTATAGTGTACACAGAAATTGAAATATAATGTTGCACACTTTAAACTTATATAATGTTTTAAACCAATGTTACTGCAATGATTTTTAATTAAAAAATTAAAAGGGCAGAAGAAAATTTTTGGAGGGGATGAATATTTTTACAGTATAGAATGTGTTGATGCTTTCATGAGTGTATACTTATCTCCAAGCTACTTAAGCTTCATAGATTAAATATGTACAGCCATTTTTTACATCAATAGTATCCAGACAAAGTGGTTTTAAAAATATTAAATGAAAGCCCTAAATTTGGAAGCTTTATATTGTCACTTTTATTTTACTGTAATTCCACGTTAGCAACTTTTGATGATATAGAAATGCAATAGGTAGCCTACTAAGGTAACTATGTAATCTTGGAAAAAATACATGGATGATTTTATTTCTGACTTAAGTAGGATCTTTCTCAGATGGTTTCAGATGAACAGCTGCCTTCTTGGCAAAACAAATGAATATAGGAAATATTGCCCTACAATCTTGGGCTTTTAATATTAAATACATATTCCTAATATGTATTACCTTCAACTAGTGTAAAATATATTATTGTTGAAGCTGATGCTGTATCTTTTTATAATTTAATTTTTATTTTATATTGGAGTATAGTTGATTTACAATATTGTGTTCATTTCAGGTATACAGAAAAGTGATTCAGTTATACATATACATATGTCTATTGTTTTTCACATTCTTTTACCACATAGGTTATTACAGAATACTGTGTAGAATTCCCTGTGCTATACAGTAGGTCTTTGTTGATTATCTATTTTTTATATAGTAGTGTGTATATGTTAATCCCAAACTCCTAATTTATCCTTCAACCTCCCACATTTCCCCTTTGACAACCATAAGTTTGTTTTCAAAGTCTGTGAGTCAGTTTCTGTTTTGTAAATAAGTTCATTTGTATCATTTTTTTAAGTTCCATATTTAAGTGATATTGTATGATATTTGTCTTTCTCTATGCGACTTACTTCACTTAGTATGATAATCTCTAGGTCCATCGATATTGCTGCAAATGACATTATTTTATTCTTTTTTATGGTTGAGTAATATTCCATTGTGTGTGTGTGTGTGTGTGTGTGTGTGTGTGTGTGTGTATGCTACATCTTCTTTATCCCTTCATCTGTTGATGGACATTTAGATTAGTTCCATGTCATGTCTTGGCTATTGTAAATAGTGCTGCCATGAACATTGGGGTGCATGTATCTTTTCAAATTGTGGCTTTCTCTGGAAATATGATCCAGCAATGCCCAGGAGTGGAATTGCTGGATCATATGGTAGCTCTATTTTAAGTTTTTTAGGGAACCTGCATACTGTTCCCATAGTGGTTGTACCAATTTACATTCTCCCAGCAGTGTACGATTGTTCTCTTTTCTCTTACCCTCTCCAGCTTTTACTATTTGTAGACTTGTTGATGATGACCATTCTGACTGATGTGGGGTGACACCTCATTGTAGTTTATTATTATTATTATCATTATTATTATTATATTATGTTTAATGTGGATATGCTTGATATTTCCATGATGTAAAATTATATATATAAACAGTTCACATAATAAAACTTAACCAATGTTATATATAAGCATATTATATCAATACACAATAATGACAAAATTGTTCTTAAATATTTAAATATCTAAGGTGCTGTGTCTACTGATTAGTGAAATAATTTGCCTTTAAATTCCCCAAACTCTAATAAACTATTTTTGAACACTTTAAAAAATTTTTATTTTATATTGGAGTATACTTGATTAACAATGTTGTTAGTTTCAGGTGTACAGCAAAGTGATTTGGTTATACATCTACATGTATCTTTTATTTTTCAAATTCTTCTCCCATTTAGGTTATTACAGAGTATTGAGCAGAGTTCCTGTGATATGCAGTAGACCTTGTTGGTTATGTATTTTAAATATAACAGTGTGTACATGTCAACACCAAACTCCAAATCTATCCCTCCACACCACCCTTCCTCCCTGGTAACCATAAGTTTGTTCCCTAAGTCTGTGAGTCTGTTTCTGTTTTGTAAATAAGTTTGTTTGCATCATTCTTTTCCTTTTACACTCAGCATATAAGTGATATCATATGTTATTTGTCTTTCTCTGTCTGACTCACTTCACTTAGTATGATAATCTCCAGGTCCATACAGGTTGCTGCAAATGGCATTATTTCCTTCTGTTTAATGTCTGTGTAACATTCCATTGTATATATGTTCCATATCTTCTTCATCTGTTTTCTGTCAATGGACATTTAGTTTGCTTCCATGTCTTGGTTATTGTAAACAGCACTGCAATGTCATTGTAGTTTTGACTTTTTTTAAAGACTTTTTTTGATGTGGACCATTTTTAAAGTCTTTATTGAATTGGTTACAATATTGCTTTTTTTTTTATATTTTGGCTTTTTGGCCTCAAGGCATGTGAGGTCTTAGCTCCCTGATCAGGGATCGAACTTGCACCTCCTGCATTGGAAGGTGAAGTCTTAAACATGGGACTGCCAGGGAAGTCCCTATAGTTTTGGTTTTCATTTCTCTAATGATTAGCAATGTTGAGCATTTTCTCATGTGCTTTTTGACCATCTGTATGTCTTCTTTGGAAAAATGTCTGTTTAGATCTGCTGCCCATTATCTGATTGAGTTTATTATTATTATTGTTATTATTGATCTGCATGAGCTCTTTGTATATTTTGGAGATTAACCTTTTGGTGGTCGCATCTTTTGGAAACATTTTATCCCATTGTGTAGGTTGTCTTTTTGTTTGTTTATGGTTTCCTTTGTTGTGTAAAAGCTTTTAAGTTTAATCAGGTGCCATATTTTAATTTTTTTTTAATTTTCATTACTCTAGGAAGTGTATCCAAAACAATATTGCTGTAATTTATGTCAAAGTGTATTCTGCCTGTTTTCCTCTAAGAGTTTTATAGTGTCTGGTCTTACTCTTAAGTCTTTAATCTATTTTGAGGTTTTTTTTTTTTTTGAGTTTACTTTTGTGTGTGGTGTTAGAGAATGTTCTAATTTCATTCTTTTACATGTAGATCTCCAGTTTTCCCAGCTCCACTTATTGAAGTGTCTGTCTTTTCTCCATTGTTTATTCTTGCCTCTATTGTCATAGATTAATTGACTATAGGTGCTAGGGTTTATTTCTGGGCTTTCTATCCTGTTCCATTGATCTATATTTCTGTTTCTGTGCCAGCACCATACAGTTTTGATGACTGTAGCTTTGTAGTATAGTCTGAAGTCAGGGAGCCTGATTCCTCCAGCTCCATTTTTCTTTCTCAGAATTGCTTTGGCTATTCAGGGTCTTTTGTGTTTCCATAAAAATTTTAAGATTTTTTGTTCTAGTTCTGTGAAAAATGCCAATCGTAATTTGATAGGAATTGTATTAAATCTGTAGATTGCCTTGGGTAGTATAGTCGTTTTGACACTATTGAATCTTGCAGTCCAAGAAGATGGTATATCTTTCTATCTGTGCCATCTTTGATTTCTTTCATCAGCATCTTATAGTTTTTAGAGTACAGGTCTTTTGCCTCCTTAGGCATGTTTATTCCTAGGTATTTTATTCTTTTTGATACAATGGTAAATGGGATAGTTTCCTTAATTTCTCTTTCTGATCTTTTGTTGTTAGTGTTTAGAAAGGTAACAGATTTCTGTATATTAATTTGTATCCTGCAACTTTACCAAATTCATTGATGAGCTCTAGTAGCTTTCTGGTAGCATCTTTAGGATTTTCTATGTATAGTATCATGTCGTCTGCAAACAGTTACTGTTTTGCTTCTTTTCCAATTTGGATTCTCTTATTTCTTTTTCTTCTCAGATTGCCATGGCTAGGACTTCCAAAACTATGTTGAATAAAAGTGGTGAGGGTGGACATCCTTGACTTGTTCCTGATCTTAGAGGAAATGCTTTCAGCTTTTCACTGTTGAGTATCATTTTAGCTGTAGGTTTGTCATACATGGCCTTTATTTTGTTGAGGTAGGTTCCCTCTATGCCCACTTTCTGGAGAGTTTTTATCATATATGGGTGTTGAATGTTGTCCAAACATTTTTCTGCATCTATTGAAATGATCATATGTGTTTTTTTGTTTTGTTTTGTTTGTTTGTTTTGTTTTTGCGGTATGCAGACCTCTCACTGTTGTGGGCTCTCCCATGTGGAGCACAGGCTCTGGATGCACAGGCTCAGTGGCCATGGCTCATGGGCCCATATGCTCCGTGGCATGTGGGATCTTCCCAGACCGGGGCACAAACCCATGTCCCCTGCATCAGCAGGCAGACTCTCAACCACCGTGCCACCAGGGAAGCCCGATCATATGGTTTTTATTCTTAACTTTGTTAATGTGGTGTATCACATGAGTCCATACCTTTAAAATATCACGTAATAATATCTCATACTCACTAAACCAGTATCTCCAAACTGAAGTTTGTGGATCATCTCCAAAAAACCATCACCTCCAGAAGAAACCTTCGTGATGTTCTGTGAAGTACATTTCCTCTTGGTCTCTCACACCTTCATCATACCATGAATAAATTATTTTTTAAGCCTTTAAAATTCTTGCTGTGCAAACGAAATCTAATTTTACACAGAACTTTATAACATACTGAGTGTTATTTACCTGTAGTGTAGAAAGTGCATTATAGCAAGTGCTGTCTGGCATTTGCTTTGTATCAATGCCTCTCAAATTTTAACAAGCACACAAATAAACTAGAGGTGTTCTTAACATGTATATTCTGGTTTATTATATCTGGATGGAGCCTAAAATTCTGCGTTTTCAAAAAGCTCCCAAGTGATGCCATTGCTGCTGGTATGTGGACTTTAATTTGAGTAGTGAAGATTTATATTGCTAAAAAATCAAAAGAATGGGAAAATGTTTATATTTTTATGTCTGGTGGTAGGTAGTTAAATGATCATTAAACTATTTCATCTACTATTTTGTATGTTTGAATTTTTTTATAATAAAACGTTTTAAATAAAATTTTTGAAAATAAGATTTAAAAATTAGATGCACAGTATTAGGCCTAGAGTAGGCTCAATATATATCTTCAGTTGACTTACCACCTAATCAACAGCAATTTATGTTTTTTTTTTTTTAAACATCTTTATTGGGGTGTAATTGCTTTACAATGGTGTGTTAGTTTCTGCTTTACAACAAAGTGAATCAGCTATACATATACATATGTTCCCATATGTCTTCCCTCTTGCGTCTCCCTCCCTCCCACTCTCCCCATCCCACCTCTCCAGGCCGGCACAAAGCACCGAACTAATATCCCTGTGCCTTGCGGCTGCTTCCCCCCAGCTATCTACCTTACTACGTTTGTTAGTGTGTATATGTCCATGACTATCTCTCGCCCTGTCAAAACTCACCCTTCCCCCTCCCCATATCCTCAAGTCCGTTCTCCAGTAGGTCTGCGTCTTTATTCCTGTTTTCCCCTAGGTTCTTCATGAAATTGTTTCTTTTTCCCTTAAATTCCATATATACGTGTTAGCATACGGTATTTGTCTTTTTCTTTCTGACTTACTTCACTCTGTATGACAGACTCTAGGTCTATCCATCTCATTACAAATAGCTCAATTTCATTTCTTTTTAAGGCTGAGTAATATTCCATTGTGTATATGTGCCACATCTTCTTTATCCATTCAACTGATGATGGGCGCTTAGGTTGTTTCCATCTCCGGGCTATTGTAAATAGAGCTGCAATGAACATTTTGGTACATGACTCTTTTTGAATTTTGGTTTTCTCAGGGTATATGCCCAGTAGTGGGATTGCTGTATCATATGGTAATTCTAATGGTAGCTTTTTAAGGAACCTCCATACTGTTCTCCATAGTGGCTGAACCAATTCACATTCCCAACAGCAGTGCAAGAGTGTCCCCTTTTCTCCACACACTCTCCAGCATTTATTGTTTCTAGATTTTTTGATGATGGCCATTCTGACTGGTGTGAGATGATATCTCATTGTAGTTTTGATTTGCATTTCTCTAATGATTAATGATGTTGAGCATTCTTTCATGTGCTTGTTGGCATTCTGTATATCTTCTTTGGAGAAATGTCTATTTAGGTCTTCTGCCCATTTTTGGATGGGGTTGTTTGTTTTTTTGTTATTGAGCTGCATGAGCTGCTTGTAAATTTTGGAGATTAATCCTTTGTCAGTTGCTTCATTTGCAAATGTTTTCTCCCATTCTGAGGGTTGTCTTTTGGTCTTGGTTATGGTTTCCTTTGCTGTGCAAAAGCTTTGAAGTTTCATTAGATCCCATTTGTTTAGTTTTGTTTTTATTTCCATTACTCTAGGAGGTGGGTCAGAAAGGATCTTGCTGTGATTTATGTCATAGAATGTTCTTCCTATGTTTTCCTCTAAGAGTTTGATAGATTCTGGCCTTACATTTAGGTCTTTAATCCATTTTGAGCTTATTTTTGTGTATGGTGTTAGGGAGTGATCTAATCTCATACTTTTACATGAACTTGTCCAGTTTTCCCAGCACCATTTATTGAAGAGGCTGTCCTTTCTCCACTGTATATTTCTGCCTCCTTTATCAAAGATAATGTGTCCGTATGTGCGTGGGTTTATCTCTGGGCTTTCTATCCTGTTCCACTGATCTATCTTTCTGTTTTTGTGCCAGTACCATACTGTCTTGATTACTGTTGCTTTGTAATATAGTCTGAAGTCAGGGAGCCTGATTCCTCCAGCTCCTTTTTTCGTTCTCAAGATTGCTTTGGCTATTCGGGGTGTTTTGTGTTTCCATACAAATTCTGAAATTTTTTGTTCTAGTTCTGTGAAAAATGCCAGTGGTAGTTTGATAGGGATTGCATTGAATCTGTAGATTGCTTTGGGTAGTAGAGTCATTTTCACAATGTTGATTCTTCCCATCCAAGAACATGGTATATCTCTCCATCTATTTGTATCATCTTTAATTTCTTTCATCAGTGTCTTATAATTTTCTGCATACAGGTCTTTCATCTCCTTAGGTAGGTTTATTCCTAGATATTTTATTCTTTTTGTTGCAATGGTAAATGGGAGTGCTTTCTTGATTTCACTTTCAGATTTTTCATCATTAGTATACAGGAATGCCAGAGATTTCTGTGCATTAATTTTGTATCCTGCTACTTTACCAAATTCATTGATTAGCTCTAGTAGTTTTCTGGTAGCATCTTTAGGATTCTCTATGTATAGTATCATGTCATCTGCAAACAGTGACAACTTTACTTCTTCTTTTCCGATTTGGATTCCTTTTATTTCCTTTTCTTCTCTGATTGCTGTGGCTAAAACTTCCAAAACTATGTTGAATAAGAGTGGTGAGAGTGGGCAACCTTGTCTTGTTCCTGATCTTAGTGGAAATGCTTTCAGTTTTTCACCATTGAGGATGATGTTTGCTGTGGGCTTCTCATATATGGCCCTTATTATGTTGAGGAAAGTTCCCTCTATGCCTACTTTCTGGAGGGTTTTTATCATAAATGGGTGTTGAATTTTGTCGAAAGCTTTCTCTGCATCTATTGAGATGATCATATGGTTTTTCTCCTTCAATTTGTTAATATGGTTTATCACATTGATAGATTTGCGTATATTGAAGAATCCTTGCATTCCTGGAATAAACCCCACTTGATCATGGTGTATGATCCTTTTAATATGCTGTTGGATTCTGTTTGCTAGTATTTTGTTGAGGATTTTTGCATCTATGTTCATCAGTGATATTGGCCTGTAGTTTTCTTTCTTTGTGACATCCTTGTCTGGTTTTGGTATCAAGGTGATGGTGGCCTCGTAGAAGGAATTTGGGAGTGTTCCTCCCTCTGCTATATTTTGGAAGAGTTTGAGAAGGTTAGGTGTTAGCTCTTCTCTAAACGTTTGATAGAATTCACCTGTGAAGCCATCTGGTCCTGGGCTTTTGTTTGTTGGAAGATTTTTAATCACAGTTTCTATTTCAGTGCTTGTGATTGGTCTGTTCATATTATCTATTTCTTCCTGATTCAGTCTTGGCAGGTTATGCTTTTCTAAGAATTTGTCCATTTTTTTCCAGATTGTCCATTTTATTGGCATAGAGTTGCTTGTAGTAATCTCTCACGATTTTTTTTATTTCTGCCGTGTCAGTTGTTACTTCTCCTTTTTCATTTCTAATTCTATTGATTTGAGTCTTCTCCCTTTTTTTCTTGATGAGTCTGGCTAGTGGTTTATCTATTTTGTTTATCTTCTCAAAGAACCAGCTTTTAGTTTTATTGATCTTTGCTATCGTTTCCTTCATTTCTTTTTCATTTATTTCTGATCTGATTTTTATGATTTCTTTCCTTCTGCTAGCTTTGGGGTTTTTTTGTTCTTCTTTCTCTAATTGCTTGAGGTGCAAGGTTAGGTTGTTTATTCGAGATGTTTCCTGCTTCTTAAGGTGGGCTTGTATTGCTATAAACTTCCCCCTTAGAACTGCTTTTGCTGCATCCCATAGGTTTTGGGTCGTTTTGTCTCCATTGTCATTTGTTTCTAGGTATTTTTTATTTCCTCTTTGATTTCTTCAGTGATCACTTCATTATTAAGTAGTGTATTGTTTAGCCTCCATGTGTTTGTATTTTTTACAGATGTTTTCCTGTAATTGATATCTAGTCTCATGGCGTTGTGGTCAGAAAAGATACTTGATACAATTTCAGTTTTCTTAAATTTACCAAGGCTTGATTTGTGACCCAAGATATGATCTATCCTGGAGAATGTTCCATGAGCACTTGAGAAAAATGTGTATTCTGTTGTTTTTGGATGGAGTGTCCTATAAATATCAATTAAGTCCATCTTGTTTAATGTATCATTTAAAGCTTGTGTTTCCTTATTTATTTTCATTTTGGATGATCTGTCCATGGGTGAAAGTGAGGTGTTAAAGTCCCCTACTATGAATGTGTTACTGTCGATCTCCCCTTTTATGGCTGCTAATATTTGCCTTATGTATTGAGGTGCTCCTATGTTGGGTGCATAAATATTTACAATTGTTATATCTTCTTCTTGGATCGATCCCTTGATCATTATGTAGTGTCCTTCTTTGTCCCTTTTAATAGTACTTATTTTAAAGTCTATTTTGTCTGATATGAAAATTGCTACTCCAGCTTTCTTTTGGTTTCCATTTGCATGGAATATCTTTTTCCATCCGCTTACTTTCAGTCTGTATGTGTCTCTAGGTCTGAAGTGGGTCTCTTGTAGACAGCATATATATGGGTCTTGTTTTTGTATCCATTCAGCCAATCTGTGTCTTTTGGTGGGAGCATTTAGTCCATTTACATTTAAGGTAATTATCGATATGTATGTTCCTATTGCCATTTTCTATATTGTTTTGGGTTTGGTACTATAGGTCATTTGCTTCTCTTGTGTTTCTTGTCTAGAGAAGTTCCTTTAGCATTTGTTGTAAAGCTGGTTTGGTGGTGCTGAACTCTCTCAGCTTTTGCTTGTCTGTAAAGGTTTTTATTTCTCCATCAAATCTGAATGAGATCCTTGCTGGGTAGAGTAGTCTTGGCTGCAGGTTCTTCTCCTTCATCACTTTCAGTATGTCCTGCCGCTCCCTTCTGGCTTGTAGGGTTTCTGCTGAGAGATCAGCTGTTAACCTTATGGGGATTCCCTTGTGTGTTATTTGTTGTTTTTCCCTTGCTGCTTTTAATATGCTTTCTTTGTATTTAATTTTTGACAGTTTGATTAATATGTGTCTTGGCGTATTTCTCCTTGTATTTATCCTGTATGGGGCTCTCTGTGCTTCCTGGACTTGATTAACTATTTCTTTTCCCATATTAGGGAAGTTTTCAACTATAATCTCTTCAAATATTTTCTCAGTCCCTTTCTTTCTTTCTTCTTCTTCTGGAACCCCTATAATTCGAATGTTGGTGTGTTTAATGTTGTCGCAGAGGTCTCTGAGACTGTCCTCAGTTCTTTTCATTCTTTAATCCTTATTCTCCTCTGCAGTAGTTATTTCCACTACTTTATCTTCCAGGTCACTTATCCGTTCTTCTGCCTCAGTTATTCTGCTATTGATCCTATCTAGAGTACTTTTTATTTCATTTATTGCGTTGTTCATCATTGCTTGTTTCATCTTTAGTTCTTGTAGGTCCTTGTTAACTGTTTCTTGCATTTTGTCTATTCTACTTCCAAGATTTCGGATCATCCTTACTATCATTATTCTGAATTCTTTTTCAGGTAGATTGCCTATTTCCTCTTCATTTGTTAGGTCTGGTGGGTTTTTATCTTGCTCCTTCATCTGCTTTGTGTTTTTCTGTCTTCTCATTTTGCTTATCTTACTGTGTTTGGGGTCTCCTTTTTGCAGGCTGCACGTTCGTAGTTCCCGATCAACAGCAATTTAAATGGAGAGCATAAATTTTACATCTTCTTGAATTGTAGCAGGACCTTAGAGATAGTCTGTTGATTGTGTGCAGTGTGACTGAGGGATTAGTGCTCTCAGAAGGACAATATCAGTTAAACTATTGTCCCACTAATACATAAATATTATAGCTTAAAAACTTTATTATCCTTAAAGGTTATATATTTATTTTATATGTCTACCTAGACAATAACTTATAGAGAACCATTGCACTATAACTTTTGCTTAACAATTATAGCACGGCCTTTTTCCATTATCACAGCCAATGAGTTGAGATCCACCAGTAACATCAGTTATGTTACTCATTTGCACTAGTCTGACTCGCAAAAATGTCTCTAAGACACAGAAATTCATTGTAAAGTATTGTAATAAGGGTATATCCACTATTTAAATTTCTCAAAGTGTTATGACTAGAAAAATAAGATTTGAACAGTCAAACCTCACCTATTCCAAAGCATACAAGGTAAGGCCAGATTGACTAGTAGAAAGCCTAAACAAAAGACATATTTTAAGAAATCTAGTTTTATTACTTTCAAGTACATAGTTTTTAAACTAAACCTTAAATATCTTGCCTACCCATAGTCCATAAAGAGCTCAATTTAATTAGTAGAATAGTTTTACTGATATAAATGGGTGTTTCTAAATGTTCAAGAGGGATTCAACAATTTATTCTCTTAAGTCATCTATATATGATTTCTGAAAGTTTGTGTAGTCTTTTAAATTTAAGCAGCTCTAAAAATAATGATATTACAAAACCTGGAAACTATAGTACAGCTCCAGGTAATCTAAATTAGTGGAAACCAAAAAAAGTGACTATTTTATATGACTAATGTATTTGGGCAATGTAAATATAGCTTTCAGTACTTCTCTCAATCTCTAAACTATATACTGGGTATGTTTTCCAAGCTTCACTTTTC
The DNA here is from genome assembly GCF_963924675.1 of Phocoena phocoena. Classification (NCBI taxonomy): domain Eukaryota; kingdom Metazoa; phylum Chordata; class Mammalia; order Artiodactyla; family Phocoenidae; genus Phocoena; species Phocoena phocoena. Next base: position 68,708,908 of record NC_089240.1, on the reverse strand, counting down.
ATATGTCTATGTTTGACATAGTATAGAAAAGTGTGCTTAAGATCCAAATGTTAAAAATGCAAATTTGTAGACTTAGACATTGACTCGCATTCTCTGAGCAGTGAAGGCCATAAAACTAAATTTTTAAATTTCTCCCCTCGTAATTCTATAGCACACAGTAGTTTGAGAATCCTTGAGTTCAACAGTGGCCAACAAGGAAAGGATCTACTGACGATATTTGTCAATTTGCTAACAGCTATGATTGGCTGTGTATTATGAGAGGAGATTATGGGTGGGAATTGTTAACCAATATAAGATAGGAGATTAGCTATGGATCAACATTTTTCTTTTCTGTCTCTGTGCTTTAATTATTATTGCTCCAAAAGACTATGTTATATGATGGTGACAAAAATAAGCTATTATGTACAACATCACGTCCTCATATTGTTCTCTGCTTTCTCCACATAAGTGTCATATTAGCTTCTCATCCTATATAATTCCTGACTGGAAAACAGAAATAAATGCATTAAATAAACTCTAAGTTTTTAAGATCTTCTGATTCATTATTATTATTAATTTATTTTTTCCAGCAAGTACCATTCTTAACAGTATTTTTAATGTGGAAATAGTATAGACTACTGAATAATAATTACTACTATCCTCAATAAGAGCTTTTACATTTCCATAATTAAAATATTTAAGATACCTTAAGTAATATTTTTATATTATTGCTAACAAGTATGATTATGGAAAAAGGTATTCATGAATATAAGTGGTCTGTATGAAGTGCATGTCTACGAAATCTGAAAATACAAACTCATTTTCTCTCTTACTCATAAGCACTTATACTTTTTATGACTTAGAGATAGCTTCATTTCAACAAATTATTATAGGAACAAAAATGTGTTAAATAATTAATTGATTTTCTAATTATCATTTCCTATTTATTAGACATTAGCTCCAGATATGATCTTGGCTTCTTACACACATGAAAAAAATACAAAATATATCCTGAAGTAATAAAATTGTCAGGAAACATTGAACAGAATAGTGGACTGAGAGACAGGAAAACCTAGATTTCAGTTGTTGTTCAGTCACTAGTTCTTTGGGCTTAAGTAAGTCACTTCTCTTTTTGAACATCAATTTCATTATCTGCATAATTCATTCAGTAAATGTTACTAAGCGCTAAATGTGTGTTAGTCAATGCACTGGTTGTTTTAGTTACAAAAATAGATTTTGTAAGCAGTGACATCAAATTAGTGTAGTAAAAAGAGCACTGGTTTTGGAGTGAGGTGACTGGTCCTTATTGCAACTTGAACTAGATAATTTCAAAGACCACTTCCAGTTCTAATATTCTAGTTTGTTGTCTGAAAGTGCTGTTCATACACATCTAGTACTATCCCCTGGGGAGGACTGACAGTTCCTATCTAGGACTTCTAAATAACCATAGATGCAAATGGAGTATGCAGCAGCCTAAGTAGTTTGATATCACAGAGGCCAAGAAGGTACCCCCTTAGAAAATCTCTCTACAGCCCCAAACTAAGGTAGCCGTAATCTACTATTAGAAATGTATTGTTTGGTCTCTCTTTATAATACAAATACTCCTGGAAGTGGTAGGACTTCAACATTCACCTATAATCTATGGATGGTAAGTAAATCAGAGCTTTAGCTGTCAGCAGGTTTTTAATAATGCTGCATGAAGAGCACAGAGTATTAAGAGCTGCAGAAACGGAAGCCTCTCTGAAAGGAAAAATGGAATACAAAACAAAGAATGATGTCATGAGAGAAAACTTTAGCCAACCTCCGAATTTTCTGAAAACCAAGACTTTAGCTTTTCCACAATCCTCATATAGAACAATCCAAAGAAGTTTGGTTTAGGCTGCCATCTAGCTCTGTGGTACTGACTCCTTAAGAGGAGCAATAACTTTTCTTCTTTACTGGAGACTCATCTCAGAGGCTAAATACATTTTTTACATAAGAAGCCATTGCAAGAACATGATTATATTTGAGTTTCCTGGCATTGAAGTTTGAAAAAAAGATATTAGTTCATAAGTGAACTTTTCCATAAAATACACTTTCTTGTTGGACTAAAGTTATAACAAAACTGAAGCAACTTTCAGCAGCCCTGAAAAAAAATAATCTTTCTTCATGAGAGCTTGTCTAGACAAACATAATATTTCAAGTTTATTTAATGATTGGTTAGAGATATTTCCTTTTATATTTCCTCTGAAGTCTCCACTTTAGCTTTGATGGTCCAACTGTTAACATATATATATTTGGCAAATACAACCCTTAGTTATCATTGGGAAAATAGCCAAAAACAAAATCCCAGCAAAGAGAACATTTTTCAAACTAATAATCAAGATTATTAGGTTTTAATGTGAGAATAACATTCCTGATATATAAATTTGCAACAATATGCAATCAAGCTCTCTGTCATACGTCTCACTTAATAAACGAGTTTTTCTAATGAGAATAATTCTGTGTTCCATATCTCCAATCTACAAATCAATCCTCAAAAATGTTTACAAAGTTTAAAAAGAAAATCTATTAAAATTAAAACACAAAGAATCATCTTACAGTGCTAGCATGTCAATTTTAAAACACAAATTTTATGTGCAATATTTGAAATTCAATGATTTTTAAAGAATACATTCATTACAGTTATGTTTACCTCTTCTTCAATGTCCAAAGTTCCATTGGTAGTGTCAAAACTTTCACAAGTTTCCATTGCAAGTAACCAATATTCTGTTCCAAATGCTACAAGAAACAGGATAACGCCAATAGCAACGATAATTCCTGCTATGAGAGCAGTGATTCCAATCTTCATGTTAGAACTGGTAAATTTATTGCTCAAAATTATATGTAAAAGGAGCACTGAAATGACCAATTGCTAAGGCACAGCCTGTGGGTCTCAAGAGAAGGCACTATTTTAAGACTAGGATTAACATCTTTTGTGACTGGTCTAGATTTCACTGGTCTGTGGGTGAAGAGCTATTAAAAGCAAATTACTTGATTCAATTAAGCTATTGGGCTATCCACAGACTTGCTCCAAAGTTTCCTACACACACAAAAAAAAATAGCCCCATTCCACAAATCTCTACCACACATACACACACACACACTCATACACATACACACACTTATCAATTTCACAAAATAACTCTAGAAAATGGAGAGAGAAAAAAATATGTTATCAGCTTCTCTCTTCCATGTAAGTTTAGTTAGTGATATATATAGTGGAAATAGTGGCTACCTGGAGTGAAGATTACACATTATTGTGATTATTAAAACACTTAGAATAAATATTATTAAACAAGAAGAGTGTGCATTTCCCTCCATAAATCATAATATTAAACACAGCACTTACAGACTAGTCTTAAAGACTCAACAGAGAGGCTATAAGCACTCCTTTGTACAAAGGATATACAATTGTAAAATTTCACAATAAAATAAAAAGACTACTTTTTCTCTTGTCATGAATATCATGCTCTTGCTACCGGTTGGTGCAAGAATTGGGCTAGACATGCACCAAGGAATGCTGGAAGTTATGATATATTTAATCAGATTTTAGACACAATTAGGAAAGGAGACTTTATAGAAAGCCAGTGGGATCAGAGATCACATTGTTTTAAAGAAGGTGGAAAAGTGAGTGGAAAAGTGTGTTTAAACTTGCTATTTATTTAATAGCTTATGACTTTGAACAGGTCTCTAAACATTTTTTTCACCATTAAAATGGTAATAATAATAGTACCTAACATAAGTTTGTTGTTAAGATATAACACACATAAAGCATCTAATTCCTGGTACCTCGTAAGTAAACAATCCATCTTTTTTTAATAGTCCTTTGTAAAGAGTCTTTGTAAATAGTCCTGTGTGAGACCTCTGGATATAAAAAAGAAGCATTGCCCTTAAATAACCTGTGATTAATAAGGAACATAAGATATCGACATATGAGTCAAATAAAAAAATATAGGATATATTATTAATTGATAATATTATTAGCTGAGAGAAAAGATAGATCTTTGAATACACTATTTGTTAAGTACTGTGTGATATTTTATGGAGAATAAAATGTTATATTATGATCTGGTCCTTAACATTAGGGAAGTTAATCGTAGCTGGGTTTATTACTCTCACATACAAGCAAAATGTGATATATGGTTCAAGGAATGTTATCAGGGCTCAGAGAAACAAGAAGGATTTGGACAGGTGGCCAGGATAGGAGTGACAGGAGAAGGGAATTGGAGAGGCTGTCCCAGGAAGATGGACTTTGTCAACTGCCCTGTAGGGCTTTCTACCTGGCCTAATCCCTCATAGCTTATAAATAAAAGAATGCAACACTCCCCAAAACCTTCAGGCTGGGTGGCTGAAAGCATTATTCTTTAACTGAGTGAAAGGCAGCTGGGAAAGGCACACAAAGAAAAGAGAATCCAAGTACTTTTCTTTTGGCAAAGTCCCTACTATTATACCAAGAAAAGAAAGCAAGTTGGGATCAGACTTTACACTTATGTTTTGAGAAGAACATCACTATCAGCATTAAAGGAAAAGATTGCTATGAACATTTTCTTTGACTTTAGTCTCAAGGGTATCTTCAAGCATTAAGTAGCCCTGTGTAAAGCTAATTTACTTATTGGTACAAAGGTTCATAAATCAACTGTGGACTCAAATCTTGTGTAGGTGACCATATGCTGTCACATGAAAGTTTTCCATTAGCTTTTATAAAAATAAGTTGTATTGGTGACAAATAGCTGATAACTAAAATAAGGAAATGCAGAGTATGTAACTGGTAGTATTTGAAGAATAATATAGATCTAACTTCTCTCCAGTTTTAGAAGCCAAGGACTATGTTTGCTGTTAAAGTTAAAATAGTAACCGTTATCTTAACCACTAAATATTTAGGAAGTTAAGCACCCACATGAACTATGAATTACACATTCAGGTTCTCATTTATACTACTGCAAAGGGGATAGCTACCTCTTGTCAAAATTCATTTTACAACCCATTAACTTCCCTCAATTTGTATATATCTTCAAAATTGCTAATATTGCATGAGGATCCCTCATGTGAAAGAAGATGCTATCAATATTTAAAGAAACATGGGAAAAGATCTTTTCTAATTAGATACCAACATATTGCGAGTAAATGATTTCTTGAGATTAAATGCAAAATTACATGTGTAATGTATGGTTACTAAGCAACCACATCATAAAATATGATTTTAACTACTTCAGTTCAATCAGGTTATCTGACATACTTTTGAGAAAAAAAATTTTCTAAATTTATTATCACTTTTACATAGTTATAAAGAAAATATTATCATTTTGTTATTGACATTATCTTTCAAGTAAGAAATAATACAATTATCCAAATGTAAAGCTGAATTATATGTGGTTACAGACCTTGATAGAACATTTTTTTTCTTTACAACATTAAGATACTTGAAAACTATTTAACTTGTGTGTTTTGTGTTCACTTTTGAAAAATTATCAGAGATCAGTTTTAAATATTGATGCTAAATCCTAATATCTAATGAAACATTGGTAAAAATAAATGTTCCTTACATTGATTAATTACTGATTATTTTCTTATTTAATATTAAGTACTGATTTTAAAACTGTTTTCCAAAATTTATAAGACAGAAAAGACTAGGTATGCTTCATTTTCTATATGCAATGTGTCCAATTTCGGTCAAAATTTGGCACTGTTAATATCACGGGTTTTTTTTTTTTGTTTGTTTTGTGGTACGCGGGCCTCTCACTGTTGTGGCCTCTCCCGTTGCGGAGCACAGGCTCCGGACCCGCAGGCTCAGCGGACATGGCTCATGGACCTAGTCACTCTGCAGCATGTGGGATCTTCCCTGACCAGGGCATGAACCCGTGTCCCCTGCACTGGCAGGTGGACTCTCAACCACTGCACCACCAGGGAAACCCATTATTACGTTTTTTATGTGTCATATAAATTTTTAAATAGTTAGAGATTCTCCATTACTGTTTCACTATCTTACTGAAAACACAGTGGTATGTGTGAAGATAAAATACTTGAGGTGCCACCAACAAATAACAGCTAGATTCTTTTCTATAGCTATAAAGAAACCTATTTCCAGTTTGTAATATAAGGAGTGGAATTACAATTGTAACGTGAAACTTTTCAATTCATTATCTTACCATTCTTCACAGTATCCTCTGCCAAAGAATGAATAACTGAGATTTCACATTTTCCTGAATGTTATCAAATAGTTTATTATATGGTACTATAAACACTCAAATATCACTTATTGTGTTTTTAATTTAAATATAGTTGATTTACAATACCATATTAGTTTCACATGTTCAGTAGAGTGATTCAGTATTTTTGCAGATTATACTCTATTATAAGTTAGTAAAAGATAATGGCTCTAATTCCCTGTGCTATATAGTATATACTTGTTGCTTATCTATTTTATACAAGTATTTTGTATCTCTCTTAACCCTATACCCCTAATTTGTCCCTCCCCACTTTCTTCTCCCCTTTGGTAACCACAAGTTTGTTTTCTATATTCTGTGAGTCTGTTTCTGTTTTGCATATACATTCATTTTAATTATTTTTAGATTCCACATGTAAGTGATACCATACAGTACTTGTCCTTCTCTGTCTGACTTATTTCACTAAGCATAATATTCTCTAGGTCCATCCACATTGCTGCAAGTGGCAGGATTTCCTCAGCAGACTCAATGTCTGCTGATGAGTACTTGGATTGTTTTCATGTCTTGGCTATTGTAAATTGTGTTGCTATGAACACTGGAGTGAAGATATCTTTTCAAATTAGACTTTTCATTTTTTCTGGATAAATACCCAGAAGTGGAATTGCTAGAACACATGGTAGTTCTGTTTTTAGTTTTTTGAGGACCTCCATACTGTTTGCTGTAGTGGCTGCACCAATTTTCATTCCTACCAACAGTGTATGAGAGTTCCCTTTTCTCTACATCTTCTCCAACATTTGTTATTTGTAGACTTTTTAATGATAGCCATTCTGACAGGTGTGAGGTGATATGTCATTGCTGTTTTGATTTGCATTTCTCTAATAATTAGTGAGGTTGAGCACCTTTTCATGTGCCTATTGGCCATCTGTATGTCTTCTCTGGAAAAATGTCTATTTAGGCCTTCTGACCATTTTTTAGTTTTTTTTTTTAATATTCAGTTATATGAGCTGTTTATATATTTTGGATGTTAACTCCTTGTAAGTCATATTTGCAAATATTTTCTCTCATTCTGTTGGTTGTCTTTTCATGTTGTTGATGGTTTCCTTTGCTGTGCAAAATCTTTTAAGTTTAATTAGGTCCCAGTTTTTTTATCTTTGCTTTTATTTCTTTTAACTTATGAGTTTGATCCAAAAACAATGTTGCTATGATTTATGTGAAAGTGTGTTCTATGTTCCCTTCTAAGAGTTTTATGATTTCCAATCTCACATTTAGTCTTGAGCAAATATCACTTACTGCTAAGTTTTCTTTGCATTATATAGGGTTGAAAAATATTTTAATCTCATTGGGAGCTGTTGAGTTTTGTATTTCTCTATTAAACATCTATAGAAAAAAAAACTATTCCATCTTCAAATATCTTGGTCTCAGTCAAATACATACACTATTTCTTTGTGTAGGTAGAAAGAAAAGGCATACTTTTGAAAATAAAATTCCTATCTCTAGAGTAAGTTTTCTTTTATTTCAAAATCATCTTATTAGCAATCATAAAACAGTCACCAAAAGAAGCTGGATCAGTCAGTGGACAACTGGAAATCTGATTCACAAAACACAAGAAAAATAGGTAGAGAGGTAATAAAATGTATTATCTAGTTCATAACTAATTGTACAAAGGAATATGTGATAATTTAAATCAAGACCCCATAACTAAAATTAACTTAAGCAAAACTCTTTTGTAAAAGGTGATAGCTGATACAGAATATCCCTCATCTTAAAAGAACTATGTTTTTTTCATTATAAGGGATAACATGAGCATGACATGAACAAGATACCAGAATACGAAATAGAAGCTTTTGTTCTGCCCCCATAGAAAAACCTATTTAACAATGACATATGGGCCGAATTATATTTATGAGAGATCCAGAAACCAGTTAAGAAATCACAGTGAGCCAGATGACTGCAAATTCATAACAGACACATTTTAATGAGTAAGAAGAAATATGTTATTTTTACTCAGCCCCTTCATCAAGCCAAAACAGTTTGGCAGTAGGAAAAATTACTTAGACCCATGAATTTTCTGTCAGAATGAAAGAGTGGGGCATGATTTCAATGGCCCAGATTTTCAGTGTGTTGCTTGAGTTGTTAATTATTGTCAGATCTTACATGAAGCACTGATGGAACTGGCATACTTCAGATGCCAGAAGTCAATTAAGAACAAAGGAGAATTTTTGGATTGGGTTGTTCGTTTTTTTGTTATTGAGCTGCATGAGCTGCTTGTAAATTTTGGAGATTAATCTTTTGTCAGTTGCTTCATTTGCAAATATTTTCTCCCATTCTGATGGTTGCCTTTTGGTCTTGTTTATGGTTTCCGTTGCTGTGCAAAAGCTTTGAAGTTTCATTAGGTCTCATTTGTTTATTTTTGTTTTTATTTCCATTTCTCTAGGAGGTGGGTCAGAAAGGATCTTGCTGTGATTTATGTCATAGAGTGTTCTGCCTATGTTTTCCTCTAAGAGTTTGATAGATTCTGGCCTTACATTTAGGTCTTTAATCCATTTTGAGCTTATTTTTGTGTATGGTGTTAGGGAGTGATCTAATCTCATACTTTTACATGTACCTGTCCTGTTTTTCCAGCACGACTTATTGAAGAGGCTGTCCTTTCTCCACTGTACATTCCTGCCACCTTTATCAAAGATAAGGTGTCCATATGTGCATGGAATGCTCAACATCATTGATCATTAGAGAAATGCAAATCAAAACTACAATGAGACATCATCTCACACCAGTCAGAATGGCCATCATCAAAAAATCTAGAAACAATAAATGCTGGAGACGGTGTGGAACAAAGGGAACACTCTTGCACTGCTGATGAGAATGTGAATTGGTTCAACCACTATGGAGAACAATATGGAGGTTCCTTAAAAACTACAAATATAACTACCATATGACCCAGCAATCCCAGTACTCGGCATATACCCTGAGAAAACCAAAATTCAAAAAGAATCATGTACCAAAATGTTCATTACAGCTCTATTTACAATAGCCCAGAGATGGAAACAACCTAAGGGCCCATCATCAGATGAATGGATAAAGAAGATGTGGCATATATATACAATGGGATATTACTCAGCCATAAAAAGAAATGAAATTGAGCTATTTGTAATGAGGTGGATAGACCTAAAGTCTGTCATACAGAGTGAAATAAGTCAGAAAGAAAAAGACAAATACTGTATGCTAACACATATATATGGAATTTAAGAAAAAAAATGTCATGAAGAACCTAGGGGTAAGACAGGAATAAAGACACAGACCTACTGGAGAACAGACTTGAGGATATGGGGAGGGGGAACGGTGAGCTGTGACAGGGCGAGAGAGAGGCATGGACATATATACACTAACAAACGTAAGGTAGATAGCTAGTGGGAAGCAGCCGCATGGCACAGGGAGATCAGCTCAGTGCTTTGTGACCACCTGGAGGGGTGGGATAAGGAGGGTGGGAGGGAGAGAGATGCAAGAGGGAAGAGATATGGGAACATATGTATATATATAACTGATTCATTTTGTTGTAAAGCAGAAACTAACACACCATTGTAAAGCAATTATACTCCAATAAAGATGTTTAAAAAAAAGAAGAAGAACAAAGGAGAAGCCATTCATGATTTTTCTGTTGGCTTAAGGCTTTCCTAAGTAGTGCAGCTTACAGGGCCCTGGGGCTCTGACCTGTTGTCAGGCCTGAGCCTCTGAGGTTGGAGAGCCGAGTTCAGGACATTAGACCACCAGAGAGCTCCCAGCTCCACAAAAATATCAATTGGTGAGGGCTCTCCTGGAGACACCTGTCTCAACACTAAGACAGAGATCCACCCAATGGCCAGCAAGCTCCAGTGCTGGAAGCCCCATGCCAAACAACCAGCAAGAGAGGAAAACAACACCCATTAGCAGAGAAGCTGCCTAAAATCATACTAAGTTCAAAAGCACCCCAAAATGCACCATCAGATGCAGCCCTGCCAACCAGAAAGACAAGATCCAACCCTACCCAACAGAACCCAAGAATACAGGCATCAGTGAACTCCACCAGGCAGCCTACACAAGCCACTGAACTAACCTTACCCATTGGGGGCAGAAACCAAAAACAATGGGACCTAAGAACCTGTAGCCTGAGAAAAGGAGACACCAAACACAATAAGTTAAGCAAAATGAGAAAACAGAGAAATACACAGCAGATGAAGGAGGAAGGTAAAAACCCATCAGACCAAACAAATGAAGAGGATATAAGTAGTCAACCTGAAAAGGAATTCACAGTAATGATAGTAAAGATGATCCAAAACCTTAGAAAGAGAATGGAGAAAATAAGAAATGTTTAACAAGGAACTAGAAGGACTAAAGAGCAAACAAACAATGATGAACAGCACAATAAATAAAATTAAAAATCTTCTAGAAGGAATCAATAGCAGAATAACTGAGGCAGAAGAATGGATAAGTGATGTGGAAGATAAAATCGGGAAAATAACTACTGCAGAGCAGAATAAAGAAAAAAGAATGAAACGAATTGAGGACAGCCTCAGAGACTTCTGGGGCAACATTAAATTCACCAACATTCAAATTATAGTGGTCCCAGAAGAAGAACAGAAAAAGAAAGTGTCTGAGAAAATAATTTAAGAGATTTTAGTTGAAAAATTGGCTAATATGGGAAAGGAAACAGTCAATCAAGTCCAGGAAGTTCAGAGAGTCCCATAGAGGATAAATCCAAGGGAAAACATGAAAAGACACATATTCATCAAATGATCAACAATTAAATACAAAGAAAAAATATTAAAATCAGCAAAGGAAAAATGACAAATAACATACAAGAGAATTCCCATATGGTTAACAGCTGATCATTCAACAGAAACTCTGCAAGCCAGAAGGGAGTGGCAGGACATATTTAAGTAATGAAAGGGAAAAACCTACAACCAAGATTACTCTATGCAGCAAGGATCTCATTCAGATTCTATGGAGATTAAAAACTTTACAGGCAAGCAAAAATTAAGATAATTCAGCACCACCAAACCAGCTTTACAAAAAATGCTAAAGAGATTTCTCTAGGCAGGAATACAAAACAAGGAAAAGACCTAGAAAAAGAAACCCAAAACAATTAAGAAAATGGTAATAGAAACATACATATCAATAACTACCTTAAATGTAAATGGATTAAATGCTTCAACCAAAAGAAATAGACTGGCAGAGTGGATAAAAAAAAACAAGACCCATATACATTCTGTCTATAAGAAACCCATTTCAGTCCTAGGAACATATACAAAATGAAAATGAGAGGACAGAAAATGGTATTCCATGCAAATGGAAATCAAAAGAAAGCTGCAGTAGCAAAACTCATGTCTGAAAAAATAAACTTTAAAATAAAGACTATTATAAGAGACAATGAAGGACACTACATAATGATCAAGGGAGCAATCCAGGAAGATATAACAATGGTAAATATTGATGCACCCAACATAGGAGCACCTCAATACATAAGGCAAATGCAAACAGCCATAAAAGGGGAAATTCACAGTAACACAATAATAGTAGGGGACTTTTTCACCCCACTTTCACCAATGGGCAAGTCATCCAAATCAAAAATAAATAAGGAAACACAAGCCTTAAATGACACGTTAAACAAGACGGACTTAATTGATATTTATAGGACACCCCATCCGAAAACAAGAGAATGCACTTTCTTCTCAAGTGCTCATGGCACATTCTGCTGTACAGATCATATCTTGAGTCACAAATCAAGCCTTGGAAAATTAAAGAAAATTGAAATCATATCAAGTATCTTCTCTGACCACAACACTATGGGACTAGATAAAAAATACAGAAAAAAAACTGTAAAAAATACAAACACATGGAGGCTAAACATTACACTACTAAATAAGCAAGAGATCACTGAAGAAATCAGAGGAAATCAAAAATACCAAGAAACAAATGACAATCAAAACCTGACGACCCAAAAACCTATGGGATGCAGTAAAAGCAGTTCTAAGAGGGAAGTTTATAGCAATACAATCCTACCTTAAGAAACAAGAAAAATCTCAAATAAACAATGTAACATTACATCTAAAGCAGTTAGAGAAGGAAGAACAAAAAATCCTCAGAGTTAGAAGAAGGAAAGAAATAATAAAGATCAGATCAGAAATAAATTAAAAAGTAATGAAGGAAACAGTAACAAAGATCAATGAAACTAAAAGATTTTTTTGAGAAGATGAACAAAATTGATAAACCATTAGCCAGACTCATCAAGAGAAAATGGAGAACACTCAGATCAACAGAATGAGAAATTAAAAAGGAGAAGTAACAACTGACACTGCAAAACTACAAAGGATCATGAGAGATTACTACAAGCAACTATATGCCATTAAAATGGACAACCAGGAAGAAATGGACAAATTCTTAGAAAAGCACAACCTTACGTGACTGAACCAGGAAGAAATAGATAATATAATCAGACCAATGACAAGCACTGAAATTGAAACTCTGGTTAAAAATCATCCAACAAACAAAAGCCCAGGGCCACATGGCTTCACAGGCGAATTCTATCAAACATTTAGAGAAGAGATAACACCTATCCTTCTCAAACTCTTCCAAAATATAGTAGAGGGAGGAACACTCCCAAACTCATTCTAAGTGGCCACCATCACCCTGATACCAAAGCCAGACAAAGATGTCACAAAGAAAGAAAACTACAGGCCAATATCTAGAATGAACATAGAGTCAAAAATCCTCGACAGAACACTAGCAAACAGAATCCAACAGCACATTAAAAGGATCATACAACATGATCAAGTGGGGTTCATCCCAGGAATGCAAGGAGTCTTCAATATACACAAATCAATCAATGTGATACACCATATTAACAAAATTCAACACCCATTTATGATAATACCTCTTCAGAAAGTAAGCACAGAGGGAACTTACCTCAACATAGTAAAGGCCATATATGAAAAACCCACAGCCAACATTGTTCTCTATGGTGAAAACTGAAACCATTTCTCTAAAATCAGGACGAAGACAAGGATGCCCACTCTCACCAATATTATTCAGCATAGTTTTGGAAGTTTTAGCCAGAGTAATCATAGAAGAAAAAGAAATAAAGGAATCCAAATCAGAAAAGAAGAAGTAAAGCTATCTCTGTTTACAGATGACATGACACTATACATAGGGAATCCTAAATATGCTACCAGAAAACTAATAGAACTTAATCAATGAATTTGGTAAAGTAGAAGGATACAAAATTAATGCACAAGTCTATTGCATTCCTTTACACTAAAGATGAAAAATCTGAAAGAGAAATTAAAGAAACCCTCCGATTTACCATTGCAAAAAATGAATAAAATACCTAGGAATAAACCTACCTCGGGAGACAAAAGTCCTGTATGAAGAAAAGGATAAGACACTGATCAAAGAAATTAAAGGTGATACAAGCAGATGGAGATATATACAATGTTCTGGGGCTAGAAGCATCAACATTGTGAAAATGACTATACTACCCAAAGCAATCTACAGATTCAATGCAATCCCTATCAAATTACCAAGGCCATTTTTCACAGAAGTAGAACAAAAATTTTCACAAAAGTCCTAAATAGCCAAAGCAATTTTGAAAATGAGAAATGGAACTGGAGGAATCAGGCTCCCTGACTTCAGACTCTACTACAAAGCTATGGTAATCAAGACAGTATGGTACTTGCACAAAAACAGAAATATAGATCAATGGAACAAGATACAAAGCCCAGAGATAAACCCATGTACATATGGTCATCTTATCTTTGATAAAGGAGGGAGGAATATGCAATGGAGAAAAGACAGCCTCTTCAATAAGTGGTGTTGGGAAAACTGGACAGCTACATATAAAAGAATGAAATTAGAACACTTCCTAACTCCATACACAAAAATAAACTCAAAATGGATTAAAGACCTAAATATAAGGCCAGACACTATAAAACTTTTAGAGGAAAACATAGTCAGAACACTCTATGACATAAATCACAGCAAGATCCTTTTTGACACACCTCCTAGAGAAATGGAAGTAAAAACAAAAAATAACAAATGGGAGCTAATGAAACTTAAAAGCTTTTGCACAGCAAAACAATCAGTAAACGAGATCTAAAGACAACCCTCAGAATGGGAGAAAATATTTGCAAACGAAGCAACTGACAAAGGATATATCTCCAAAATATACAAGCAGCTCATGCAACTCAATATAAGAAAAACAAACAACCCAATCCAAAAATGGGCAGAAGACATAAATAGACATTTCTCCAAAGAAGACATATACATTGCCAACAAACACATGAAAGGAAGCTCAACATCACTAATCATTAGAGAAATACAAATCAAGACTAATATAAGGTATCACCTCACATCAGTCAGAATGACTATCATCAAAAAAATCTACAAACAATAAATGCTGGATAGGTTGTGGAGAAAAGGCAACCATCTTGCACTGTTGGTGGGAACGTAAATTGATACAGCCACTATGGAGAACAGTACAGAGGTTCCTGAAAAAACTAAAAATAGAACTGCAATATGACCCAGAACTACAATATGACCCAGTAATCCCACTACTAGGCATATACCCTGAGAAATTCATAATTCAAAAAATGTGTGTACCACACTTCGTTGCAGCACTATTTATAATAGCTAGGACATGGAAGCAACCTAAGTGTCCATCAACAGATAAATGAATAAAGAAGACATGGCACATATATACAATGTAATATTACTCTGCCATAAAAATAAATGAAACTGAGTTATTTGTAGTGAGGTGTCTGGACCTAGAGTCTGTCATGCAGAGTGAAGTAAGTCAGAAAGAGAAACAAAATGCTGTATGCTAACACATATATATGGAATCTAAAGAAAAAACAGTTGTTCTAATGAGCCTAGGGGCAGGACAGGAATAAAGATGCAGACATGGAGAATGGACTTGAGGACACAGAGATGGGAAGGGTAAGCTGGGACGAAGTGAGAGAGTGGCATTGACATATATACACTACCAAATGTAAAACAGGTAGCTAGTGGGAAGCAGCTGCATTGCACTGGGAGATCAGCTCAGTGTTTTGTGCCCCCCTAGAGGGGTGGGATAGGGGGTGTTGGGGGGAGATGCAAGAGGGAGCGGATATGGGGATATATGTATACACATAGCTGATTCACTTTGTTATAAAGCAGAAACTAACACAGCATTGTAAAGCAATTTACTCCAATAAAGATGTTTAAAAAACATTAGTTCCATACATTGAAAAAAAAAAAGAACAAAGTAAAAGTTGTCAGAGGCTTGCTATGGCTGGCACAACTCTACATGTTTGAGAGAAGATACAGAATATGAGCCTTCTCCATAAAGAAGGAGAAAGATAATTGGAGCATGCCTCCAATATACTTAGACTATTAAGAAAAAAAAACATGGAAAAGTCTCAAATAAATGAAACCAGAAATAGAATAAATGACAACTGACATCACAGAAATAAAAAGGGTCATAAAATCATTCTGAGAACAACTGTATGCCAACAAATTTGGTAATTTTAAATGAAATGGATAACTTCTTAGAAATATACAGCCTACAAAGACTGAATCATGAAGAGATAGAAAATTTAAACAAACCTATAAAGTATAGTGTGATTGAATCAGCCTCCCAACAACAACAACAAAAAATGCCTATGAACGTACCGCCTCTCTGGTGAATTGTACAAAAGTTTTAAAGAAATATTGATACAGGTTCTTCTTAAACTATTCTAAAATATTGAAGAATAGAGAATACTTACAAATTCATTTTTTGAGGCAAGCATCATCATAATACCAAAGATAGGCAAAGATAATGCAAGAAAAGAAAATTATAGCTCAATATCCCTGGTAAGCACTGATGCAAAAGTCCTAAATAAAATATTAACAACAAAATAACAAATTCAATATCACATTAAAATAATTATAGGATTGACCTCAGCTTTGTGGAAATATAAGACATCCCTTGATTTTGCCCCTCCCTTCAACAACAAAAATTCATCATCCAGTCATGAATAAACTACCTCTGTGAGAGCTGTGGGAACCAGCACCATACACTATGGGACATGGTGGAGTCTCACCAACTACTGCATTAGATAGTAGGCATACAGACTTCAGTACCAACTGTGGAACCTAAAAGAAACTGTGAACCAGTCCTGGCCCCTCTCACCCATGATCTGGGAGCACCTGCAGATGCTAACTTGAGCTGTCACCTACAGGCAACAGATCCTTTGTGGAGGTCCAGGTTTCCAGAGTAGAAGTTCCAGCACTCCTCTGGAGGAAAAATTACAAGTCTGGATGCTTTGGAGTGGGTAGGAGAAACAGTATGATTTGCCAGCATTACCTCTCCCCCAAGGTGACACAGCTTGGGGTTATACTAGATTGCCTGTGATTTCTCTTGCAGGGGAAAGGGAGAGCTGGTGAGTAGACTCTAATCTTCCCAGATGTGCAGGATGCTTCCAAGGAGACTCATTTCTCTCTTGCAGCATTCAAAGCATTGAAAGTGGGGACCTTCATGACTAGAGGAGGAAACAGATTGGGAGAGAAGCATATAAGACTCCCAGAGGACAGTAAAGGAAGGTAGTTTCTTCTACTTGTATTCTGGACTCCATCAGGAAGCCCATTCATGAACCATGGGGAAAACCTAACCCATGGATATCCCCAACTTACCCACAAGTACCCCCAGAGCATTGCATTCCAAATCCACATCTCCCCCGACTCAGCAAGCAGCTCCCAGTGGCACAATCCTAAGAGCGGAGGTGAGGGCAAACCCTGGGAGACACAAAACACAGAAGGCAGGCCACAGTCTTGGGGCAATGAAGGAATCACAAACTTGAACTGTAGTGTCACATTCTGGAAAACAAAAGAGAGGCTATCAGCATGAGGCCTGGTGTGTTATAAAATGGAGGGAAAATATACAAGCCTAAATTCTGCCACAAGAGGGGACAAGATGCTTAGAGCAGATGTATCCATACAAAGTCTGAGAAAGCCTCAGATCTACAGCAAGACTGACAAAAGGTATTTTTACCCCAAAAGCAGTTATTAAAGTTAGAGGTGACTGTTACTTCAAATTCAAGGCCAGCAATGCAAAACTTCATGGAACATTAAAAATCAAGGAAACATTACAATACCAAAAGATCATAATAATCTTCCAGAGACTGAAACCAAAGACATGGAGATTTATGGTTTACCCAAGAAAGAATTCAAAATAGCTATTTTAAGGATATTTAATGAGCTACAGTAAAGCACAGAGAGACAATTCAATAACATCAGGAAAATAATACATGATCAAAATGAGAAATTTAACAAAGAGATAGAAATTGTTAACAGAACCAAACAGAAATTCTAGAGCTGAAGAATTCAATGAATGAAATAAAAACTGCGATAGAAGGTGTCAACAACAGAGTAAATAGAAGTGTTAGTGAGACAGAGGATAGAAACTTTGAAACAAACCAGTTTGAAGAGTAAAATGAAAAAAAAAAAGATGAAAAAGAGTGAAGAAAACCTACATGATCTATAAGGTAACATTAATATATATTTTTTAATTACTGAAGTAACAAAAGGATAAGAGAGGGAGAAATAGGCAGAAGCTGATTTAAAGAAATAATGGCTTAAAACTTCCCAAACTTAGGGAAAGATTTGGACATCCAAGTTTATGAAGTTAATAGATTGCACCATTATTTCAATCCAAAAAGACATTCTCTAAGAAACATTAAAATAGAACTGTCAAAGATAAAACAGAAAGAGAATCTTAAAGGCAGCAACAGTAAAGAAGATTTTGTCCTACAAAGAAACCCTATTTAGGCTATTGGCAGATTTCTCAGCAGAAACTTTAAAACAAGGAGAGAGTAGGATAATATATTCAAAATGATGAAAGAAAAAAATCGCCAACCAAGAATAATATATCTTAAATGTTATTTTTCAAAAATGAAGGAAAAGTAAAGACTTTTCCAGACAAAGGCTGAGAGAATTCATCACCACTAAAACTGCCTTACAAAAAATGAAAGAACATTACTAGTAATCTGAAAAAATACAGCACACTGATAAAGACAAATATACAGTAAATTTCAGAAAACTCTAATATGATGGTGTGTTAAACATTAACAATAATATAAAGATTAAAGGACAAGAGTATGAAAATAGCTACAACTATTTTAATTTGTTAATAAATACACTATATAAAATAAGGCAGCCTGTGACATTAAAAAATATAAGGGGGAGGTTGGAGGGGGAAGATGGCAGAATAGTAAGGTGCGGAAATCTACTTCCTCCCCACAGATACATCAGAAATACATCCACACGGGGAACAACTCCTACAGAACACCCACTGAACGCTGGCAGAAGACCTCAGACCTCCCAAAAGGCAAGAAACTCCCCACGTACCGGGGTAGGGCAAAAGAAAAAAGATAAAACAGAGACAAAAAGATAGGGATGGGACCTGCACCAGTGGGAGGGAGCTGTGAAGGAGGAAATGTTTCCACACACTAGTAAGCCCCTTGGTGGGCAGAGACTGCAGGAGGCGGAGGGGGAAAGATTTGGAGCCGTGGAGGACAGCACAGCAACAGTGGTGTGGAGGGCAAAGCAGAGAGATTCCCACACAGAGGATCAGTGCCAACTGGCACTCACTAGCCCGAGAGGCTTGTCTGCTCTCCTGCCGGGGCGGGTGGGAGCTGGGAGCAGAGGCTCAGGCTGCGGTTGGATCGCAGGGAGAGGACTGGCAGCGTGAACACAGCCTGAAGGGTTTATTGCACCACGGCTAGCCAGGAGGGAGTCCAGGAAAAAGTCTGGACCTGCTGAAGAGGCAAGAGAATTTTTCTTCCCTCTTTGTTTCCGGGTGCGCAAGGAGAGGGGGTTAAGAACGCTGTTTATAGGAGCTGCAGAGACAGGCATGAGCTGCAGTTATCAGCGTGGACCCCAGAGCCAGGCATGAGACACTAAGGCCGCTGCTGCCACCAACAAGAGGCCTGTGTGCAAGCACAGGTCACTATCCACACCTCCCCTCCCGGGATCCTGCTCAGCCCGGCACTGCCAGGGTCCCAAGATCCAAGGACAACTTACCCGGGAGAACGCATGGCGCGCCTCAAGCTGCTGCAACGTCACGGTGGCCTCTGCTGCCACAGGCTCACCCCGCACTCTGTGACCCCCCCTCACCCTGGTCTGAGTGAGCCAAAACCCCCAAACCAGCTGCTCCTTTAACCCCATCTTGTCTGAGTGAAGAACAGATGCCCTCCAGTGACCTACACGCAGAGGAGGGGCCAAGTCCAAAGCTGAGCCCTGGGACCTGTGCAAACACAGAAGAGAAAGGGAAATTTCTCCCAGCAGCCTCAGGAGCAGCAGATGAAATATCTACAATCAACTTGATGTACCCTGCAATGGTGGAATAACTGAATAGACAACGAATCATCCTAAAAAGAGGTGGACTTTGAGAGCAAGATATATTATTTTTCCCCTTTTCCTCTTTTTGTGAGTGTGTACATGTATGCTTCTGTGTGAGATTTTGTCTGTATAGCTTTGCTTCCACCATTTGTCCTAGGGTTCTGTCCATCCGTTTTTTTGTTTCTTTGTTTGTTTGTTTTCAATTAAAAATTTTGTTTTCTTAATAATTATTTTTTATTTTAATTATTTTATTTTATCTTACTTTATTTTATCCTGTCTTTCTTTTTTCTTTCCTTCTTTCTTTCTTTCTTTCTTCCTTTCTTCCTTCCTTCCTTCCTTCCTTCCTTCCTTCTTTTCTTTCTTTCTTTCTTTCTTTCTTTCTTTCTTTCTTTCTTTCTTTCTTTCTTTCTTTCTTTCTAATTATTCTCCCTTTTAATCCAAGCCATGTGGATGAAAAGCTCTTGGTGCTGCCCCCAGAAGTCAGTGATATGCCTTTGACATGGGAGAGCCAACTTCAGGACACTGGTCCATAAGAGACCTCCCAGCACCACGTAATATCAAACAGCAAAAATCTCCCAGAGAGCTCCATCTCAACACCAACATCCAGCTTCATACAACGAGCAGCAGGCTGCAGTGCTGGAAAACCTATGTAAAACATCTAGCAACACAGGAACAAAAACCCACGCATTAGCAGAGAGGCTGTCTAAAATGATAATAAGGCCACAAACACGCCAAAACACACCACCAGATGTGGATCTGCCCATTAGAAAGACAAGATCCAGCCCCATCCAACAGAACACGGGCACTAGTCCCCTGCACTAAGAAGCCTACACCACCCAATGAACCAACTTTAGCCACTGGGGAGAGACACCAAAAACAATGAGAGCTATGAACCTGCAGCCTACAAAAAGGAGACCCCAGATAAAGTAAGATAAGCAAAATGAGAAGACAGAAAAACAAACTGAAGGTGAAGGAGCAAGATTAAAACCCACCAGACCTAACAAATGAAGAGGAAAGAGGCAGTCTACCTGAAAAGAATTCAGAATAATGATAGTAAAGATCATCCAAAATCTTGGATATAGAAGAGAGAAAATGCAAGCAACATCAAGGAACTACAAGAACTAAAGAGAAACAAGCAATGATGAACAACACAGTAAATCAAATTAAAAATACCCTAGAAGGGATCAATAGCACAATAACTGAGGCAGAAGAAAGCATAAGTGACCTGGAAGATAAAACAGTGGAAATAACTATTGCAGAGCAGAATAAAGAAAAAAAATGATAAAAACTGAGGACAGTCTCAGAGACCTCTGGCATAACATTAAACACACCAACATTCGAATTCTAGGGGTCCCAGAAGAAGAAGAGAAAAAGAAAGGGACTGAGAAAACATTTGAAGAGATTATAGTTGAAAATTTCCCTAATATGGGAAACGAAACATTTAATCACGTCCAGGAAGCAGAGAGAGTCCCATACAGGATAAATCCAAGGAGAAATAAGCCAAGACACATATTAATCAAACTGTCAAAAATTAAATACAAAGAAAGCATATTAAAAGCAGCAAAGGAAGAACAACAAATAACACACAAGGGAATCACCATAAGGTTAACAGCTGATCTTTCAGGAGAAACTCTGCAAGACAGAAGGGAGTGGCAGGGCATATTTAAAGTGATGAAGGAGAAAATTTAGAACCAAGATTACTCTACCCAGCAAGGATCTCATTCAGATTTTTTGGAGAAATTAAAACCTTTACAGATAAGCAAAAGCTGAGAGTGTTCCACCCCACCAAACCAGCTTTACAACATATGCTAAAGGAACTCCTCTAGGGAATAAACACAAAAGAAGGAAAAGACCTACAATAACAAACCCAAAACTGTTAAGAAATGGGAATTGGAACATACATACTGATAATTACCTTAAATGTAAATGCATTAAATGCTCACACCAACAGACACAAACTGGCTGAATGGATACAAAAAGAAGACCCATATATATGCTGTCTGTAAGAGACAGATTTCAGACCAAGAGACACATACAGACTGAAAGTGAGGGGATGGAAAAAGATATTCCATGAAAATGGAAATCAAAAGAAAGCTGGAGTGGCAATTTTCATATCAGACAAAATAAACTTTAAAATAAAGACAGTTTCAAGAGACAAAGAAGGACAGTACATAATGATCAAGGGATCGACTCAAGTACAAGATAAAACAACTGTAAATATTTATGCACCTAACATAGGAGCACCTCAATACATAAGGCAAATACTAATAGCCATAAAAGGGGAAATCGACAGTAACACATCCATAGTAGGGGCCTTAACACCCCACTTTCACCAATGGACAGATCATCCAAAATGAAAATAAATAAAGAAACACAAGCTTTAAATGATACATTAAACAAGATGGACTTAATTGATATTTATAGGACATTCCATCCAAAAGCAACAGAACATACTTTCTTCTCTAGTGCTCATGGAGCATTCTCCAGGATAGGTCATATCTTGGGTCACAAATCGAGCCTTGGTAAATTTAAGTAATTGAAATTTTATCAAGGATCTTTTCCGACCACAACACTATGAGACTAGATATCAATTACAGGAAAAGATATGCAAAAAATTCAACCACATTGAGGCTAAACAATTCACCACATAATAACTAAGTGTTCACTGAAGAAATCAAAGAGGAAATCAATAAGTACCTAGAAACAAATGACAATGGATACACAATGACCCAAAACCTATGGGATGCAGCAAAAGCAGTTCTAAGAAGGAAGTTTATAGCAATACAATCCTACCTTACGAAACAGGAAACATCTCAAATAAACAACCTAACCTTGCACATAAAGCAATTAGAGACAGATGAACAAAAATCCCCAAAGTTAGCAGAAGGAAAGAAATCATAAAAAATCAGGTAAGAAATAAATGAAAAAGAAGTAAAGGAAATGATAGCAAAGTTCAATAAAACCAAAAGCTGGTTCTTCCAGAAGATAAATAAAATTGATAAACCATTGGCCAGACTCATCAAGAAAAAAAGGGAGAAAACTAAATCAAAAGAATTAGAAATGAAAAAGGAGAAGTAACAACTGACATTTGCAGGAATACAAGAGATCATGAGAGGTTACTACAAGCAACTCTATGCCAATAAAATGGACAGTCTGGAAGAAATGGACAAATTCTTAGAAATGCAAAACACGCCAAGACTGAATCAGGAAGAAATAGAAAATATGAACAGACCAATCCAAAGCACTGAAATTGAAACAGTGTTTAAAAATCTTCCAACAAACAAAAGCCCAGGACAAGATGGCTCCACAGGCAAATTCTATCAAATATTTAGAGAAGAGCTAACATCTATCCTTCTCAAACTCTTCCAAAATATAGCAGAGGAAGGAACACTCGCAACCTCATTCTATGAGGTCACCATCACCCTGATACCAAAACCAGACAAGGATGTCACAAAGAAAGAAAACTACAGGCCAATATCACTGATGAACATAGATGCAAATATCCTCAACAAAATACTAACAAACAGAATCCAATAGCACATTAAAATGATCATGCAACATGATCAAGTGACATTTATTCCAGGAATGCAATGATTCTTCAATATGCTCAAATCAATCAACGTGATACACCATACTAACAAATTGAAGGATAAAAACCATATTACCATCTCAATAGATGCAGAGAAAGCTTTTGACAAAATTCAACACCCACTTTTGATGAAAACCCTGCAGAAAGTAGGCATAGAGGGAACTTTCCTCAACATAATAAAGGCCATATATGACAAAAACACAATCAACATCGTCCTCAATGTTGAAAAACTGAAACCATTGCCACTAAGATCAGGAAAAAGACAAGGTTGCCCACTCTCACAACTCTTATTCAACACAGTTTTGCAAGTTTTAGCCACAACAATCAGAGAAGAAAAAGAAAAAATAATCCAAGTCGGAAAAGGAGAAATAAAGTTGTCACTGTTTGCATATGACATGACACTATACATAGAGAATCCTAAAGGTGCTACCAGAAAACCACTAGAGCTAATCTATGAATTTTTAAGGTAGCAGGATACAAAATTAATGCACAGAAATCTCTGGCATTCCTATACATTAATGACGAAAAATCTGAAAGTTAAATAGAGAAAACACTCCCACTTACCATTGCAACAAAAAGAATACAATATCTATGAATAAACCAACCTAAGGAGACAAAGGATCTGTATGCAAAAAATTATAAGACACTGATGAAAGATATGAAGGATGATACAAATAGATGGAGAGATATACCATGTTCTTTGATTGGAATAATCTACATTGTGAAAATGACTCTACTACCCAAAGCAGCCTACAGATTCAATGCAATCCCTATCAAATTACCACTGGCATTTTTCCAGAACTAGAACAAAAATTTCACAACTTGTATGGAAACACAAAAGACCCCAAATAGCCAAAGCAATCTTGAGAACGAAAAATGGATCTACAGGAATCAGGTTCCCTGATTTCAGACTATACTACAAAGCTACAGTAATCAAGACAGTATGGTCCTGACTGTCACAAAAACCAAAATATAGATCAATGGAACAGGATAGAAAGCCCAGAGATAAACCTGTGCACATATGGACACCTTATCTTTGACAAAGTAGGCAGGAATGTACTGTGGAGAAAGGACAGCCTCTTCAATAAGTGGTGCTGGGATAACTGGACAGGCACATGTACAAGTATGAGATTAGAACCCTCCCTAACACCATACACAAAAATAAGCTCAAAATGGATTAAAGACCTAAATGTAAGGGCAGACACGATCAAACACTTAGAAGAATCATAGGCAGAACACTCTATGACATAAATCACAGCAAGATCCTTTTTGACCCACGTCCTAGAGAAATGGAAATAAAAACAAAAATAAACAAATGGGACCTAATGAAACTTCAAAGCTTTTGCACAGCAAAGGAAACCATAAACAAGACCAAAAGACAACCCGCAGAATGAGAGAAAGTATTTGCAAATGAAGCAACTGACAAAGGATTAATCTCCAAAATTTACAAGCAGCGCATGCAGCTCAATAACAAAAACACAAACATCCCAATCCAAAAATGGGCAGAAGACTTAAATAGACATTCCTCCAAAGAAGATATACAGATTGCCCATAAACACATGAAAGAATGCTCAACATCATTAATCATTAGAGAAATACAAATCAAAACTACAATGAGGGGCTTCCCTGGTGGCGTAGTGGTTGAGAGTCTGCTTGCTGATGCAGGGGACACGGGTTCATGCCCTGGTCTGGGAAGATCCCACATGCTGCAGAGCGGCTGGGCCCATGATTCATGGCCGTTGAGCCAGCACGTCTGGAGCCTGTGCTCTGCAACGGGAGAGGCCACAGCAGTGAAAGGCCCGCATACAGGAAAAACAAACAAACAAACAAACAAACAAAAACTACAGTGAGATATCATCTCACACCAATCAGAATGGCCATCATCAAAAAATCTAGAAACAATAAATGCTGGAGAGCATGTGGAGTAAAGGGAACACTCTTGCACTGCTGGTGGGAATGTGAATTGGTTCAGCCACTATGGAGAACAGTATGGAGGTTCCTTTAAAAACTACAAATAGAACTACCATATGACCCAGCAATCCCACTACTCTGCATGTACCCTGAGAAAGCCATAATTCAAAGAGTCATATACCAAAATGTTCATTACAGCTCTATTTGCAATAGCCAAAAGATGGAAGCAACCTAAGTGCCTATCATCGGATGAATGGATAAAGAAGTTGTGGCAAATATATACAGTGGAATATTACTCAGCCATGAAAGGAAAGAAAATTGAGTTATTTGTAGTGAGGTGGATGGACCTAGAGTCTGTCATACAGCCTGAAGTAAGTCAGAAGGAGAAAGACAAATACCATATGCTAACATGTATATATGGAATCTAAGAAAAATAATTGTCATGAAGAACCTTGGGGTGTTCTTCCCTGGTGGTGCAGTGTTAGAGAGTCTGCCTGCCTATGCAGGGGACACGGGTTTGTGCCCCAGTCCAGGAAGATCCCACATGCTGTGAAGCGGCTGGGTCCATGAGCCATAGCCGCTGAGCCTGCACTTCCAGAGTGTGTGCTCCACAATGGGAGAGGCCACAACAGTGAGAGGCGCGCATACTGCAAAAAAACAAAAAAATCAAAACAAAAAATAGAACCTAGTGGTAAGTCAGGAATAAAGACACAGACCTACTACAGAATTGACTTGAGGATACCCTTACTTGAGGGTAAGCTGTGACAAAGTGAGAGAGTGGCATGGACATATATACACTACCAAACATAAAATAGATAGTTAGTGGGAAGCAGCCACATTGCACAGGGAGATCAGCTCTGTGCTTTGTGACCACCTAGAGGAGTGGGATAGGGAGGATGAGAGGGAGGGAGATGCAAGAGGGAAGAGATATGGGAACATATGTATATGTATAACTGATTCACTTTCTTATAAAGCAGAAACTAACATACCATTTTAAAGCAATTATACTCACATAAAGGTGTAAAAAGAAAAAGAATTCAGAGAGAAAAGTCCAAATAAATAGATACAAAAATATTATCAAATGAACTGTATGATAAGAACTAATATTAGAAATAAATATAGACATTTCATAATGATAACATATCTATTCAGGAGGAAGATATAATAATCCTAAATTTGTATTTATCTAATAATGAGCATCAAAATATTCTAACCAAATTTGGCAAAATGAAAAGGCAAAATATATAAACACAGTGGAAGAATTTTTTTTATGGTCAATTTTGCACTCAATTAATGGCCTTTTTTATTACTGATTTATAAAACCTGTTTTTTAAACATATTTATTGGAGTATAATTGCATTACAATGGTGTGTTAGTTTCTGCTGTATAAGAAAGTGAATCAGCTATATGTATACATATATCCCCACATCCCCTCTCACATTTTCCTCCCTCCCTACCTCCCAGTCCTACTCCTCTAGGTGGTCAAAAAGAACTGAGCGACCTCCCTATGCTATGCAGCAGCTTCCAACTAGCAATCTATTTTACATTTAGTAGTGTATATATGTCAGTGCTAATCTCTCACTTGTCCCATCTTACCGTTCCCCACCCCCATGTCCTCAAGTCCGTTCTCTATGTCTGCATCTTTATTCCTGTCCTGCCCCTAGGTTCATCAGAACCATTTTTATTATAGTTCCTATGTATGTGTTAGCATACGGTATTTGTTTTCCACTTTCTGACTTACTTCACTCTGTATGACAGACACTAGGTCCATCTAACTCATGATAAAAAAACTCAATTTTGTTTCTTTTTATTGCTTATTAATATTCCATTGTATATATGCCCCACATATTCCTTATCCATTCATATATCGATGGACACTTAGGTTGCTGCCATGTCCTGGCTATTGTAAAAAGTGTTACAATGAGCATTGTGGTACATGTCTCTTTTTTATATATTTTCTTCTTTGCATATCAAAAATGATCTGTAAACTTCATTTTTTAAAATTTCATTTTATGTTTTTTATACAGCAGGTTCTTATTAGTTATATATTTTATACATATTGGTGTACATATGTCAATCTCAAACTCCAATTCAATTCCTTCAATCTATTCATCTGTCAATGGGCATTTAGGTTGCTTCCATGACCTGGTTATTGTAAATACTGCTGCAATGAACACTGGGGTGTATGTGTCTTTTTGAATTATGGATTTCTCTGGATATAGGCCCAGTAGTGGATTGCTGGGTCATATGGTAATTCTATTTTTAGATTTTGAAGGAACCTCCAGACTACTCCTTAGTGGCTGTATCGATTTACATACCCACCAACAGTGCAAGATGGTTCCCTTTTCTCAACACCCTCTCCAGCATTTGTTGTTGGTAGATGATGTTTGTAGGTGTTTCTTATGATGGCCATTCTGACTGGTGTGAGGTGATACCTCATTTTAGTTTTGATTTCCATTTCTCTAATGATTAGTGATGTTGAGCATCCTTTCAGTGTTTGTTGGCAATCTGTATACCTTCTTTGGAGAAATGTCTATTTAGGTCTTCTGGTCATTTTTGGATTGGCTTGTTTGTCTTTTTGTTATTGAGCTGTATGAGTTGCTTGCATTTTTTGGATATTAGTCACTTGTCAGTTGCTTCATTTTTAAGTATTTTCCCCCATTCTGAGGTTTGTATTTTAGTTTTGTTTATGGTTTCCTTTGCTGTGCAATAGCTTTTAAGTTTCATTAGGTCCCACTTGTTAATTTTTGTTTTTATTTCCATTTCTCTAGGAGGTGGGTCAAAAAGGATCTTGCTATGATTTATGTCATAGACTGTTCTGCCTATATTTTCTTCTAAGAGTCTTATAGTGTCTGGCCTTACATTGTGGTCTAATCAATTCTGAGTTCATTTTTGTGTACGGTGTTAGGGAGTGTTCTAATTTCATTCTTTTACATGTAGCTGTCCAGTTTTCCCAGCACCATTTAATGAAGAGACTGCCTTTCTCCACTGTATATCCTTGCCTCCTTTGTCACAGGTTAGTTGACCACAGTTGCATGGGTTTATCTCTTGGCTTTCTATCATGTTCCATTGATCTATATTTCTGTTTTTGTGACAGTACCATATTGTCCTTATCACTGTAGCTTTGTAGTATAATCTGAATTCAGAGAGCCTAATTCCTCCAGCTCCATTTTTCTTCCTCAAGATTGCTTTGGCGGGGCTTCCCTAGTGGCGCAGTGGTTGAGAGTCTGCCTGCCGATGCAGGGGACACAGTTTCATGTCCCGGTCCAGGAGGATCCCACATGCCATGAAGCGGCTAGGCCCATGAGCCATGGCCACTAAGCTTGTGCATCCAGAGCCTGTGCTCTGCAATGGGAAAGGTCACAACAGTGAGAGGCCCGTGTACTGCAGGAAAAAAGAATTAAAAAAAAAAAGATTGCTTTGGCTATTCTGGGTCTTTTGTGTTTCCATACAAATTGTGAATTTTTTTTTTCTAGTTCTGTGAAAAATGCCATTGGTAGTTTGATAGGGATTGAACTGAATCTGTAGATTGCTTTGGGTGTATAGTCATTTTCACAATGTTGATTCTTCCAATCCAAGAAAAAGTTATATGTCTTCAACTCTTTGTATCATCTTTAATTTCTTTCATCAGTGGCTTATCGTTTTATGCATGCAGGTCTTGTGTCTCCTTAAGACGGTTTATTCCTAGGTATTTTATTCTTTTTGTTGCAGTGGTAAATGGGAGTGTTTCCTTAAATTCTCTTTTAGATTTTTCTTCATTAGTTTATAGGAATGCAAGAGATTTCTGTGCATTAATTTTGTATCCTGCTACTTTACCAAATTCATTGATTAGCTCTAGCAGTTTTCTTGTAGCATCTTTAGGATTCTCTATGTTTAGTATCATGTCATTTTCAAACAGTGACAGTTTTACTTCTTTTCCGATTTTGATTCATTTTATTTATTTTTCTTCTCTGATTGCTGTGGCTACAACTTCTAAAACTATATTGAATAATAGTGGTGAGAGTGGGCAACCTTGTCTTGTTCCTTATCTTAGTGGAAATGCTTTCAGTTTTTCACCATTAAGGACAATGTTGGCTGTGGGTTTTTCATATATGGCCATCATTATATTAGGACAGGTTCTCTCTATGGCCACTTTCCGGAGAGCTATTCTCATAAATGGGTGTTGAATTTTTCACTGTTTCTTCTGCATCTATTGAGATTATAATATGGTTTTTATCCTTCAATTTTTTTAATGTGTATCCCATTGATTGATTTGCGTATATTGAAGAATCCTTGCATTCCTGGGAAAACCCCCATATGATCATGTTGTATGATCTTTATAATGTACTGTTGGATACTGTTTCATAATATTTTGTTGAGGATTTTTGCATCTCTGTCAGTGATATTGGCTTGTAGTTTTACTTTTTGTGACATTTTTGTCTGGTTTTGGTATCAGGGTGATGGTGGCCTTGTAGAATGAGTTTGGGAGTGTTCCTCCCTCAGCTATATTTTGGAAGAGTTTGAGAAATATGTGTTAGCTCTTCTCTAAATGTTTGATAGAGTTCACCTGTGAAGCCATCTGGTCCTGGGCTTTTGCTTTTTGGAAGATTTTTAATCACAGTTTCAATTACAGTGCTTGTGATTGGTCCATTCATATTCTGTACTTCTTCCTGTTTCAGTCTTGGAAGGTTGTACTTTTCTAATAATTTGTGTATTTCTTCCAGGTTGTCCATTTCATTGGCATATAGTTGCTTGTAGTAGTCTCTCATGATCCTTAGTATTTCTGAAGTGCCAGTTGTTACTTCTACTTTTTCATTTCTTATTCTGTTTGAGTCTTCTCCCTTTTTTTCTTAATGAGTCAGGCTAATGATTTATCAAGTTTGTTCATCTTCTCAAAGAATCAGCTTTTAGTTTTATTGATCTTTGTTATTTTTTCCTTCACTTCTTTTTCATTTATTTCTGATCTGGTCTTTATGATTTCTTTCCTTCTGCTACGTTTGGGGTTGTTTTGTTCTTCTTTCTCTAATGCCTTAGGTGTAAAGTTAGATTGTTTATTTAAGATTTTTCTTGTTTCTTGAGGTAGGATTTTATTGCTATAAAATTCACTCTTAGAACTGCTTTTGCTGCATCCCATAGGTTTGGGTCAGCGTATTTTCATTGTCGTTTGTTTCTAGGTATTTTTTGATTTCCTCTTTGATTGCTTCAGTGAACTCTTGTTTATTTTATAGCATACTGTTTAATCTCCATGTGTTTGTATTTTTTACAGTATTTTTCCTGCAATTGGTATCTAGTCTCATAGCATTGTGGCTGGAAAAGGTACTTGATACGATTTCAATTTTCTTAAGATTTCTGAGGCTTGACTTGTGACCCTAGATATGATCTATCCTGGAGAATGTTCCATGAGCACTTGAGAAGAAAGTGTATTCTGTTGATTTTGGATAGAATGTCTTATAAATATCAATTAAGTCCCTCTCATCTAATGTGTCATTTAAAGCTTGTGTTTCCTTATTTATTTTCATTTTGGGTGATCTTTCCATTGGTGAAAGTTGGGCATTAAAGTTCCCTACTATTATTGTTTTACTGTTGGTATCCCCTTTTATGGCTCTGAGAATTTGCTTTACATATTGAGTTGCTCCTAAGTTGGGTGCATTAATATTTACAATTGTTGTATCTTCTTCTTGGTTTGATCCCTTGATCATTATGTAGTGTCCTTCTTTGACTCCTGTAATAACTCTTATTTTAAAGTCTGTTTTGTCTGACATGAGAATGGTTACTCCAGATTTCTTTTGATTTCGATTTGCATTGAATATCTTTTTCCATCCCCTCACTTTCAGTCTGTATGTGTCGCTAGGTCTGAAGTGGGTCTCTTGTAGACAGTGTATATACAGGTCTTGTTTTTTTTTGTCCATTCTGCCAGTCTATGTCTTTTGTTTAGAGCATTTATTCCATTCACATTTAAGCTAATTATCTATATGTATGTCCCTATTACCATTTTCTAAATTGTTTTGGGTATGTTTTTCTAGGTCTTTCCCTCCTCTTGTGTTTCCTGCCAGAGAAATTCCTTTAGCATTTGTTGTCAAGCTGGGTTGGTGGTGCTGAATTCTCTTAACTTTGCTTGTCTGCAAATATTTTAATTTCTTCATCGAATCTGAATGGGATCCTTGCTGGGTCGAGTAATATTGGTTGTTGGTTTTTTCCCTTTAATTACTTTAAACATCTCCTGCCATTCCCTTCTGTCTTGCAGAGTTTCTGCTGAAAGGTCAGCTGTTATTCTTATTGGGATTTCCTTGTATATTGTTTGTTGATTTCCCTTTGCTGCTTTTAATAGTTCTTCTTTGTATTTAATTTTTGATAGTTTGATCCATATGTGCTTTGGCGTGTTACTCCTTGGATTTGTCCTGTATTGGACAATCTGTGCTTCCTGGTCTTGATTGACTATTTCCTTTCCCATGTTAGTGACGTTTTCATCTATAATCTCTACAAATATTTTCTCATACGATTTCTTTTTCTCTTCTTCTTCTGGGACCCGTATAATTCAAATGTTGGTGCATTTAATGTTGTCCCAGTAGTGTTTAATACTGTTCTCAATTATTTTCTTTCTTTTTTCTTTATTCTGCTCTGTGGTAGTTTATTCCACTATTTTATTTTACAGGTCACTTATCTGTTCTGCTATCTCAGTTATTCTGCTATTGCTTCCATCTAGAGAACTTTAAATTTCATTTATTGTGCTGTTCATCATTGTTTGTTTGCTCTTTAGTTCTAGGTTCTTGTTAAACAGTTCTTGTATTTTCTCCATTCTATTTCCAAGATTTTGGATCATCTTTACTGTCATAACTCTGAATTCTTTTTCAGATAGATAGATGTCCTGTTTCCTATTCATTTGTTTGTTCTTGTGGGTTGTTACCTTGCTCCTTCATCTGCTGTGTATTTCTCTGTCATCTCATTTTGTTAAACTTACTATGTTTGGGGTCTCCATTGTGCAGGCTGCAGGTTCGTAGTTCCTGTTATTTTTAGTGTTTGCCCCCAGTGGGTGATGTTGGTTCAGTGTCTTGTGTAGGCTTCTGTGTTGTAGGGACTGGTGCCTGTGTTCTTGTGTGTGGGACTGGATCTTGCCTTTCTGGTCAGCAGGGCCTCCACCCATGGTTTGTTTTGAGTTGTCTGTGGATTTTGTATTATTTTAGGCAGCCTCTCTGCTAGTGGGTGCGGCTGTGTTCCTGTGTTGTTAGTTGTTTGGCTTGGGGTATCCAGTACTGGAGCTTCCTGGCCGTTTGGTGGAGCTGGGTCTTAGTGTTGATATGGAGATTGCTGCAAGAGCTCTTGATGATTGATATTACCTGGGGCCAGGAGGTCTCTGGTAGTCCAATGTCCTGGACTTGGCTCTCCCACCTTGGAGATGCAGGCCCGACTCCCTCCTGGAGTACCAATACCCTGCCAACTGCATGGCTCAAAAGAAAAGTAAGAAAAAAAGTAAACCAGAAAATGAACACTTATAACCCCAAAACATAGGGTAAAATCAAAACTAAACAGAAAAAATCACAAAAAGAAACACACACACACAAACTCATAAAGAGAAAAACAAACAAGCAAAAAACCTAAAAATAAAAGAACAGACAAAACCCTAGTACAAATTGTAAAGGCAAACCTAAAAAGACAAAATCACAAAAAGAAGCATACACACACACACTCACAAAAAAGAGGAAAAAGGAAAAAAATAAAAGGAAGACAGTATCCAAACCAATAATCAAATCCACCAATGATAACAAGCACTAAAAATGAAACTAAGAAAACATAAAACCAAAAACAAATCAGATGCAGAAATCAAACCCCAACTTTACAGCTGTTCCCAAAGTCCACTGCCTCAATTTTGGGAACACTTTTTGTTTTTTCAGATATTCCACAAATGCAGGGTTTATCAAGTTGATTGTGGGGATTTAATCAGCTGCTCCTGGGGCTGCACAGTGCAGTATCATTTTCTCTTCTTTGCTCTCACAGTTCCTGGGGTTCAGCTTGGTTTTGGACCTGCCTCTGTGTGTAGGTCACCCTCAGGTATCTATTTCCCACCGAGACATCAGGGGGTTAAAGCAGCAGTTAATTAGAGCTCTCTTGCTTACTCAGGCTGGGGAAAATGAGGGGTACCATATTCATAATTGGAATGCAGGGCCAGCCTGAGGTGGCAAAAGCCAGCATGATGTTGCAACAGCCTGAGGTGTGTCTTGTGTTTTCCCAGAGAAGTTGTCCCTGGATCACAAGACCCTGGCAGTAGTGTGCTTCCCAGGCTCCCGGGGGTGTGTGGGTAGTGACCTGCACTTGCACACAGGATTCTTGGTGGCAGCAGTGGCAATGTTAGCGGTTCTCTCCGTTGCTGTGGTCCAAATTGATAGCTGCAGCTCATGCCTATCTCTGGAGCACACTTAGGCAGTGCTCTGCCATCTGTGGGCACATGGAGCAGGAAGCTCCTCTCTTCGCACACCCTGGAGCAATGATCTCTTGCCTCTCCAGCAGGTCCAGAATTTTTCCCAGACTCCCTCCCAGCTAGCTATGGTGCAGTAGCCCCCTTCAGGCTGTCTTCACACAGCCAACCCCAGCCTTCTCCCTGGGGTCTGAACTCTGATGCCTGAGCCTCAGCTTCCAGCCCCCACCCATCCCAGAGGGCGAGCAGACAAGCATCTCAAGCTTGTGATTGCTGGTCAGCACTGATCTTCTGTGTGGGAATCTCTCCACTCTGCCCTCTGAACCCCTTTTGCTGTGCTCTCTTCCATGAATCTGAAGCTTCCCCCCACCCACCCCCCATCCCCACCAGTGAAGGGGTTTCCTAGTGTGTGGAAACTTTTCCTCCTTCAAAGCTCCCTCCTAGAAGTACAGGTCCCATCCCTATTCTTTTGTCTCTGTTTTTCTTTTGCCCTATCTGGGTACATGTGGATTTTCTTGCATTTGGGGAAGTGTGAGGTCTTCTGCCAGCATTCAGTAGGTGTTCTGTAGGAGTTTTTCCACATGTAGATGTATTTTTGATGTTTTTGTGGAGAGAAAGGTGATCTCCATGTTTTACTCTTCTTCCATTTTGAAGCTTTCCCCTAATGGAAGATTTTTAATGTATTTCTCTCAAAACTATTGGAACAAGCATGCAAAAATCAGGAAGGATATAAAATAGTCAAAGAAAATGATTGACAAAATTGCCCTTTTAGTATATATAGAATTCTGCACCTAACAACTATACAGTACACATAATTTCCAAGAACACATGGAAAATACAGATTCAAAAATTCTCCAAGTATAGAAGTAATACAGACTATGTGCTCTCATTTCTGGGAGTTTAATCTAGAAGTCAATATTGAAAAGAAAATTCTCCAAAAGTTAGGAAATA
Organism: Phocoena phocoena; assembly: GCF_963924675.1. Classification (NCBI taxonomy): domain Eukaryota; kingdom Metazoa; phylum Chordata; class Mammalia; order Artiodactyla; family Phocoenidae; genus Phocoena; species Phocoena phocoena. The sequence goes on along the minus strand of NC_089240.1, from coordinate 68,674,515 downwards.
AACTTTGCCCATCTCAATTACCCACAGGATAAAAAACATGTTATAATGTTATTTAGAACTTATTTTTAATTAAATGACAATAAAAATTTGACATATCAAATTCTGTGATGCAGCTAGAGCTGAGAGTACATGGGAAAGTTATAGACTTAAATGCATAATAGAAAGGAAGAACAGCTGAACATCAATGATCACAGCAACCATTCCAAAAATACTTTTTTTAAAATAGCAACTTAAACTTCTTTAAAAGTAGAAAGAAGAAAAATATAATTACAAAGCAATCAACATTCTAAATCACATTAACAAATGAAGGATAAAAAATATCTGATCATCTCAAAAGATGCTGAAATTACTTGACAACATTCAATGCTCGTTTCTGACAAAAATTCTCAATGAAATGGATATAGAAGAAACGTACCTCAAAATAGTAAAGGTCATATATGACAAATCCACAGCTAACATCATACTCAGAGGTGAGAAGCTGAAAGCTATACCTCTAAAATCTGGAGCAAGACAAGGATGCCCACTCTCACTACTTTTATTCAACATAGTATTGGAAGTCCTAATCAGAGTAATTAGACTAGAAAAAGGAAAAAAAACATACAAATTGGAAAGGAAGAAGCAGTCACTACTTGCATATGTAATAATTTTATAGAGTACACCCTGAAGACTCCACCAAAAAACTATTAGAAAAATAAATACAATAAAGTCATATGGCACAAAACCTAGAAGCTTTTCACATTTCTGAACACCAGCAAAAAACTAGCAGAATAAAAATTTAAGAAAACGATTCTATTTACACTTACAACAAATAGAATAAAATACCTAGGAGTAAATTTAACCAAGGTGGTGAAAGACCTACATACTGAAAACTATGAGACGTTGTTGATAGAAGTTGAAGAAGATACAAAAACATGGAAAAAATATTCTGTGTTTATCTATTTGAAGAACTAATATTGTTAAAATTTACATATTGTTAAAATGTACATGTAAACCAATCTACAGACTGAGTGCAATCCCTATCAAAATTTCAATATTTTCCCCTGAAATAGAACAAAAAATCTTAAAATTTATATGGAACCACAAAAGACCCCAAATAGCCAAAGCAATCTTGAGAAAAAGCAACAAATCTGGAGGTATCATATTCCATGATTTCAAATTATATTGCAAACCCATAGTAATTAGAACAGTATGATATTGGCATAAAAACGGACACTTAGATCAGTTGAACAGGATTGAGAGTCCAGAAATATATCAACAAATATAAGGACATTTAATTTACAACAAAGAAACAACATACAATGGAGAAAGAATAATCTCTTCAATAAATTGTCTTGGGAAAACTGGACAGCCATATGCAAAAGATTGACACTAGATCACTATCTTACACCACACACAAACATCAACTCAAAAGAGATTAAAGACTTGACATTAAGTCCTGAAACAAATCTCCTAGAAGAAAATATAGGCAATATGATCTTTAACATTGGTCTTAGCAAGATATTTCTGGATATATTGCCTCAGGCAAGAGAAATAAAAGCAAAAATCAACCAATTTTACTACATCAAACTAAAAAGCTTCTGCACAGCAAAGGAAGCATCAGCAAAATGAAAAGACAACCTACCTACTGGGAGAAGATATTTGCAAATTATATATTCAATATGTGGTTAATATACAAAATATATAAGGAACTCATATAACTTAACATTCAAAAGATAAATTACACAATTAAAAAATGGGCAGAGGAGCTGAAATAGACATTTTTTGTAAGACATAAAGGTTACCAACAGGCACATGAAAAGTGCACAGCATCACTAATTATCAGGGAAATGCTTATAAAAACCACACTGAGATATCACTTCATGCCCATTAAAAAGACTATTATAAAAAGGACAAGAAGTAACAAGTGTTGTAGGTGATGTGGAGAAAAGGGAATCCTCATACACCATCAGTGCGATTGTAAATTGGTGTAGTCACTATGGAAAACAGTATGGAGAATCTTCAAAATATTAAAAATAATACTACCAAATGATCCAAATATTTCATTCCTGGGTATTTATCCAAAGAACTTGAAAAAATAATTCAAGGAGATATGTATCCCTATGTTAATTGAAGCATTGTTTTTACAACAGTCAAGATATAGAAACAACCTAAATGTCCATAGATGGATGAATGAATAAAGAAGATGTGGTATATATACACAATGGAATTCTACTCAGTCATAAAAATATAATGAGATACTGCCATTTGTGACAACATAGATGATACATTTTTTTGGTAACATCTTTATTGGGGTATAATTGATTAACAATGGTGTGTTAGTTTCTGCTTTATAACAAAGTGAATCAGTTATACATATACCTATGTTCCCATATCTCTTCCCTCTTGAATCTCCCTTCCTCATACCCTCCCTAACCCACTCCTCCAGGCGGTCACAAAGCACTGAGCTGATCTCCCTGTGCCATGCGGCTGCTTCCCACTAGCTGTCTACCTTACGTTTGGTACTGTATACATGTCCATGCCTCTCTCTCGCCCTGTCACAGCTCACCCTTCCCCCTCCCCATATCCTCAAGTCTGTTCTCCAGTAGGTCTGTGTCTTTATTCCTATCTTACCCCTAGGTTCTTCATGAAATTTTTTTCTTAAATTCCATATATCTGTGTTAGCATATGGTATTTGTCTTTCTCTTTCTGATTTACTTCACTCTGTATGACAGACTCTAGGTCTATCAACCTCATTACAAACAGCTCAATTTCGTTTCTTTTTATGGCTGAGTAATAGTACATTGTATATATGTGCCACAACTTCTTTACCCATTCATCCGATGATGGACACTTAGGTTGTTTCCATCTCTGGGCTATTGTAAACAGAGCTGCAATGAATATTTTGGTACATGACTCATTTAGAATTTTGGTTTTCTCAGGGTATATGCCGAGTAGTGGGATTGCTGGGTCATATGGTAATTCTATTTGTAGTATTTTAAGGATCCTCCATACTGCTCTCCATAGTGGTTCTACCAATTCACATTCCCACCAGCAGTGCAAGAGTGTTCCCTTTGCTCCACATGCTCTCCAGCATTTATTGTTTCTAGATTCTTTGGTGATGGCCATTCAGACTGGTGTGAGATGATATCTCATTGTAGTTTTGATTTGCATTTCTCTAATGATTAATGATGTTAAGCATTCTTTCATGTGTTTGTTGCAAGTCTGTATATCTTCTTTGGAGAAATGTCTATTTAGGTCTTCTGCCCATTTCTGGATTGGGTTGTGTGCTTTTTTGTTACTGAGCTGCATGAGCTGCTTATAAATTTTGGAGATTAATCCTTTGTCAGTTGCTTCATTTGCAAAGGTTTCCTCCCATTCTGAGGTTGCCTTTTGGTCTTGTTTATGGTTTCCTTTGCTGTGCAAAAGCTTTCAAGTTTCATTAAATCCCATTTGTTTATATTTGTTTTTATTTCCATTTCTCTAGGAGGTGGGTCAAAAAGAATCTTGCTGTGAATTATGTCATAGAGTGTTCTGCCTATGCTTTCCTCTAAGAGTTTGATAGTTTCTGGCCTTACCTTTAGGTCTTTAATCCATTTTGAGCTTACTTTTGTGTATGGTTTTAGGGAGTGATCTAATCTCATACTTTTACATGTACCTGTCCAGTTTTCCCAGCACCACTTATTGAAGAGGCTGTCCTTTCTCCACTGTACATTCCTGCCTCCTTTATCAAAGATAAGGTGTCTATATGTATGTGGGTTTATCTCTGGGCTTTCTATCCTGTTCCATTGATCTATCTTCCTGTTCTTGGGCCAGTACCATACTGTCCTGATTACTGTAGCTTTGTAGTATAGTCTGAAATCAGGGAGCCTGATTTCTCCAGCTCCGTTTATCGTTCTCAAGATTGCTTTGTCTATTCGGGGTCTTTTGTGTTTCCATATAAATTGTGAAATTTGTTGTCTAGTTCTGTGAAAAACGCCAGTGGTAGTTTGATAGAGATTGCATTGAATCTATAGATTGCTTTGGGTAGTTGAATCTTCCAATCCAAGAACATGGTATATCTCTCCATCTATTTGTATCATGTTTAATTTCTTTCATCAGTGTCTTATAATTGTCCGCATACAGGTCTTTTGTCTCCTTAGGTAGGTTTATTCCTAGATATTTTATTCTTTTTGTTGCAATGGTAAACGGGAGAGTTTTCTTGATTTCACTTTCAGATTTTGCATCATTAGTATATAGGAATGCCAGAGATATCTAGGCATTAATTTTGTATCCTGCAACTCTACCAGATGCATTGATTAGCTCTAGTAGTTTTCTGGTAGCATCTTTAGGATTCTCTATGTATAGTATCATGTCATCTGCAAACAGTGACAGCTTTACTTCTTTTTTTCTGATTTGGATTCCTTTTATTTCCTTTTCTTCTCTGATTGCTGCAGCTAAAACTTCCAAAACTCTGCTGAATAAGAGTGGTGAGAGTGGGCAACCTTGTCTTGTTCCTGATCTTAGTGAAAATGCATTCAGTTTTTCACAAATGAGGATGATGTTGGCTGTGGGCTTGTCATATATGGCCTTTATTATGTTGAGGAAAGTTCCCTCTATGCCTACTTTCTGCAGGGTTTTTATCATAAATGGGTGTCGAATATTGTCAAAAGCTTTCTCTGCATCTATTAAGATGATCATATGGTTTTTCTCCTTCAATTGGTTAATATGGTTTATCACATTGATAGATTTGCATATATTGAAGAGTCCTTGCATTCCTGGAATAAACCCCACTTGATCATGGTGTATGATCCTTTTAATGTGCTGTTGGATTCTGTTTGCTAGTATTTTGTTGAGGATTTTTGCATCTATGTTCATCAGTGATATTGGCCTGTAGTTTTCTTTCTTTGTGACATCCTTGTCTGGTTTTGGTATCAAGGTGATGGTGGCCTCGTAGAAGGAATTTGGCAGTGTTCCTCCTTCTGCTATATTTTGGAAGAGTTTGAGAAAGATAGGTGTTAGCTCTTCTCTAAATGTTTGATACAATTCACCTGTGAAGCCATCTGGTCCTGGGCTTTTGTTTGTTGGAAGACTTTTAATCACAGTTTCAATTTCAGGCTTGTGATTGGTCTGTTCATATTTTCTATTTCTTCCTGATTCAGTCTTGGCATGTTGTGCATTTCTAAGAATTTGTCCATTTCTTCCAGATTGTCCATTTTATTGGCATAGAATTGCTTGTAGTAATCTCTCATGATCTTTTTTATTTCTGCAGTGTCTGTTGTTACTTCTCCTTTTTCATTTCTATTTCTATTGATTTGAGTCTTCTCCCTTTTTTTCTTGATGAGTCTGGCTAGTGGTTTATCTATTTTGTTTATCTTCTTAAAGAACCAGCTTTTAGTTTTATTGATATTTGCTATTGTTCCTTCATTGCTTTTTCATTTATTTCTGATCTGATTTTTATGATTTCTTTCCTTCTGCTAGCTTTAGGTTTTTTTTGTTCTTCTTTCTCTAATTGCTTGAGGTTCAAGGTTAGGTGGTTTATTTGAGATGCTTCCTGCTTCTTAAGGTGGGATTGTATTGCTATAAACTTCCCCCTTAGAACTGCTTTTGCTGCATCCCATAGGTTTTGGGTCATTGTGTCTCCATTGTCATTTGTTACTAGGTATTTTTTAATTTCCTCTTTGATTTCTTCAGTGATCACTTCATTATTAAGTAGTGTAGTGTGTAGCCTCCATGTGTTCGTATTTTTTACAGATCTTTTCCTGTAATTGATATCTAGTCTCATGGCGTTCTGGTCAGAAACGATACTTGATACAATTTCAATTTTCTTAAATTTACCAAGGCTTGATTTGTGACCGAAGATATGATCTATCCTGGAGAATGTTCCATGAGCACTTGAGAAAAATGTGTATTCTGTTGTTTTTGGATGGAGTGTCCTATAAATATCAATTAAGTCCATCTTGTTTAATGTATCATTTAAAGCTTGTGTTTCCTTATTTATTTTCATTTTGGATGGAGTGTCCTATAAATATCAATTAAGTCCATCTTGTTTAATGTATCATTTAAAGTTTGTGTTTCCTTATTTATTTTCATTTTGGATGATCTGTCCAAGGGTGAAAGTGGGGTGTTAAAGTCCCCTATTATGAATGTGTTACTGTCGATTTCCCCTTTTGTGGCTGTTAGTATTTGCCTTATGTATTGAGGTGCTCCTATGTTGGGTGCATAAATATTTACAATTGTTATATCTTCTTCTTGGATCGATCCCTTGATCATTATGTAGTGTCCTTCATTGTCCCTTTTAATAGTCCTTATTTTAAAGTCTATTTTGTCTGATATGAGAATTGCTACTCCAGCTTTCTTTTGGTTTCCTTTTGCATGGAACATCATTTTCAATCCCCTTACTTTCAGTCTGTATGTGTCTCTAGGTCTGAAGTGGGTCTCTTGTAGACAGCATATATAAGGGTCTTGTTTTTGTATCCATTCAGCCAATCTGTGTCTTTTGGTGGGAGCATTTAGTCCATTTACATTTAAGGTAATTATCAATATGTATGTTCCTATTCCCATTTTCTAAATTGTTTTGGGTTCGTTATTATAGGTCTTTTCCTTCTCTTGTGTTTCTTGCCTAGAGAAGTTCTTTTAGCATTTGTTGTAAATCTGGTTTTGTGGTGCTGAACTCTCTCAGCTTTTGCTTGTCTGTAAAGGTTTTAATTTGTCCATCACATCTGAATGAGATCCTTGCTGGGTAGAGTAGTCTTGGTTGCAGGTTTTTCTCCTTCATCACTTTCAGTATGTTCTGCCACTCCATTCTGGCTTGTAGGGTTTCTGCTGAGAGATCAGCTTTTAACCTTATGGGGATTCCTTTGTGTGTTATTTGTTGTTTTTCCCTTGATGCTTTTAATATGCTTCCTTTGTATTTAAATTTTGACAGCTTGATTAATATATGTCTTGGCATATTTCTCCTTGTATTTATCCTGTATGGGACTCTCTGTGCTTCCTGGACTTGATTAACTATTTCCTTTCCCATATTAGAGAAGTTTTCAACTATAATCTCTTCAAATATTTTCTCAGTCCCTTTCTTTTTCTCTTCTCCTTCTGGAACCCCTATAATTCGAATGTTGGTGCATTTAATGTTGTCCCAGAGGTCTCTGAGACTGTCCTCAGTTCTTTTCATTCTTTTTTCTTTATTCTGCTCTGCAGTAGTTATTTCCACTACTTTATCTTCCAGGTCACTTATCCGTTCTTCTGCCTCAGTCATTCTGCTATTGATCTCATCTAGAGTATTTTTCATTTCTTTATTGTGTTGTTCATCATTGCTTGTTTCATTTTTATTTCTTCTAGGTCCTTGTTAAATGTTTCTTGCATTTTGTCCATTCTATTTCCAAGATTTCGGATCATCTTTACTATCATTATTCTTAATTCTTTTTCAGGTAGACTGCCTGTTTCCTCATTTGTTAGGTCTGGTGGGTTTTATTCTTGCTCCTTTATCTGCTGTGTGTTTTTCTGTCTTCTCATTTTGCTTATCTTACTGTGTTTGGGGTCTCCTTTTTGCAGGCTGCACATTCGTAATTCCCACTGTTATCGATGTCTGTCTCCAGTGGGTAACGTTCAGTGGGTTGTGTAGGCTCCCTGGTGGAGGGGACTAGTGCCTATGTTGTGGTGGATGAGGCTAGATCTTGTCTCTCTAGTGGGCAGGTTCACGTCTGGTGGTTTGTTCTGAGGTGTCTGTGGCCTTATTATGATTTTCTGCATCTTCAATGCTAATGGGTGGGGTTGTGTTCCTTTTTTGCTAGTTGTTTGGCATGGGTTGCCCAGCACTGTGGCTTGCTGGTCGTTGAGTGAAGCTGTGTGCTGGTGTTAAGATGTAGGTCTCTGGGAGATTTTCGCCGTTTGATATTATATGGAGCTGGGAGGTCTCTTGTTGACCAGTGTCCTGAAGTTGGCTCTCCTACCTCGGAGGCAGAGCCCTCCGCAGCCATTTCTGTGCACTCCTCCGTGGCCCCGAAGTTCCCCCCTCCGCCTCCTGCAGTCTCTGCCCGTGAGGGGGCTTCCTAGTGTGTGGGAACTTTTCCTCCTTCACAGCTCCCTCCCACTGGTGCAGGTGCTGTCCCTATTCTTTTGTCTCTGTTTTTTCTTTTTTTCTTTTGCCCTACCCAGGTACATGGGGAGTTTCTTGCCTTTTGGGAGGTCTGAGGTCTTCTGCCAGCCTTCAGTATGTGTTCTGTAGGAGTTGTTCCACGTGTAGATATATTTCTGGTGTATCTGTGGGGAGGAAGGTGATCTCCACGTCTTACTCTTCTGCCATCTTCAAGGTCCCCCTCTGATCTGATTTTTATGATTTCTTTCCTTCTGATAACTTTGGAGAATTTTTGTTCTTCTTTCTGTAATTGCTTTAGGTGCAAGTTTAGGTGGTTTATTCGAGATGTTTCCTGTTTCTTAAGGTGAGCTTCTATTGCTATAAACTTCCCTCTTTGAACTGCTTTTGCTACATCCCATATGTATTGGGTCATCGTGTCTCCATTGTCAATTTTTCCTAGGTATTTTTAAATTTCCTTTTTGATTTCTTCACTTATCACTTCGTTATTAAGTAGTGTATTGTTTAACCTCCATGTGTTTGTATTTTTCACAGATCTTTTCCTGTAATTTTTCACAGATCTTTTCCTGTATCCAGTCTCATAGCATTGTGGTCAGAAAAGATTCTTGATTCCCCAGTGGCTTACGTTGGTTCCGTGGGTTGTTTAGGCTTCCTGGTGGAAGGGAGTAGTGCCTGTTTTCTGGTGGATGAGGCTGGATCTTGTATCTCTGGTGAGCGGGTCCACGTCTGGTGGTGGTTTTCGGGTGTCTGTGGACTTATTTTGATTTTCGGCAGCCTCTCTGCTAATGGGTGGGGTTGTGTTCCTGTTTTGCTAGTTGTTTGGCATAAGTTGCCCAGCACTGTAGCTTGCTGGTCATTGTGTGAAGCTCAGTGCTGGCATTGAGTTGGAGATCTGTGGGAGATTTTCACCATTTGATATTATGTGGAGTGGAGAGGTCTCTTGTGGACCAGTGTCCTGAAGTTGGCTCTCCCACCTCAGAGGCACAGCACTGACTCCTGGCTGCAGCACCAAGAGCCTTTCACCCACATGGCTCAGAATAAAAGGGAGAAAAAGTAGAGAGAAATAACTAGTAGAATTAGGAAGAAAAAAGAAAGAAAGGAAGGAAATACTGAAGGGAGGAAGGAAGGAAGGAAGTAAAGAATAAAGAAGGAAAGAAAGAAAGAACGGTGGGAGGGAGGGATGGATGGTGGGAAGAAGGAAGGAAGGAAGGACGGAGGGAAGGAAGAAAAAAATAACGAAGAGAAAGTAAAATAAAATAAATATAATAAAATTTTTAAATTAAAAATAATTATTAAGAAAAAACGTTTTTAAGAAATGGACGAATAGAACCTTAGGACAAATGGTGGAAGAAAAGCTATACAGACAAACTCTCATACAGAAGCATACACATACACACTCACACAAAGAGGAAAAGGGGAAAAATCATCATAAATCTTGCTCTCAAACTCCACCTCCTCAATTTGGGATGATTCGTTGTCTATTCATATATTCCACAGTTGCAGAGTACATCAAGTTGATTGTGGAGCTTTAATCCACTGCTTCTGAGGCTGTTGGGAGAGATTTCCCTTTCTCTTCTTTGTTCTCACAGCTCCCAGGTGCTCACTTTTGTGTTTGGCCCCGCTTCTGCGTGTAGGTAGCCGAAGGGCATCTGTTTTTTGCTCAGACAGGACGGGGTTAAATGAACCACTGATTTGGGGGCTCTGGCTCACTCAGGCAGGGGGGAAGGAGGGGAACGGAGTGTGGTGCGAGCCTGCGGTGGCAGAGACCAGCCTGACGTTGCACCGGCCTAAGGCTCGCCGTGCGTTGTCTCGGGGAAGTTGTCACTGGATCCCGGGAACCTGGCAATGGCGGGCTGCACAGGCTCCCCGAAGGGAGGTGTGGATAGTGACCTGTGCTCGCACACAGGCTTCTTGGTGGTGGCAGCAGCAGCCTTAGCATCTCCCACCCGTCTCTGGGGTCCGTGCTTGTAGCCGTGGCTCACGCCCGTCTCTGGAGCTCCTTTAAGAAGTGCCCTTAATCCCCTCTCCTTGTGCACCAGCAAACAAAGAGGGAAGAAAACGTCTCTTGCCTCTTCAGCAGCTCCAAACCTTTTCCCGGACTCCCTCCTAGCTAGCCGTGGTGCACTAACCCACTTCAGGCTGTGTTCATGCCACCAACCCCAGTCCTCTCCGTGTGCTCGGACCAAAGCCTGAGCCTCAGCTTGCAGCTCCGCCTGCCCTGACAGGTGAGCAGACAAGCCTCTTGGCCTGGTGAGTGCGGGTCAGCACCGATACTCTGTGCGGGAGTCTCCCTGCTTTCCCCTCTGCACCCCTGTTGCTGCTCTCTCTTCTGTGGCTCCAAAACTCCCCCCATCCGCCATCCACAGTCTCCGCTCGTCAAGGGGCTTCTAGTGTGTGGAAACCTTTTTTCCTTCACAACTCCCTCCCACTGGTGCATGTCCCATCCCTATTCTTTTGTCTCTGTTTGTTTTTTTTTTCTTTTGCCCTACCCAGGTACATGGGGAGTTTCTTGCCTTTTGTGAAATCTGAGGTCTTCTGCCAGCGTTCAGTAGGTGTTCTGTAGTTGCTCCATGTGTAGATGTATTTCTGGTGTATCTGTGGGGAGGAAGGTGATCTCCACGTCTTACTCTTCCACCATCTTCCCCTCTTCCCATAGATGATCCTTGAAGGTATTATGCTAAGTAAAATATCAGAGAAGGGATTCAAATACCATATGATTTCATTCATATATGGAATCTAAAACAAAACAAAACAAACAAAATAAATAAAACAAAAACAGACCCATAGATATAAAGATCAGATTAGTAGTTACCAAAGTGGAAGATAGTTGGGGGGAGTGGGCAAAACAGATGTGGGGGGGTCAGTTGTATAGTGATTGCTGGTGTGCACTCTCTCTCTCTCTCTCTCTCTCTCTATATATATATATATATATATATATATATATATATAATATATTTATTTATATAACATAATATCAAAAAAATGAAAGAAAGAATGCATGATAACTTCCCAAATCTAGGGAGAGAAGAAAATTTGATATCCAGGTTTATAAAAGTAATAGGTCACTTCAAAATTTCTATCCAAAATGATCTTTTCCAAGATACATTATTATAAAACTGTTTAAAATTAAAAACAAAGAAATAATTTTAAAAGCGGTGAGAGAAAAAGTTTCATGCAAGAAAACCCTCATAAAGATACCAGTGGATTTCTCATCAGAAACCTTGCAGGTCAGGAGAGAATGGAATGATATACAAAGTGGTGGAAGGTAAAACCTGACAAACAAGAATACTTTTTTTCAGGAATGTTGTCCTTTGGAAATGAAGGTGAGATAAAGGATTTCCCCAACAAGGAAATGCTGAAGGAGTTCATCATCAATAGACCTGTCTAACAACAAATGCTGAAAGAGTTATTCAAGCTGAAATAAAAGGACACTAATTAGTAACATGAACACATATTAAAATATTCAACACACTGGTTAAGGAAAGAATTTAGTCCAATTTTTAATATACTAATATTATAATATGGTGGTGTAGCCACTTATAGTTAGATTAAAAAATAAAGGACAAACTATTAAAAATAAATATAGCTACAATAATTTTTCAATGAAAAAAATATAAAAAGTAAATTCTGAAATCAAAAGTATAAAAAGTGAGGGAGAGTAAAAGGGTAAAGTTTATGTATGAAATGGAAGGTAAGTTTGTTATCAGTGTAAAAAGAATATTATATTTATGAGATGTTTTATGTAAGCTTCATGGCAACCATAAAATTCTAGATATACAAAAGATAAAGAGAAGTCAGCCAAAGCACACCAATACAAAAACCATCAACTCACAAAGGAAGATATTAAGAGACAAAAAAGGAGCAAGTGAACTACAAAACAGCCAGAAAAAAATGAAGAATACAGCCTCAATAAGTTCTTACCTATCAATAATTATTCTAAGTGTAAATAGGTTAAATTCTCCCAGCAAATGAATTTGAGTGTCTGGATGGATTAAAAAGAAAAAAAAAGACCCAACTACATGTTGCCTACAAGAGGCCCACTTTAGCTTTAAGGACACATATTATGTTTAAGGTGAAGGAATCAAAAAAGATATTCCATGCAAGTGGAAACCAAAAGAGTGGGGATATGTAGTAACAAGAGACAAAGAAGATAATTATGTAATTATCAAGAGGTGAATTTATAAAGAAAATATAACAATCATAAACGTATATGTACCCAACATCAGAACACCTAAATATATTAAGGAAATACTAACATATCTGAAAGGAGAAATAGAGAACAATACAATAATAGTAGTGGACTTCAATATCCTACTTTCTGTAATGGATAGATCAACCAGAAAGAAAATCAACAGGAAAACATTGGATGTGAAACCATATGTTAAACCAAATTAACCTAACAGACATAAACAGAACATTCAACCCAACAGCAGCATAATACACATTCTTCTCAAATACACACAAAACATTCTCCAGGATAAATTATATAGTAGGTCAAAAAATGAGTCTTAGCAAATGTAAGAAGGCTGACATTATACCAAGTATCTTTTCTGACCACAATATTATGAAACTATAGATAAACTACAAGAAGAAGCTAGAAAATGTACAAATATATGGAGATTAAACAACACACTCCTGAATAACAAATGAATCAAAAAAGAAAGAAAAAGCAAGAAATATCTGGCAACAAATGAAAATGGAAACAATATACCTAACCTATGGGATGCTGCAAAAGCAGTTTTAAGTGGGAAGTTAACAGCAATAGATGTCTACATTAAGAAAAAGAAGGATCTCAAACAGACAACATAAATTTATACATCAAGGAATTATAAAAAGAATTATGTTCAAAGTTAGAAGAAGGAATGATATAACAAAGATCAGAGCAGAAATAAATGGTATAGAGACCACAAAAACTGAAAAGAGTAAAGAAACTGAGCTGGATTTTCTGAGAAGATTTTTTTTAAATGTAAACTTTTAGCTAGACTCAGGGAAAATAGAGAGAAGATTCAAATAAATAAAATCAGAAAGAAAGAGGAGAGATTATAACTGGCATCATAGAATTATAAAGAAAGACTACCATGAGCAATTATGCAAACAAACTGGATAACTAAAAGAAATGAATACATTCCTAGAAATGCACTTTCTACTAAGACTGAATCATGAAGAAATAGAAAATGTGAACAGACTGATTACTAGTAAGGAAATTGATTCAGCAATCAAAAACCTCTCAACAAACAAAACTCCAGGACAAAATGATTTCATTGGTGAAGTCTACCAGCGATTCAAAAAATAATTAATTCCAATCCTTCTCAAAATTTTCCATAAAGTTGAAGAGAAGGGAATACACTAAAACTCTTCACAGCTCAGCATTACCATGGTCTCAAAGTCATATTAAGAACACTAGAGTAAAAATTTTAAAAACTACATACCAATATCCCTGATAAATACAGATGCAAAAATTCTCAACAAAATACTGCAAAATGAATTCAACAGTACATTAAAAGGATCATACACCATGATCAAGCTGGATTTATCCCTGGGATGCAAGGAGAGTTCAATATATGTTTGTCCTTAAATGTGATACATAACATTAATAACATGAAACATTAAAATCACATGATCATCCCAATAGATGTAGAAAGAGCATTTGACAAAATACAACATTCTTTCAGGACAAAAACTCAAAAAATTAGGTATAGAAGGAATAAAACACATACGACAAGCCCACAGCTAATATCATAATAAACAGTGAAGGGTGGAAAAACTTTTCTTCTAAGTTCAGGAAAAAGACAAGTGTGCCCACTCTCACTAGTCCTGTTCAACATGGTACTAGGAGTCCTAAGCATAGCGACTGGGCAAGAAGAGGAAATAAAATGTATCCAAATTATAAAGGGAAGTAAAATTTTCTGTTTGGAGATAATATGATCTCATATATGTAAAATCCTAAAGACTCCACCAAAAAAATGTTGGAACTTATCAACAAATTCAGGAAAGTTGCAAAATATAAAGTTGACATACAGAAATCATTTGCATTTGTATACACTAACAGTAAAATCTCTGAAAAAGAAATAAAGCAGACAATCCAACTCACAACAGAATCATAAACAGTAAAATATTAGTAATAATTTTAACCAAGGAAGTGAAATATCAGCACATTGAGAGCTATAAGAGTTGATGAGTGCTGGGAAGATGGCGGAAGAGTAAGACGCGGAGATCACCTTCCTCCCCAAAGATACACCAGACATACATCTACATGTGGAACAACTCCTACAGAACACCTACTGAATGCTGGCAGAAGACCTCAGACTTCCCAAAAGGCAAGAAATTCCCCACGTACCTGGGTAGGGCAAAAGAAAAAAGAATAAACAGAGACAAAAGAATAGGGACGGCACCTGCCCCAGTGGGAGGGAGCTGTGAAGGAGGAAAGGTTTCCACACACTAGGAAGCCCCTTCGTGGGCAGAGACTACAGGAAGCAGAGTGGGGTGCTTCGGAGCGGCGGAGGAGAGCACAGAAACGGGGTGTGGAGGGCAAAGTGGGGAGATTCCCACACAGGATCAGTGCCGACTGGCACTCACCAGCATGAGAGGCTTGTCTGCTCACCTGCCGGGGCGGGTGGGGCTGCGAGCTGAGGCTCGGGCTTCAGTTGGAGCACAGGGAGAGGACTGGGGTTGGCGGCTTGAACACAGCCTGAAGGGGTTAGTGCACCACGGCTAGCCAGGAGGGTGTCTGAAGAAAAGTCTGCACCTGCCGAAGAGGCAAGAGACTTATTCTTCCCTCTTTGTTTCCTGGTGCATGAGGAGACGGGTTTAAGAGCACTGCTTAAAGGAACTCCAGAGACGGGCACGAGCCATGTCTAAAATCGCAAACCCGAGACGGGCGCAAGTCGCGGCTAAAAGCATGGATGCCAAAGACAGGTGGGAGATGCTAAGGCTGCTGCTGCTGCAACCAAGGGGCCTGTGTGTGAGCACAGGTCACTATCCACACTCCCCTTCCAGGGAGCCTGTGCAGCCCGCCATTGCCAGGTTCCCAGGATCCAGGGAAAACTTCCCCTGGAGAACGCATGGCAGGACTCAGGCTGGTGCAACGTCACAGCAGCCTCTGCCGCCGCAGGCCCGCCCTGCACGCCATGCCCCTCCCTCCCCCCAGCCTGACAGTGCCAGAGCCCCCAAATCAGCGGCTCCTTTAACCCCGCCCTGTCTGACCAAAACACAGATGCCCTCCAGCGACCAACACGCAGAGGTCGGGCCAAAACCAAAGCTGAGCCCCTGTGAGCTGTGAGAACAAAGAAGAGAAAGGGAAATCTCTCCCAGCAGCCTCAGAAACAGTGGATTAAAGCTCAACAATCAACTTGATGTACCCTGCATCTGTGGAATTCATGAACAGACAACAAATCATCCCAATTTGAGAAGGTGGACTTCGAGAGCAAGATCTATGATTTTTTCCCCTTTTCCTCTTTTTGTGAATGTGTATGTGTATGCTTTTGTGTGAGACCTTGTCTGTATAGCTTTGCCTCCACCGTTTGTCCTAGGATTCTATCCGTGCATTGTTTTTTTTTTAAATTTTTTTCTTAATAATTAATTTCAATAACTTTATTATACTTTACCTTTGTTCTTTCTTTCTTTCTTTCTTTCTTTCTTTCTTTCTTTCTTTCTTTCCTTCCTTCCTTACTTTAGACAACGAATCATCCCAAATTGAGGAGGTGGTCTCTGAGAGCAAGATTTATGATTTTTTCCCCTTTATCTCTTTTTGTGAGGGTGCATGTGTATACTTCTGTGTAAGATTTTGTCTGTATAGCTTTCCTTCCACCATGTGTCCTAAGGCTCTGTCACATTTTTTTAAATAATTATTTTTAAATTCAATAAATTTATTATACTTTATTTCATTTTACTGTATCTTCTTTCTTTCTGTCTTTTTTCCTTCCTTCCCTCCTTCTTTCCTTTCTTCCTTCATTCCTTCCTCCCTCCCTCCTTTCTTTCATTCTTGCCTACATTCCTTCTTTTCCTCTTTCATTCTTTCTTTCCTTCTTTCTTTCTTTCTTTCTTTCATTCTTCCTTCCTTCCTTCCCTCCTTTCTTTCTTTCTTTCTTTCTTCCTATTTCTAATAATTCTCTCTAGTTTTTCTCCCTTTTATTCTGAGCCGTGGGGATGAAAGGCTCTTGGTGCTCCAGCCAAGAGTCAGGGCACTGCCTCTGAGGTGGGAGAGCCAACTTCGGGACAATGGACAACAAGAGACCTCCCAGTTCCACATAATATCAAATGGCAAAAATCTCCTGGAGACCTCCATCTTAACACCAGCACCAAGTTTCACTCAACGACCAACAAGCTACAGTGCTGGACAACCTATGCCAAACAACTAGCAAAACAGGAACACAATCCCACCCTTTAGCAGAGAGGCTGCCTAAAATCATAGCAAGTCCACAGACACCCCAAAACACACCACCAGACGTGGAACTGCCCACTAGAGACACAAGATCCAGCCTCATCCACCACAACACAGGCACTAGTCCCCTCCACCAAGAAGCCTACACAACCCACTAAACCAACCTCAGCCACTGGAGACAGACATGAAAAACAATGGGAAGTACAAACCTGCAGCCTGCAAAAAGGAGACCCCAAATACAGAAAGATAAGCAAAATGAGAAGACAGAAAAACACACAGCAGATGAAGGAGCAAGATAAAAACCCATCACACCTAACAAATGAAGAGGAAATAGGCAGTCTACCTGAAAAAGAATTCAGAATAAAGATAGTAAAGATGATCCAAAATCTTAGAAATAGAATGGACAAAATGCAAGAAACATTTAACAAGGACCTAGAAGAAATAAAAATGAAACAAGCAACGATGAACAACACAATAAAGAAATGAAAAATACTCTAGATGAGAACAATAGCAGAATGACTGAGGCAGAAGAACGGATAAGTGACCTGGAAGATAAAATAGTGGAAATAACTACTGCAGAGTAGAATAAAGAAAAACGAGTGAAAAGAACTGAGGACAGTCTCAGAGACATCTGGCACAACATTAAATGCACCTACATTCGAATTATATGGGTTCCAGAAGAAGAAGAACAAAAGAAAGGGACTGAGAAAATATTTGAAGAGATTATAGTTGAAATCTTCCCTAATATGGGAAAGGAAATAGTTAATCAAGTCCAGGAAGCACAGAGAGTCCCATACAGGATAAACCCAAGGTGAAATATGTCAAAACACATATTAATCAAACTGTCAAAAATTAAATACAAAGAAAGCAGATTAAGAGCAGCAAGGGAAAAAGAAATAACACACAAGAAAATCTCCATAAGGTTCACAGCTGATCTCTCAGTAGACATTCTGCAAGCCAGAAGGGAGTGGCCGGACATACTCAAAGTGACAAAGGAGGAAACACTGCAACCAAGATTACTCTACCCAGCAAGGATCTCATTCAGATTTGATGGAGAAATTAAAACATTTACAGACAAGCAAAAGCTGAGAGAGTTCAGCACCACCAAACCAGCTTTACAACAAATGCTAAAGGAACTTCTCTAGACAAGAAACACAAGAGAAGGAAACGACCTATAATAACGAACCCAAAACAATTTAGAAAATGGGAATAGGAACACACATATCGATAATTACCTTAAATGTAAATGGACTAAATGCTCCCACCAAAAGACACAGATTTCCTGAATGGATACAAAAACAAAACCCATACATATGCTGTCTACAAGAGACCCACTTCAGACCTAGAGACACATACAGACTGAAAGTAAGGGGATGAAAAAAGACATTCCATGAAAATGGAAACCAAAAGAAAGCTGGAGTAGCAATTCTTATATCAGACAAAATAGACTTTGAAATAAAGACTATTAGAAGAGACAAAGAATGGCACTACACAATGATCAAGGGATCAATCCAAGAAGAAGATATAACAATTGTAAATATTTATGTACCCAACATAGGAGCAGCTCAGTACATAAGGCAAAAACTAACAGCCATAAAAGGGGAAATTGACAGTAACACATTCATAGCAGGGGATTTTAACACCCACTTTCACCAATGGACAGATCATCCAAAATGAAAATAAATAAGGAAACACAAGCTTTAAATGATACATTAAACAAGATGGACTTAATTGATATTTATAGGACACTCCATCCAAAAACAACAGAATACACGATTTTTTTCAAGTGCTCATGGAACATTCTCCAGGATAGATCATGTCTTGGGTCACAAATCAAGCCTTGGTGAATTTAAGAAAACTGAAATTGTATCAAGTATCTTTTCTGACCACAACGCCATGAGACTAGATATCAATTACAGGAAAAGATATGTAAAAAGTACAAACACATGGAGGCTACACACTACACTACTTAATAATGAAGTGATCACTGAAGAAATCAAATAGGAAATAAAAAAAATACCTAGAAACAAATGACAGTGGAGACACAACGACCCAAAACCTATGGGATTCAGAAAAAGCAGTTCTAAGGGGAAAGTTTATAGCAATACAACCCCACTTAAGAAGCAGGAAACATCTCAAATAAACAACCTAACCTTGTACCTCAAGCAATTAGAGAAAGAAGAACAAAAAAAAAAAACCCCAAAGTTAACAGAAGGAAAGAAATCAGAAAAATCAGATCAGAAATAAATGAAAAAGAAATGAAGGAACCAAGAGCAAAGATCAATAAAACTAAAAGATGGTTCTTTGAAAAGATAAACAAAATAGATAAACCATTAGCCAGACTCATCAAGAAAAAAAGAGAGAAGACTCAAATCAATAGAATTAGAAATGAAAAAGGAGAAGTAACAACTGACACTGCAGAAATAAAAAAGATCATGAGAGATTACTACAAGCAACTCTATGCCAATAAAATGGACAATCTGGAAGAAATGGACAAATTCTTAGAAATGCACAACATGCCAAGACTGAATCAGGAAGAAATAGAAAATATGAACAGACCAATCACAAGCCTGAAATTGAAACTGTGATTAACAGTCTTCCAACAAACAAAAGCCCAGGACCAGATGGCTTCACAGGTGAATTGTATCAAACATTTAGAGAAGAGCTAACACCTATCCTTCTCAAACTCTTCCAAAATATAGCAGAAGGAGGAACACTCCCAAATTCCTTCTACGAGGCCACCATCACCTTGATACCAAAACCAGACAAGGATGTCAAAAGAAAGAAAACTACAGGCCAATATCACTGATGAACATAGATGCAAAAATCCTCAACAATATACTAGCAAACAGAATCCAACAGCACATTAAAAGGATCATACACCATGATCAAGTGGGGTTTATTCCAGGAATGCAAGGATTCTTCAATATACACAAATCTATCAATGTGATAAACCATATTAACCAATTGAAGGAGAAAAACCATATGATCATCTCAATAGATGAAGAGAAAGCTTTTGACAAAATTCAACACCCATTTATGATAAAAACCCTTAAGAAAGTAGGCATAGAGGGAACTTTCCTCAACATAATAAAGGCCATATATGACAAGCCCACAGCAAACATCATCCTCAATGGTGAAAAACTGAAAGCATTTCCACTAAGATCAAGAACAAGACAAGGTTGCCCACTCTCACCTCCCTTATTCAACATAGTTTTGGAAGTTTTAGCCAGAGCAATCTGAGAAGAAAAGGAAATAAAAGGAATCCAAATCGGAAAAGAAGAAGTAAAGCTGTCACTGTTTGCATATGACATGATACTATACATAGCAATCCTAAAGATGCTACCAGAAAAGTACTAGAGCTAATCAATATATTTGGTAAAGTAGCAGGATATAAAATTAATGCACTGGAATCTCTGGCATTCCTATATACTAATGATGAAGAATCTGAAAGTGAAATCAAGAAAACACTCCCATTTACCACTGCAACAAAAAGAATAAAATATCTAGGAATAAACCTACCTAAGGAGAGAAAAGACCTGTACGCAGAAAATTATAAGACACTGATGAAAGAAATTAAAGATGATACAAATAGATGGAGAGATATACCATGTTCTTGGATTGGAAGAATCAACATTGTGAAAATGACTCTACTACCCAAAGCAATCTATAGATTCAATGCAATCCCTACCAAATTACCACTGGCATATTTCACAGAAGTAGAACAAAAAATTTCACAATTTATATGGGAACACTAAAGACCCCGCATAGCCTAAGTAATCTTGAGAACGAAAAACGGAGCTGGAGGAATCAGGCTCCCTGACTTCAGACTATATTACAAAGCTACAGTAATCAAGACAGTATGGTACTGGCACAAGAACAGAAAGATAGATTAATGGAACAGGATAGAAAGCACAGAGATAAACCCACGCATGTATGGACACCTTATCTTTGATTAGGTGGCAGGATTGTACAGTGGAGAAAGGACAGCCTCTTCGATAAATGGTGCTTGAAAAACTGGACAGGTACATGTAAAAGTATGAGATTAGATCACTCCCTAACACCATACATAAAAATAAGCTCAAAATGGAGTAAAGACCTAAATGTAAGGACAGAAACTATCATACTCTTAGAGGAAAACATAGGAGAACACTCCATGACATAAATCACAGCAAGATCCCTTTTGACCCACCTCCTAAAGAAATGGAAATAAAAACAAATATAAACAAATGGGTCCTTATGAAACTTCAAAGCTTTTACACAGCAAAGGAAACCATAAACAAGACCAAAAGACAACCCTCAGAATGGGAGAAAATATTTGGAAATGAAGCAACTGACAAAGGATTAATTTCCAAAATTTACAAGCAGCTCATGCAGCTCAATAACAAAAAAACTAACAACCCATTCTAAAAATGGGCAGAAGACTTAAATAGACATTTCTCCAAAGAAGATATGCAGACTGCCAACAAACACATGAAAAAATGCTCAACATCATTAATCATTAGAGAAATGCAAATCAAAACTACAATGTGATATCATCTCACACCAGTCAGAATGGCCATCATCAAAAAATCCAGAAACAAAATTGCTGGAGAGGGTGTGGAAAAAGGGAACACTGTTGCACTGCTGGTGGGAATGTGAATTGTTTAAGCCACTATGGAGAACAGTATGGAGGTTCCTTAAAAAACTACAAATAGAACTACCATATGACCCAGCAATCCCACTACTGGGCATATACCCTGAGAAAACCAAAATTCAAAAAGAGTCATGTACCAAAATGTTCATTACAGCTCTATTTACAATAGCCCGGAGATGGAAACAACCTATGTGCCCATCATCGGATGAATGGGTAAAGACGATTTGGCACATATATACAATGGAATGTTACTCAGCCATAAAAAGAAATGAAATTGTGGTATTTGTAATGAGGTGTATAGACCTAGAGTCTGTCATACAGAGTGAGGTAAGTCAGAAAGAGAAAGACAAATACCATATGGTAACACATATATATGGAATTTAAGAAAAATAAATGTCATGAAGAACCTAGGCGTAAGACAGGAATAAAGACACAGACCTACTGGAGAACGGACTTGAGGATATGGGGAGTGGGAAGGATGAGCTGTGCCAGGGCAAGAGAGAGGCATGGACATATATACAATAACAAATGTAAGGTAGATAGCTGGTCGGAAGCAGCCGCATGGCACAGGGATATCAGCTCGGTGCTTTGTGACCACCTGGAGGGGTGGGATAGGGAGGGTTGGAGGGAGGGAGATGCAAGAGGGAAGAGATATGGGAACATATGTATATGTATAACTGATTCACTTTGTTATAAAGCAGAAACTAACACACCATTGTAAAGCAATTATACCCCAATAAAGATGTTTAAAAAAAGATATAGTGCAGGATAAAACACTATATTATTAAAGGAAGTCATAACCCTTTCATATAGTCAAAACTGATGAAAGGACAATGAGTACCTTCCCTGTATTAGGGTCAATCTATTGAGTCCTACCATGCTACAGTAGAAAAGTTTGTTCTGAAGCCTCCAAGCCAGAAAATACATTAAACAAACTTATAATTCAGGATTTCCATAACCCCTCTTGAAAACTAATTCATGTTTAGGACATAATCCTAGTATATTCAATATTCAATTTATTCAAAACAGTTTTACTGAGTGCTACAGGCATGAATGGCTTACTACTTATTTCGTTCTTAGTAATAAAGCAGAATCATTAAGGGTAAAATCTTTGCAGTAAGATAGACCTAAAACTAATCTAGACCTTTCATCCTAACCCTTCTAATATACCACCTCTGTGACTCAGGGCCAGTTATAAGAGAACATTGTTTTGCCAATAAGATTGGGACTGAGAGTTGGTCAGTTAAATTTTAAAAAATAAACAAAAAAAAACTATGATCAAAGCAGGATATATATATATATAGTTTGTTTGTTTGTTTTGTTTTGTTTTTGTGGTGTTCGGGCCTCTCACTGTTGTGGCCTCTCCCGTTGCGGAGCACAGGTTCCAGACGCGCAGGCTCAGCAGCCATGGCTCACGAGCCCAGCCGCTCTGCGGCATGTGGGATCTTCCCAGACCGAGGCACAAACCCGCGTTCCCTGCATCGGCAGGCAGACTCTCAACCACTGCACCACCAGGGAAGCCCAGGAAATATATTTTGAAATTATATTTTAAATGTTTTCTTCCATCTTATTTAAAATGAAAAATGTAAATTCCGTTTTCATTCTTTATCATTAAAAAAAACACAAATATCTGTTAGGGAAATGCTAAGAGAATATTCCTCTGCATTTAGTTATGCTGCAATTTATTCCCTACCACTATATTGACGTTCTTGTATAGTGCTTAAGAAATCCCTATTTACCTGTGTCATATTTAAATTTGAGTTAACCTGTAATAGAAAGAAGAGATTAATGGTTTCTGAATAACAACTGAGCATTAAGGAGAATCTCATAAGCAATTATATGTCTGAGATTATTTGCTTCATAGGGTGGTTTCTGGGTAATAATTCAAGCTTAAAAATTCAGTTAAACAATAAATAAGTATTGAATCACTACTATGTGACTAAAGGGAAATGTAGTATTGAGAATACAAAACTAGAAAAAAGAAATTATATGTCCAGTCTTAGTTTGATTACATATAACCTTAGGTAAGTAACTTTAGTGACTTGAGATCTATTTTATGAATCTGTGAATTGATATAAAAACATATGTTTGACCTGTCTCACAGGAAAAAAGTAGTAAAATTTGTTGTGTATGCGCTTTCTGAATTGTAATATATGAGGAATAATTTTTATGAAGTATCCACATTTTAAGAAAAACACTAGAATTAAAGGATAGTCACAACAAAATTTAGAATGATCTCATGGAATCAGGTGACCTATCACAAATTGTCTTATAGCAGTTATAAGAAGTTTGGGCTGCTATAACAAAATACCATATACTGGGTGGCTTAAACAGCAAACATTTATTTCTCACCATTCTAGAGGCTAGAAATCCAAGATCGGGGTGTCAGCATTGTCATGTTCTAGGTGAAGGTCCTCTTCTTGGTTACAGAAAGCCATCTTCTTGCCATATCCTCGTATGGCAGAAAGCAGAGCATGGGAAAGCTATTTCTCTCATGTTTCTTTTTATAAGCACACTAAATCTTTCATGAAGACTCCACACTTAGGACCTAATTACTTCCCAAAGTCCCCATCTCCAAATACCATCTCATTAGGGATTAAAGTTTCAACATATGGATTTTGGGGGAATGCACAAGTGATATATTTTGGGTTAAGAATGTGGGAAGGCAAATGTGGGGCACGTTGCTCTTTAGCCAGTGAAATGTGGGGTCATAATGGAAGTAATTATGAATAAAATGAAGAGCTCATAAATAAGCTTTTATATATATGGGTAAATGATTTTGACAAGGATGCCAAGACCATTCAATGGGGACAGTCTCTTAAACAAATGGTGATGTGAAAACTGGATATCCAAAGGCAAAAGAATAAAGTTGGATCCTTACCTTACACCATATACAAAAATTATGTCAAAATAAATTAAAGACCTAAATGTAAGAGCTAAAACTGTAAAACTCTTACAAAAAATAGGGGAAAAGCTTCACGACATTGGACTTGGCAATGCTTTCTTGGACATGACTCCAAAAGCAATGGCAGAAAAATAAAAATAGACAAATTAGATTGAATAAAAATTTTGTGCATCAAAAGGTACAAACAACAGAGTGAAAGTAAACCTATGAAATGAGAGAAAATATTTGCAAATGATATATATGGTAGGGGGATAATATCCAGAATATATACAGAACTCTAACAACTTAACAACAATAGCAACAAAAAAATAACCCAGTAAAAAATGGGTAAGGGACTTGGATAGACATTTTTCTATAGAATATATACAAATAGCTGCCTATCATATACAAATAAGCTCAATGGTACTAATCATTATGCAAATGCAAACCAAAGCCACAATGAGATATCACCTCACATGCATTTGGATGGTTACCATAAAAAAATAAAAAAAAGAAGCACACAGAAAATAACAAGTGTTGGCAAGGATGTTGATAAATTCTAATTGTTGTGCACAAATGGTGGGAATGTAAAATGATGTATCCAGTATAGAAAACAGTATGGTGGTTTCTCAAAAAATTTAAAAAATACAATTCCCATATGATTCAGCAATGCCAAATCTGGGTATATATAAGAAAAATTGAAAGTAAGGTCTTGAAGAGATATTTGCACACTCATGTTCATGGCAGCATTATTCACAAGCCAAAAGTTGGAAGCAACCCAAGTATCCATTAGTAGATGAATGAATGAACAAAACGTGGTATATACATAAAATGGAATATCATTCAGGTTTAAAAAGAAAGGAAATTATGACATGTTACAGCGTGGATGAAACTTGAGGACATTATGGTAAATGAAATAAGTCAGGCACAAAAGAAAAATACTGCATGACCCTACTTTTAAGAGATATATAGAGTAGTCAAATTCACAGAAACAGAATAGAAAGGTGGCTGTTAGGGGTTGGGAGGAGTAGGAAATTGGGAGTTTTTGTATAATATGTATAGTTACAGTTTTGCAAGATGAAAAATTTTGAAGATTAGCTGCAGAGTGATGTGAATACTTAAAACTACTAAGCTGTATAATTAAAAATCGTTAAGGTGGTAAATTTTACATTACATGTATTTTACCACAATTAAAAGAACTAATTATTAATTAGTACAGAGAAGGTAGAGAGGCATAACAGAGGTTACTGATGTTCATTCAACTTGGAGACGTTTGGAGAGTTTTCCTAGTATACCACTATTTTTTTTATCAATAGTCCAATTTATATGGTTGATTTCTTTTGGAAAGTGTGATCCAAGCAAAAATGCATCAAAGGCTTGGGGCTCAGGCTGATTCAAGTAGTATAAGTTTAATTTGGCCTAGGGTAAAAGGTTTTGAGGGATCATGATTTGATAGATTTAGCATGTAATAGTTGTCTGAAGTAATTTAAGTACTTTATCATATCAGTGGGCTGGATAAAAAGGTACCTTACAAACTCTGAAATAATAGTTTATTGTTCTGGGAATGGGGATATAATAAACCTCAAGTGATATTATTAAATAAAATAGCATGATTGTTTCAAATGAAGGGTGTAAAAATATGGCTGCATTAGTCAAGCATATTATTTAAAAATTAAATTTGAGGTTTATTCTGAATATATTTTATGTAAGTTTAGCTAGATGCTCAAATTAGGGGTCTTTCTGTTCTTTCGGAGACAAAGTAAGGGGTCTGAAAATTCTTTCCAGATGACATGTTTATACTCCTTCGAAGAAGAGTTACTCTGGCAAAATAAGGGCAAATTTGGACTCATAAAGAATCCTCAATTGCAAAATTAGATGATATCTTCTCACTTTCTTTTTCTTCAACTACCCAATTATTTTTTGGTTTTACATCTTTATTGGAGTATAATTGGTTTACAATGGTTTGTTAGGTTCTGCTTCATAACAAAGTGAATCACTTATACATATACATATGTTCCCATATCTCTTCCTTCTTGAGTCTCCCTCCCTCCCATTCTCCCTATCCCACCCCTTCAGGTGGTCACAAAGCACCAAGCTGATCTCCCTGTGCTATGCGGCTGCTTCCCACTAGCTATATACCTTAAGTTTGTTAGTGTATACATGTCCATGCTTCTCTCTCGCTTTGTCACAGTTTACCCCTCCAACTCCCCATATCCTCAAGTCTATTCTCTAGTAGGTCTCTTTCTTTATTCCTGTCTTACCCCTAGGTTTTTCATGATATTTTTTTCCTTAAATTCCATATATATGTGTTAGCATATAGTATTTGTCTTTCTCTTTCTGACTTACTTTACTGTATATGACAGACTCTAGGTCTATCCACCTCATTAAAAATAGCTTAATTTCATTTCTTTTTATGGCTGAGTAATATTCCATTGTATACATGGGCCACATCTTCTTTATCCATTCATCTGATGATGGATACTTAGGTTGTTCCCATCTCTGGGCTATTGTAAATAGAGCTGCAGTGAATATTTTGGTACATGACTCTTTTTGAATTATGGTTTTCTCAAGGTATATGCCCAGTAGTGGGATTGCTGGTTCATATGGTAGTTCTATTTGTAGTTTTTAAGGGACCTCCATACTGTTCTCCATAGTGGCTGTACCAATTCATATTCCCACCAGCAGTGCAACAGTGCTCCCATTTCTCCACACCCTCTCCAGCATTTATTGTTTCTAGATTTTTTGATGATGGCCATTCTGACTGGTGTGAGATGATATCTTATTGTAGTTTTGATTTGCATTTCTCTAATGATTAATTATGTTGCGCATTCTTTCATGTGTTTGTTGGAAGTCTGTATATCTTCTTTGGAGAAATGTCTATATAGGTCTTTGACCCATTTTTGGATTGGGTTGTTTGTTGTTTTGTTATTGAGCTGCGTGAGCTGCTTAAAATTTTGGAGAATAATCCTTTGTCAGTTGTTTCATGTGCAAATATTTTCTCCCATTCTGAGAGTTGTCTTTTGGTCTTGGTTATGGTTTCCTTTGCTGTGCAAAAGCTTTGAAGTTTCATTAGGTCCCATTTGTTTATTTTTGTTTTTATTTCCATTTCTCTAGGAAGTGGGTCAAAAAGGATCTTGCTGTGATTTATGTCATAGAGTGTTCTGCCTATGTTTTCCTCTAAGAGTTTGATAGTTTCTGGCCTTACCTTTTGGTCTTTAATCCATTTTGAGCTTATTTTTGTGTATGGTGCTAGGGAGTGATCTAATACCATACTTTTACATGTACCTGTCCAGTTTTCCCAGCACCACTTATTGAAGAGGCTATCTTTTCTCCACTGTATATTCTTGCCTCCTTTATCAAAAATAAGGTGACCATATGTGCATAGATTTATCTCTGGGCTTTCTATCCTGTTCCATTGATCTATATTTCTGTTTTTGTGCCAGTACCATACTGTCTTGATTACTGTCACTTTGTAGTATAGTCTGAAGTCAGGGAGCCTGACTCCTCCAGCTCTGTTTTTCATTCTCAAGATTGCTTTGGCTATTCGGGGTCTTTTGTGTTTCCATACAAATTGTGAAATTTTTTGTTCTAGTTCTGTGAAAAATGCCAGTGGTAATTTGATAGGGATTGCACTGAATCTGTAGATTGCTTTGGGTAGTAGAGTCAGTTTCACAATGTTGATTCTTCCAGTCCAAGAACATGGTATATCTCTCCATCTATTTGTATTATCCTTCATTTCTTTCATCAGTGTCATAATTTTCTGCATACAAGTCTTTTGTCTCCTTAGGTAGGTTTATTCCTAGATTTTTTATTCTTTCTGTTGCAATGGTAAATGGGAGTGTATTCTTGATTTCACTTTCAGATTTTCATCATTAGTGTATAGGAATGCCAGAGATTTCTGTGCATTAATTTTATATCCTGCTACTTTACAAAATTCATTGATTAGCCCTAGTAGTTTTCTGGTAGCATCTTTAGGATTCTCTATGTATAGTATCATGTCATCTGCAGTGACAGCTTTACTTCTTCTTTTCTGATTTGGATTCCTTTTATTTCTTTCTCAAACTCTTCCAAAATATAGCAGAGGGAGGAACACTCCCAAACTCTTTCCACAAGGCCACCATCACCTTGATACCAAAACCAGACAAGGATGTCACAAAGAAAGAAAACTACAGGCCAATATCACTGATGGACATAGATGCAAAAATCCTCAACATAATACTAGCAAACAGAATCCAACAGCACATTAAAAGGATCACCATGATCAAGTGGGGTTTATTACAGGAATGCAAGGATTCTTCAATATACGCAAATCTATCAATGTGATAAACCATATTAACCAATTGAAGGAGAAAAACCATATGATCATCTCAGATGCAGAGAAAGGTTTCGACAAAATTCACCACCCATTTATGATAAAAACCCTGCAGAAAGTAGACATAGAGGAAATTTTCCTCAACATAATAAAGGCTAAATATGACAAACCCATAGCCAACATCATCCTCAATGGTGAAAAACTGAAAGCATTTCTACTAAGATCAGGAACAAGACAAGGTTGCCCACCCTCACCACTCTTATTCAACATAGTTTTGGAAGTTTCAGTGACAGCAATCAGAGAAGAAAAGGAAATAAACGGTACCCAATTATTTTCTCTTGGAAATATATACTGATGGGAAAATAAACAGCAAGATATAGAAACGTTAGTGTGATAAATTTTATATACTCTTCACAGAGAAAAAATTAATGGTATGTCTGATAATTGACCCATTAAGAAAAGTAATTAGAATTCTATGATCAATAATATATTAATATTTGTCTATGGAAATATTCTGGAAAATGCCAATTTCATTAATATTAAAATGGTTTATATAACAAGCTTCTCTTTCTAAAACCTCTGTAGATGTGATAGCCCAGAGCATCAGATTCTGGTTGAAAATCTTTAAGAAAACTAAAGCTTCTGCATCTATAACTATGAAGTCTGTATCTATATTTAATGTGGTTCATTTACTATAATAATTTATTGGTTTGTGCATCTGGCCTTTTAGAACTATTGATGATACCAACCATTGCCTTATTTCTAAAAACAAATCTCTGCTAAGAAAAAGATTCTGAAGGGTGAAACTGAGCAAACTCTCCCAGCAAAATTTCAGTCATGTGTACATTGCCTTCTCTTGTTTTGCTTGGCATCAAGAAGATTAATTGTATTCTGCTTAGTCAAATTATTCTTCAGTTGTTGGCTTGATTTTCATTCCAGATTCTGAGCTTGTCACAGATAATACTTATTAATTCACTTCTATGTATTTCAGAGATGCTTTTAAGGAATAAGAAATACATTTTGGCAAACTTGTTCTTGGATATATTTGTAATATTAATCTTTATTTTGAGAAATAATATTTTTGTTTTGCATTTTCTTATCAATTAATAAATAAGGAATGAAAATGCCAGTGAAGAACACAGCTTTAATAAATTACATACTGCATTAATAATTTTGTTAGCAGTTTTCATGAGTAAAATAACGCATTTTCTCTTTCCTTTCTAGAAAGATATCTATTTTTCATCACATGATTGTTCTGAAATAATGGCTAAATGATTCCAGTCATTAAGTAAGTTTACAATATTATAACTATAGATGTTGTCACCTCCTAATATTTTCACTGTGGTGACATTGACCATATATTTCCCTGACATACAATGTGAGGTATGTTCAGGTGCATGTTTCCAGTTCCCAGCAGTCCTCAATAATTGATCATTTTGTTAAAAATGTAATCTATGAGGACTTATGAGAGTACTCTATCAAACTAATTGATGAAAGTCTAGCTTTTCTTCATAACTGAAGGTTTCAAAATATTTAATGTAAAAATTAGAAGTCAGTATTCTCTCTGGCTACTTATGTGAATTTATATAAGCATATATCAGTTTTATAAGTAACTTGGAAATAGTGGCTTTTGTTTGTTTGTTTGTTAGAAATTCTACCAATACTTGGCAGAACTTAATCACGTTTGTATCATGAAAATATTAACTGCATGGTGCTTCTCCCAAACCGATTTGACTAAAACAATTAAATTCTCTAACTGTCTAGAGCCTTAGTAATGATAAATGAGCGGTGATCCTGCCATTAGTGGGTTTTATTTTGGGTTCTTTTATGCTAAATTTAGTCCATTTATTTCCTTATTCATGTCAGCCCATTCTAATCTGGTTGAGAAATATGCATATGTTTAACTGATTTAAGTTCACTTACTGAGTTAACTCAGTTAACTGAATCCAAGATCATAGCCTTGGTCCCATGTGGGTCTATTAGTTTCACTCTCATTCCCTGTTGAAAACTGCATCCTGAACTATGGTCAGCTGTTTCACCCTGTAGTGATTCCCAAATAAAGGGTAAAATATGACTGTATTTAACTGGTAAGTTTTCAATCTTATAACTATGAATATTGTTGTAAGCCATTGGTCACAAAGGGAAATGGGTAAGAATTGTGAATAAATCAGTGTAAAATCAATGTTATTTAGGGTGCTTTGTTAGAATGCCTTTGTGTAAAGGGGAGGATAACATTTATATGTTTCATGAACATGGATGAAAGGAAACAAACTATTTTACCTATAGTATTTGGATCCTAACAGCAAATGTGCTCACAAGAAATATTATTTTGCCTGATTTAAGAGTTAGTCAATATTCTGCTTGGATGTGTTTACTATTCAATGACTGGTCAATACAGTTAATAAAATATGTTTCATCTAAAGTAGTGGCTTAGGTATTATGTGAATCTCACATTATTATGCAGGATTTGGGAATAAGTTTGAAATTCTTCTCTGTCTCATGTGACATTAGTCAATTATTCATAAGTTCAGAGAGGGTGCCATTTCGTTTCTTTGATTGAAGTCTGAGAAACAAAATGGATTTGTGTTCACTGAAATTTTGATGGTTGTGTACTAGATTGTTTTTTCCCAAAGTGGGAAAACATGACAAAGTGCATAAGTCAATGGATACTTTATTTTGGTCAGTCAGATGGTTGTTTTTTTGTTTGTTTTTTGTTTTTTGTTTTTTTGTTTTTTTGCTTTTATCTTAAAAAAATATTTCTTGCCATCTGGTCAGTTAAACAGCTGTATATCTGTTCCTCACATATTAGAAATCTCAGACATATTGCTGAATTTGGAAATAAATGGCTCATGATATTCACTATTCTTCTTCTTTTCAAAACAGTAAATAAGAGAGATCAAAAAGCAATTGGTGAATATTAACCTTGTTTTCCTCACCTGCTATGTGAGGAGACTCAGGAAGTTTCACTTCTTTGTCATCTGACTTTTTTTTTTTCATTTTTGCCTCTTGTCACTTTACCTAAAGGTAATTCTCTCCTGATGATTACCTTAAAATTGGAAAGGATCTCCATTAGGGCCAAAAATATAGAATAAAATGTTGTAATGCTTTTCAGGAGCCCATTCCTTTCCAACATTTGAAAGACAATTTTTTGAAGTTTTATGTATACAATAACAAGATTTCCACTTAAAATTCTGGGTTGTAAATAATTTATAGTCCCTGGTGAAATAAATGGAGATGTAATAGGTGGTAGATCAAGGGAGTATTCTTCATGTCTTTTATATCCTTTAAAAGGGGAGGGGTTATAATTTCCTTCAGGCAGCTAGGACTTCCTCTCACAATAGCTTATTATCTACTTCACATTATGTTGTCAAAGAAAGAATCAGTGAGTGTCCATAGTATGGTGGATGATGGTTTTCTAATATGCAGTCTTCATTGCCAGGGTTGCCAGGAACATCAGCAATTAGCAATTAGAAATTCCTAAAGAATAATGTATTTCAGTTTTTACAAATAGCACTGACATTAAAAAGCCTGGATAAACAATTTTTTAAATTGTTATTGACTGGGTATTTAAATAGCTTCTTTGAAAACTATTTGGAATTTCATGTTACGTCAAATGTGATTGTTCTTTTGAAACTCAATCTTCATTCTAAACATATCCTCATTATCTCTACCAGTATCATTCTAGAGGAGAGGAAGAAGAGTAAGCACAAGTTTTAGAGGTACATCTCTGAATGGGAGGGATATACTTTTTATGATATAAAAGATTGATATGGTCATTTCATTGAATTCAGAATTTAAATTTTTACCTAAGCTTATTTCCCTATTCTTTATCTCCCTGACCTAATTTACAAGTACATGGGGGAAATGAGAGGACACTAGATTTTTGGATAACTAAATATAACTCAAAACATTTCCTCCTTTATTTTCCTTTAGTTACAGTCTTAGTGTAAGTAATTCTGATAAACTTGATTACTCTTCATTTTTCTCCACTTTCCAGCAGGTGATTACACAGTCCCTTTTGGTATGAAATACAGTCATTCCAAGTCAGAAAGTTGTGTAACTTCTTGGAAGGCTAGTAGTGTGGAATGGGTAAATAAAGATGAAACCGACCAAGATCAAAGATTATGAAGGTCAAACCTGGTGATTTGTTGATATCTCAACAACTACCAGTTATTGGATTAATTAATTATTCATTCAATAATTATTTACCCAGTCTGCTATATATGAGTACTTTGCTAAGCATTGGGTGCATAATAGTGATGCAGTTATAATAATCTGCAGGATTGATTTGTAAAATGAGCTAAATATAATAATCAGTAAGTTTAATTTTACATATGTTATATATTATTTTTAAAATTAAATTCTGAATACAATTTTTATTTTATACAAAATAGAAAGATATCAGAAATAAACACATCGTGCTTAGTAACCAAGATAAGAATATTGTATCTACTATCATTGAGACATTCTTGGTCTCGTAAATCCATTTTTTAGTCTTTACAGTTGAAACATATATGATCAAAAAGTGGCAACTCAGAAAAGGTAATCAAAATGACAAAAAGTTTGTAAAATAAAGCCCAAGAGAAAATGCTGGCAGACTTTAGCACACTCTGAAGGAAATATCATCACATTTGTGAGAATATTACAGTAATAAATTATTCTCATTATTCTGTGACAGCAAAAGAAACATTGAAGAAAATGCCAGTTTTACAGGGAAATTTAAAAATTCTAAAAACAATCAAGGCAGTGAAAAAAAAAAACTATTGTCAAGAGAATCCATACATAACTGGAGATAGCTAAGTTAATTGTTCTTGGATGAAGCTCTAGAAATGGTAAATATGATTTTAGAATATTTTAAAGCAAAATTTCTCCCTCATTCTGGCCATTTTCTTCTTCTGTATTGTATTGCAGTATCCATCTTAAACATTTCTATTTAAACATCAATAGAATAAATTCAGCATCAGTATCACAATCATTAAAAACAAAAACAAAATTGGGTGACAAGAAACTTTATCCTGTTTCTTTACTCTATTGTCATACAACACTTTATATTTTGTCCAGCTCCATTTTTCCATCACTAAGCAGATTACATTGTATCTATAGAGACACAACAAAGATGCGTATCCAAAACTCAGCATTCGTAAAGCTATGGTTCTATGTATATCTTCAAAGGATGGTAGAGAAACTATAAATTTGTTAATTATGAAAACTGAAAATTATCTAGAGTGAAATATACACTTTAAGTGCCTTCCATATTAAGGAAGCAGAAAAGAGATACCTTCTTATTAAGGATGACATGAAAATCCTGTATAAAATAGTGTGCCAAAGCATCTTAATCACCTCACTTACTTTATCCACTCTAGTCTGTATCTCTTCCTTTCTTCCCCCAGTGCTTTATATTTACATTCTTCTAATACATAAGAAACCCCAATATTACATTTTAAACATACTGCATTTATGTCACTAAAGATAATGGGGATGGTTCCTTTTAATGGATTATGCCTTAGTAATTTAAACAGATTTCACTTATTTAAGTGTAATGCTTCATTGTGTACAATGGAAAAGAGGTCATGTATTAACTATATTACTCTAATAAAATACTCTGTGAGTTGTTTTTCTTTAAATAAACCTAAGTCCTACAACAGTATCTATTAAAGTCAATTTCTGTGTAAGATACCATATCATGCAGCTTTATGTGAACAGTTTACAACATAGAGTATATATCAGTATTAGTTGGTTCTATACAATGCCACTGCAATTCTCTAACGTAAATACTTGTACTGATACTTAAAGCTGTGTGATTTTTTTCATTTATTCTTTAGTTGATGTCTAAACCTCTTCTTCTGAAGAAAAATATTGCCTTTATTATGCCAAAGCTTGAATGGCTTGATCGAGATATAAAGTTTTAGCAAATTCTCACAGAAGTGCAAGGTAATAGAAATGATTAAAAAGTATGGAGGCTGGAGAGGGGACCTTGAAGATGGCGGAAGAGTAAGACGCGGAGATCGCCTTCCTCCCCACGGATACACCAGCAATACATCCACACGTGGAACAACTCCTACAGAACTCCTACTGAAGGCTGGCAGAAGACCTCAGACCTCCCAAAAGGCAAGAAACTCCCCACGTACCTGGGTAGGGCAAAAGAAAAAAAGAAAAAACAGAGACAAAAGAATAAGGACGGCACCTGCACCAGTGGGAGGGAGCTGTGAAGGAGGAAAAGTTTCCACACACTAGGAAGCCCCTCCGCGGGCGGAGACTGCGGGAGGCGGAGGGGGGAGTTTCGGGACCGCGGAGTAGTGCACAGCGACGGGTGCGGAGGGCAAAGCGGGGAGATTCCTGCACAGACGATCGGTGCCGACCAGCACTCACCAACCAGAGAGGCTTGTCTGCTCACCCGCCGGGGCGGGCGGGGCTGCAAGCTGAGGCTCGGGTTTTGGTTTTGGACAGAGCTCAGGGAGAGGACTGGGGTTGGCGGCTTGAACATAGCCTGAAGGGGTTAGTGCACCACGACTAGCCGGGAGGGAGTTCGGGGAAAAGCCTGCACCTGCCGAAGAGGCAAGAGACTTTTTCTTCCCTCTTTGTTTCCTGGTGCGCGAGGAGAGGGGTTTAAGAGCGCTGCTTAAAGGATCTCCAGAGACGGGCGCGAGCCGCGGCTAAAAGCGCGAACCCCAGAGACGGGCGCGAGCCGCAGCTAAAAACGCGGACCCCAGAGACGGGCGGGAGATGCTAAGGCTGCTGCTGCCGCCACCAAGGGGCCTGTGTGCGAGCACAGGTCACTCTCCACACCCCTCTTCCGCGGAGCCTGTGCAGCCCGCCACTGCCAGGTTCCCGGGATCCAGGGACAACTTCCCCGGGAGAACACACGGCGGGCCTCAGGCTGGTGCAACGTCACGCTGCCTCTGCCGCCGCAGGCCCGCCCCGCACGTAGTGCCCCTCCTACCCCCATCCCCCAACCCCCGGCCTGAGTGAGCCGGAGGCCCCGAATCAGCGGCTCCTTTAACCCCGTCCTGTCTGAGCGAAAAAACAGACGCCCTCCAGCGACCTACACGCAGAGGCAGGGCCAAATCCAAAGCTGAGCTCCTGTGAGCTGTGAGAACAGAGAAGAGAAAGGGAAATCTCTCCCAGCAGCCACAGAAGCAGCGGATTAAAGCTCCACAATCAACTTGATATACCCTGCATCTGTGGAATACCTGAATAGACAAGGAATGATCCCAAATTGAAGAGGGGGAATTTAGGAGCGAGATCTATGATTTTTTTCCCCTTTTCCTCTTTGTGTGAATGTGCACGTGTATGCTTCTGTGTGAGATCTTGTCTGTATACTCTTGCTTCCACCATTTGTCCTAGGGCTCTATCCGTCCATGATTTTTTTTTAAAAAATTCTTTTTCTTAATAATTAAGTTTAATTGTAATAACTTTATTATACTTTACCTTCGTTCTTTCTTTCTTTCCTTCCTTCCTTCCCTCCTTTAGACAACGAATCACCCCAAATTGAGGAGGTGGTCTCTGAGAGCAAGATTTATGATTTTTCCCCCTTTACCTCTTTTTGTGAAGGTGTATGTGTATGCTTCTGTGTAAGATTTTCTCTGTATAGCTTTGCTTCCAACATTTGTCCTAAGGTTCTATCCATCCCCTTTTTTTTTTTTTCTAAATATTTTTTAATTCAATAACTATATTATACTTTATTTTATTTTTACTGTATCATCTTTCTTTCTGTCTTTTATCCTTCATTCCCTCCTTCCTTCCTTCCTCCCTCCCTCCCTCCCTCCCTCCTTTCTTTCCTTCTTTGCTTCTTTCTTCCTTCCTTCCTTTCCACCTTTCCTTCTTTCTTTACTCATACTTCTACTAATTCTCTCTACTTTGTCTCCCTTTTATTCTGAGCTGTGTGGATGAAAGGCTCTTGGTGCTCCAACCAGGAGTCAGGGCTCTGCCTCTGAGGTAGGAGAGCCAACTTCAGGACACTGGTCAACAAGAGACCTCCCAGCTCCACATAATATTAAACGGTGGAAATCTCCCAGACACCTCCATCTTAACACCAGCACCCAGCTTCACTCAAGGACCAGCAAGCCACAGTGCTGGACAACCTATGCCAAACAACTAGCAAAACAGGAACACAACCCCACCCATTAGCAGAGAGGCTGCGTAAAATCATAATAAGGCCACAGACACCCAAAAACACGCCACCAGACGTGAACCTGCCCACTAGAGAGACAAGATCCAGCCTCATCCAGCACAACACAGGCACTAGTCACCTCCACCAGGAAGCCTACACAACCCACTGAAACAACCTTAGCCACTGGAGACAGACATCAAAAACAACGGGAACTACGAAAGTGCAGCCTGCAAAAAGGAGACCCCAAACACAGTAAGATAAGCAAAATGAGAAGACAGAAAAACACACAGCAGATGAAGGAGCAAGATAAAAACCCACCAGACCTAACAAATGAAGAGGAAATAGGCAATCTACCTGAAAAAGAATTCAGAATAATGATAGTAAGGATGATCCGAAATCTTGGAAGTAGAATGGACAAAATGCAAGAAACAGTTAACAAGGACCTAAAAGAACTAAAGATGAAACAAGCAACGATGAACAATGCAATAAATGAAATTAAAACCACTCTAGATAGGATCAATAGCAGAATAACTGAGGCAGAAGAACGGATAAGTGACCTGGAAGAAAAAGTAGTGGAAATAACTACTGCAGAGCACAATAAAGAAAAAAGAATGAAAAGAACTGAGGACAGTCTCAGAGACCTCTGGGACAACATGAAACGCACCAACATTCGAATTATAGGGGTTCCAGAAGAAGAAGAAAGAAAGAAAGGGTCTGAGAAAATATTTGAAGAGATTATAGTTGAAAACTTCCCTAATATGGGAAAGGAAATAGTTAATCAAGTCCAGGAAGCACAGAGAGTCCCATACAGGATAAATACAAGGAGAAACACGCCAAGACACATATTAATCAAACTGTCAAAAATTAAATACAAAGAAAGCATATTAAAAGCAGCAAGGGAAAAACAACAAATAACACACAAGGGAATCCCCATAAGGTTAACAGCTGATCTCTCAGCAGAAACCCTACAAGCCAGAAGGGAGTGGCAGGACATACTGAAAGTGATGAAGGAGAAAAGCCTGCAACCAAGACTACTCTACCCAGCAAGGATCTCATTCACCTTTGATGGAGAAATTAAAACCTTTACAGACAAGCAAAAGCTGAGAGAGTTCAGCACCACCAAACCAGCTTTACAACAAATGCTAAAGGAACTTCTCTAGACACGAAACACAAGAGAAGGAAACGACCTATAGTAGCGAACCCAAAACAATATAGAAAATGGGAATAGGAACATACATATCGATAATTACCTTAAATGTAAATGGACTAAATGCTCCCACCAAAAGACACAGATGGGCTGAATGGATACAAAAACAAGACCCTTATATATGTTGTCTACAAGAGACCCACTTCAGACCTAGAGACACATACAGACTGAAAGTAAGGGGATGGAAAAAGATATTCCATGCAAATGGAAACCAAAAGAAAGCTGGAGTAGCAATTCTCATATCAGACAAAATAGACGTTAAAATAAGGACTATTAAAAGGGACAAAGAAGGACACTACACAATGATCAAGGGATCGATCCAAGAAGAAGATATAACAATTGTAAATATTTATGCACCCAACATAGGAGCACCTCAATACATAAGGCAAATACTACCAACCATAAAAGGGGAGATCAACAGTAACACATTCATAGTAGGGGACTTTAACACCCCACTTTCACCCATGGACAGATCATCCAAAATGAAAATAAATAAGGAAACACAAGCTTTAAATGATACATTAAACAGGATGGACTTAATTGATATTTATAGGACACTCCATCCAAAAACAACAGAATACACATTTTTCTCAAGTGCTCATGGAACATTCTCCAGGATAGATCATATCTTGGGTCACAAATCAACCCTTGGTAAATTTAAGAAAACTGAAATTGTATCAAGTATCTTTTCTGACCACAACGCCATGAGACTAGATATCAATTACAGGAAAACATCTGTAAAAAATACAAACACATGGAGGCTAAACAATACACTACTTAATAATGAAGTGATCACTGAAGAAATCAAAGAGGAAATTAAAAAATACCTAGAAACAAATGACAATAGAGACACAACGACCCAAAACCTATGGGATGCAGCAAAAGCAGTTCTAAGGGGGAAGTTTATAGCAATACAAGCCCACCTTAAGAAGCAGGAAACATCTCGAATAAACAACCTAACCTTGCACCTCAGGCAATTAGAGAAAGAAGAACAAAAAAACCCCAAAGCTAGCAGAAGGAAAGAAATCATAAAAATCAGATCAGGGGCTTCCCTGGTGGCGCAGTGGTTGAGAGTCCGCCTGCCAATGCAGGGGACAAGGGATCGTGCCCCGGTCCGGGAAGATCCCACGTGCCGCGGAGCGGCTGGGCCCGTGAGCCATGGCCGCTGAGCCTGCGCGTCCCGAGCCTGTGCTCCGCAACGGGAGAGGC
Organism: Phocoena phocoena; assembly: GCF_963924675.1. Classification (NCBI taxonomy): domain Eukaryota; kingdom Metazoa; phylum Chordata; class Mammalia; order Artiodactyla; family Phocoenidae; genus Phocoena; species Phocoena phocoena. The sequence goes on along the minus strand of NC_089240.1, from coordinate 68,635,730 downwards.
GACAGCAGTGAGAGGCCCGCGTACCGCAAAGAAAAAAAAAAAAAAAAATCAGATCAGAAATAAATGAAAAAGAAATGAAGGAGACGATAGCAAAGATCAATAAAACTAAAAGCTGGTTCTTTGAGAAGATAAACAAAATAGATAAACCGCTAGCCAGACTCATCAAGAAAAAAAGGGAGAAGACTCAAGTCAATAGAATTAGAAATGAAAAAGGAGAAGTAACAACTGACACGGCAGAAATAAAATAAATCATGAGAGATTACTACAAGCAACTCTATGCCAATAAAATGGACAATCTGGAAGAAATGGACAAATTCTTAGAAATGCACAACCTGCCAAGACTGAATCAGGAAGAAATAGAAAATATGAACAGACCAATCACAAGCACTGAAATTGAAACTGTGATTAAAAACCTTCCAACAAACAAAAGCCCAGGACCAGATGGCTTCACAGGTGAATTCTATCAAACGTTTAGAGAAGAGCTAACACCTATCCTTCTCACACTCTTCCAAAATATAGCAGAGGGAGGAACACTCCCAAATTCCTTCTATGAGGCCACCATCACCTTGATACCAAAACCAGACAAGGATGTCACAAAGAAAGAAAACTACAGGCCAATATCACTGATGAACATAGATGCAAAAATCCTCAACAAAATACTAGCAAACAGAATCCAACAGCACATTAAAAGGATCATACACCATGATCAAGTGGGGTTTATTCCAGGAATGCAAGGATTCTTCAATATACGCAAATCTATCAATGTGATAAACCATATTAACAAATTGAAGGAGAAAAACCATATGATCATCTCAATAGATGCAGAGAAAGCTTTCGACAAAATTCAACACCTATTTATGATAAAAACCCTACAGAAAGTAGGCATAGAGGGAACTTTCCTCAACATAATAAAGGCCATATATGACAAGCCCACAGCAAACATCATCCTCAATGGTGAAAAACTGAAAGCATTTCCACTAAGATCAGGAACAAGACAAGGTTGCCCACTCTCACCACTCTTATTCAACATAGTTTTGGAAGTTTTAGCCACAGCAATCAGAGAAGAAAAAGAAATAAAAGGAATCCAAATCAGACAAGAAGAAGTAAAGCTGTCACTGTTTGCAGATGACATGATACTATACATAGAGAATCCTAAAGATGCTACCAGAAAACTACTAGAGCTAATCAATGAATTTGGTAAAGTAGCAGGATACAAAATTAATGCACAGAAATCTCTGGCATTCCTATATACTAATGATGAAAAATCTGAAAGTGAAATCAAGAAAACACTCCCATTTACCATTGCAACAAAAAGAATAAAATATCTAGGAATAAACCTACCTAAGGAGACGAAAGACCTGTATGCAGAAAATTATAAGACACTGATGAAAGAAATTAAAGATGATACAAATAGATGGAGAGATATACCATGTTCTTGGATGGGAAGAATCAACATTGTGAAAATGACTCTACTACCCAAAGCAATCTACAGATTCAATGCAATCCCTATCAAACTACCACTGGCATTTTTCACAGAACTAGAACAAAAAATTTCGCAATTTGTATGGAAACACAAAACACCCCGAATAGCCAAAGCAATCTTGAGAATGAAAAAAGGAGCTGGAGGAATCAGGCTCCCTAACTTCAGACTATATTACAAGGCAACAGTAATCAAGACAGTATGGTACTGGCACAAAAACAGAAAGATAGATCAGTGGAACAGGATAGAAAGCCCAGAGATAAACCCACGCACATATGGACACGTTATCTTTGATAAAGGAGGCAGGAATGTACAGTGGAGAAAGGACAGCCTCTTCAATAAATGGTGCTGGGAATACTGGACAGGTACATGTAAAAGTATGAGATTAGATCACTCCCTAACACCATACACAAAAATAAGCTCAAAATGGATTAAAGACCTAAATGTAAGGCCAGAAACTATCAAACTCTTAGAAGAAAACATAGGAAGAACACTCTATGACATAAATCACAGCAAGATCCTTTCTGACCCACCTCCTAGAGTAATGGAAATAAAAACAAAAATAAACAAATGGGACCTAATGAAACTTCAAAGCTTTTGCACAGCAAAGGAAACCATAACCAAGACCAAAAGACAACCCTCAGAATGGGAGCAAACATTTGCAAATGAAGCAACTGACAAAGGATTAATCTCCAAAATTTACAAGCAGCTCATGCAGCTCAATAACAAAAAAACAAACAACCCCATCCAAAAATGGGCAGAAGACCTAAATAGACATTTCTCCAAAGAAGATATACAGAATGCCAACAAACACATGAAAGAATGCTCAACATCATTAATCATTAGAGAAATGCAAATCAAAACTACAATGAGATATCATCTCACACCAGTCAGAATGGCCATCATCAAAAAATCTAGAAACAATAAGTGCTGGAGAGGGTGTGGAGAAAAGGGGACACTCTTGCACTGCTGGTGGGAATGTGAAATGGTTCAGCCACTATGGAGTACAGTATGGAGGTTCCTTAAAAAACTACAAATAGAATTACCATATGACCCAGCAATCCCACTACTGGGCATATACCCTGAGAAAACCAAAATTCATAAAGAGTCATGTACCAAAATGTTCATTGCAGCTCTATTTACAATAGCCCGGAGATGGAAACAACCTAAGCGCCCATCATCGGATGAATGGATAAAGAAGATGTGGCACATATACACAATGGAATATTACTCAGCCTTAAAAAGAAATGAAATTGAGCTGTTTGTAATGAGATGGATAGACCTAGAGTCTGTCATACAGAGTGAAGTAAGTCAGAAAGAAAAAGACAAATACCGTATGCTAACACATATATATGGAATTTAAGGGAAAAAAATGTCATGAAGAACCTAGGGGTAAGATAGGAATAAAGACGCAGACCTACTGGAGAACGGACTTGAGGATATGGGGAGGGGGAAGGGTGAGTTTTGACATGGCGAGAGAGAGTCATGGACATATACACACTAACAAACGTAGTAAGGTAGATAGCTGGGGGGAAGCAGCCGCAAGGCACAGGGATATTAGCTCGGTGCTTTGTGACAGCCTGGAAGGGTGGGATGGGGAGAGTGGGAGGGAGGGAGACGCAAGAGGGAAGACATATGGGAACATATGTATATGTATAGCTGATTCACTTTGTTATAAAGCAGAAACTAACACACCATTGTAAAGCAATTATACCCCAATAAAGATGTTTAAAAAAAAAAAAAAGTATGGAGGCTGTGTAAAGTTTAAGAATTTGGATACAATGGGCAGGATTAGCTTTATGGCAAATATGTCTTTTCTTTCTATGTACTTGGGTATAGAATACTGGTCATTGAGAGAATCTTCTGTATCTGTAGAATACTTCTACCCAGGTACTTACTGTATCTTTCAGAATATGACATCCTTTATTTTTATATGATGAATTGTTTTTCATCTCATATGCTCATAGTTCCATTTTGAAATGTTCCCCTTTCTGAAGGGAGGTGATGAAGAAAAGATTTGATTGGATAAAAAGAGGTTGATGAACAGCCAAGTGAAAATATCACCTACCATCATGAAAATTTACCTTTCACTTACAAGGCAATCACAGAAAATAATTACAAAATCAAAAACTTGCTCTTATCATGTAGTGCATCTTGTGGCCCACTCTAGTTGTCAAAGTGTTTTCTGAGTTCCCATGTATGACTTCTGTATGATATGGGGATATATAGGAAAATGTAAATGTCTTCTATCCTCAAAAGACTTCTAAGGCCAAGAAGAAGGATATTCATATAATGGTAAAATGTTACAAATGTACATTTTTAGGTGATGTTTGAGTGGAAAGACTATGTCTGAAATTTTTAAAAAAATAGTTATTGAGCACATAATATATGCAAGGATTGTACTGATTTCTCGGGTTTATCTGGATGATTAATAAACTACTCTGTAGCATAAAGTCCATTGGGAGAAATAATGGATATGTGCAAATAATTCCAATCCAGTGCAAAATATGAATGACATAAAAGTGATATGGGCAAAGTCCCAAGAATCTGAGAAATGACTGGTGTATATTTGGAAGAGAAATCATGCCAGGAATAATGACTTACTTTAAGGCAATGGATATAATGTGGCAAATAGCAGGTCATTGGATACTTTTGGTAGGCGAGTGATTTAAACAAAAGCTCAATGGTGGGGAAGAGGAACAGGTCCAACTTCAGTCTAATGAAGATGAGAAGCAAACTTGAGTTGGATGGTGTGTGTGTGAGTGTTTCCGTTGGTGTATTACTTAATGATTCTGTTTGCAATACTCAAATTAGCAGCTTCCAAGTTAAATCATTTGGCATGGTATTTAACATATAGTTTTCACAGGAGTGGTTAATATTGACTTAAATATAAATTATTGCATAATAAGTGTTCTTACATGGGAATCATCAGTGTTCTATTTCCTCATATTTTATTAGAGAGGCAGAGGAACAATCGAAAGAACATTGAACTAGAAGTCAAGAGAACTGGATCAGAGTTAAAGCCTTTCTTCTTGTTTTTTTTCCCTCCCAGGGGTGATAGTGCACTTTATTAACAAAGAAAACAGTACCACACAGGCAAAATTGTACTTCAATGAAAGCACATACACACATGTGTACTCCCATGTGTAGCACTACGAGTTTTATACAGAAGAGTAGGCACCAAGTTCACAAACTAAATGTAGTTCACAATCCTTCGATTTTTTTTTTCAGGCTAGTATAAGTCTTTATTTAACAGTTGTGACAAAAACCTTGCTTTCTGACATTGGCTAAGTCACATTATCTTATTGATCCACAATTTCTGCCTCTTTATCTCCCAAAAATTTGAACAAAACATTATATAATAAATAAAAATACATTGAAAAATCTAAAACAAAGTACACATATTCATATAAAATTTATGTTATACTCTACAACTTATAAGAACAATTACAGCAACTAAATTGAGTTAAATCTCATTAAAATGAACTCCAAGGAAGTGCTTAAATTATTTCATTTTCTCATAATTTTATTGAATATGAGCTACCATAACTAGGTCATTAACTAAGGCTTGTAATCTTTTCATACACTGGATTTTGTATTATTTTGCCAAATTTTCAGGTTTTGAATATACTAAAGGATCAATCAAATTTCTCTACCCATTTTTATTTCAAAATATATCATGGTCTATCATAAAACAGTTACCTGTCTGTCTTTCTGTCTCCTACACACACACACACACACACACACACACACACGCACACGCACATGCACATGCACACGCACACACACTTACTGAGTATGTATTCAGAATATTGCCAAAGTACTAGTGTTGCCTGTATCTGCAAAATATATTTTTCTGGACATAGCTTTCCTATGCTTCATTTTCCCCTAAATTAATCTTCCAAAAGTTATGGTTGATAGAAAAACAAATAAACCAAAATTTGTTTTTGCAAAGTACTGCATCTAGGCCAACATGTTCATGAAGTATTTTCTAGTTGTTAATACGATTCCAAATAACAATTTCAACGATATTTTCTCATTAGTTTCTGTAGAACCCATTCTTGGTGGTCTTGAAATACTATGGCTGAGTGGAAAACTGTCAAATACTTGAGCTTTAGCATGGATAATTAATTCTTTGCAGAGTTTTTGTCCTTTAAAACTGTTTAAAATGTGGTTTCATGCTGTAATTGTACACTGTATGGTTCATGGAAATATATTTTTAATTAAATTTTATTGGAGTATAGATGATTTACAACATTGTGTTAGTTTCTGCTGTACAGCAAAGTGAATCAGTTATACATATACATATATCCACTCTTTTTTAGATTCAATTCCCATTTAGGTCATTGCAGAGTACTGAATAGAGTTCCCTGTGATATACAGTAGGTCCTTCTTAGTTATCTATTTTATATATAGTAGTGTGTATATGTCAATCCCAATCTCCCAATTGGAAGCATATTTAATAGTTTTATTTTGATAAACAGTTGAAAAAGATTACCCTAAAGAGATCTTTCCTCTTCTTTTCTTGTATCCATTGTTTATTTTCAATTTCTCTCCATTTTCTTCTTTTATTACTTTCTCTTTTTCTGTCTTCTTTCTTTTTCTTTGGCACATATAAGCTTCCTTTCACCAAGACAAATCCAATCTCCTTATGAGTATTAGTTGTGAGTTGTAAACACCTAAAAACTTGTGTCAACCTTCTGATACAGTTCCTACTCTAAGAACTTCAGAAGTCATTGCTTATAAGATACCCAGTAAAATAACAGGGAGATTTTTTGCTCAGTTGAATTCAATACTAGAATATCAATGTTGAGAGGTAGTAGGGACATTGTCTAGAATGGAATAGTCATTGTCACTACAAGTAAAGATAAATTTTCCTATGAAATGAAACAGAAATGGAGAATTATTGACAAGTGCTAGAAAAGAGACTTTATACAACTAAAAGTAATACAATACCTGAGTGTGAGCTGAAACCAGAGAAAGGTAAAAGGATACTGATATATTATAAATGTATATTTCTAGCTTATGCACATGATGCAACATGAAGGAACCTTTTCTCTTTTGTAACTCAGACCATATTGCTGAAATCTTAGGGAAATGGAATTTACTTCACTGGTAAAAATAATACTGCTAAAGTACCAAGAGGAGAAATCTTTTCTAAAAATCAATGTTTAGGGCTTCCCTGGTGGCGCAGTGGTTGAGAGTCCACCTGCCGATGCAGGGGACACGGGTTCATGCCCCTGTCTGGGAAGATCCCACGTGCTGTGGAGCGGCTAGGCCCATGAGCAATGGCCGCGGAGCCTGCGCATCCAGATCTTATGCTCCACAATGGGAGAGACCACAACAGTGAGAGGCCCACGTACCACACACACACAAGAAAAATAAAAATAAATGTTTAAATCTCAAAATATAACAGTTTCCAGAGATATAAAACACATGCTTCATTACTATGCCTGGTACACCATCAAACCACACTGCTACAGATTCAGAGAAGCTTCTAATATATATCCATTGTTCAGTATTAATTCTGAGGCCTCCTAATCATTCAAGTGCCCTTCCTAGCAAAGATTTGTAGCAGAGAGGCCATGTAAAAAACATTCTACCATGTTATTAGAAAAGGCTAGAAGGAATAAGTCAATAGAACATTTTCCTTCATAGTGGTATGTGTACTGCCTTCCCAGGGGGCTAGTGCCAAAGTGATGTAGGCAGAAAAAAATCGGATTACTTGTAGGAAGTTTGGGTAATTTTAAAGAGGGAAATGGGAGACAATGGGGTAAATTGCTCACTGACCAAAATCGTCCTTCATATAAATTTGCAAATTCGGTACTCATAACACTTTCTTTCCATTAGATGCCCATCTAATGTTGGTGTATTAACAATAATAGGAAGATGTAGCACTTAGAAGTTGTAAGGAGGAGTGAAAATACAAAAATATTTAAAAAAATAATAAAAGTAAACCCTGAGCTTTAAGAGAAATTATGGTTAGAGAATTTGGAAAAAAATGATTACTGTTGAAGAATTTTATTTAAAAATTTTTCCAGCAGTCCTTTTCCAAGAAAGAAATAATTTTGAATATCTTTCTCTGTTATCTTTGTCTCTTTAATGATCTTCATTGGAAGAATCATTTAAAAAAATATTCCTAGGACCTAAGGTCATATGAATTGCAGGAGGTGGGCACCATGCCCTCATGTAATTCTGGAGAAGAATAAACAGTTGAGAAATTGAGTGAAGCTTTAAACAGCTGCTGTACCATGTTTCACATTTGAATTATACCAGATTTCCCCAGTATATATGTTACTCTGTGAAAATATTGCTGTATTTTGGAGGGGGCATTGGGTTGGGGTAGGGTGGGGGACTATTTAGTGAATTATTGCTCTGCATGGAATGTTTGCCTAATGACTAAAAAGGAAAGTACTTAGTTCACTTTTAATAGGCAGTAAACCACTGACAATTTGGTTGAGAAATTTATCGTGTTTTAGTTGAAAAATCTCTGTGCTTATTTTATGAAAATAATCTCCAAGAAGTTGTCTAACCATTGGCTTTAGGACTCAAATCAGTTGCATTTTCCACTTCTTAATATAGACTAAATTGTGTAATACCTTGCTATAATAATCAGCAAATTGTCTGGTGGAGATTCATTTAATTCTAAACAAAGAGTCAGTCTCGTTTCCCTTTATCAGAATTAAAATAATTTGATGAATTCACATTTTAGTGACAGAGGTAGAAATGTAACACAATTACAAAAGATAAGTGGTAAATGCAATTTTGATTGCCCTGAGAGTGTTCAGCTATTCTTGGAGAACAATATGAACAAAGGTGTGTTGGGAAGAAAATATGGAGGGTATCCGAGCAACAATGCACTTGAAAGCAGGAGTTGGGAAAGAAAGTAGAAGGATCATGTAAAGTGAAACATTATGAAAAAATAATGTAGAAATGACACATTGCTGATTGTTAAAAAATACTAAAGTTGTAAAGACAATTAATGATCCCAATTTAACATAGTACTCAATTTGTTTCATACTACTGTCATTAAAAACCTTCAATAAAGACTATCATACAGAGTGAAGTAAGTCAGAAAGAGAAAAACAAATATCGTATGTTAATGCACATATGTAGAATCTAGAAAAATGGTATAGATGATCTTATTTGCAAAGCAGAAATAGAGATACAGATGTAGAGAACAAACGTATGGATACCGAGGGGCAAAGGGAGGGGTGGCATGCATTGGAAGATTGGGATTGACATATATACACTATTGATACTATGTTTAAAATAGATAACTAATAAGAACCTACTGCATAGCACAGGGAACTCTACTCAATGCTCTGTCGTGACCTAAATGGGAAGAAAATCCCAAAAAAAGGGATATATGTATACGTATAGATTATTCACTTTGCTGTAGAGTAGAAACTAACACAATGTTGTAAAGCAACTATATTCCAATGAAAAATAATTTTAAAAATTAAAAAAGGTTCGGGGGCTAAAGAAAACAAAAACCTTCAATAAAATGCCAGAATCACCAGTGCCAGTCCACGCACAAGCTTTATCAGCCTTGTATGTATAAATGACCTTTCTCGGTTGTTGTAACTTTACCTCATCAAAAAGAAGCTAAGCCTCATTTTGGCCTTTAGCTTTATACACTATTCCAGACTTATGGACTCTGCTTGACTGTTATTCATATTTATTTGACTGTCACAGAGGACAGTGTAGTTAAGGAAGATTTCCAGGGAATACATTTAACTAATTTATCGTCCCTCAAGTTTTAGAAAAAATAATCATAATATTGCCATTATACTTTGAATGTAACATTGCACATTTATAGAGGAAAAGGATAGAGTTTAATTTCCTTTGAACTCATCTTATTACATTTCTATGGGAAGAGAGTGGAGACAAGCTGGATCAAAATTTTTCTTCTCATGATAAAATAATTTGATGGTAAGATAACTCAAATTATCACCAATGACATTTAGTTTGATTTATTTTCCATTGCCAATGGTGAGAACTAAGGGTGTACTTAATTACCATTACTTGTCAATTCATTTGACTCAGTCAAGCTTGAAGTTTCAGTGAAGGATATGGGCACTGGATAATAGTATCATTTTACTGCTTTGAGAATCTTATTATAAGTTCAAGATAAGTCACTTTTGATTTAAAATATCATCTGCCTAGCTGCTTTCATACATTGTCTCACAACTTCCCACTGAATTATAGTTAGAATACAATAAAGTTCACAACATAACTAAAAATAACACAGACAAATAACCTAATACCAGAATGTGAGTAAGGTATAGGTTAACCAATACGTGATTTCATGGCATATCCAAGATTTGAATAATAAAATACAGCCTGCCTTTATAATAGTAAGGAAGATGGTCTGAACCACTCCTGCTCTCTTTGCCCTGATTCCCACACAGAGCATGTTGAGTCACACGTTTGGAAAGACATGACTACTGTTCACCTTTACCTCCACCCATCACATTTCTATATCCATTGAAAGATACAAAATCCCAGAAAAACAACAACAATAACAAACTGGGCAGAAACTGTGTGTGTGTGTGTGTGTGTGTGTGTGTGTGTGTGTGTGTGCGTTACATTGGAATCAGTGTATTGCATCCTTATAAATACAGTCCTTACAAGGAAAGCATAAAGGCTGTTAGTAGTGTTTGTAGGAATCTGTGCTTTGATTTGCACCAATATTTCATAGTATCAGAAAACTAGGTAGTAGGGATAGGAGAAATTATTACCTTAATAGAGGAGATTTGCACAGCTAAAAACTAGAAAGTGAACCTGGAGTTTTATATGTATACCTGCCTTCCACTTGTAGATTTAATAAAAAAATTAAACTATAACTCATGAGATGTAGTGGAGCCAGAAAAATCAAGATGCTCTATTTGTAAACAATCACCGAGTCTCAGTATATCTCACTTCAGTAATGGATGAATATTAAAAATATATTTAAGAGATAGCATGATAAAATACTAAAATAAAGGTATAAAACATACCATAATGAAGAAGGTCTGACAAAATTTACCAAAGAATAAAATAAAATGTTAATTGGCTAGTTGTAATATGCATGAAAACATAACTGGCTTTCTAAAATGACCTTGTATTCAATGATCAAGCTAAATTGACATTAATTTTAATAGTTTATAGAGTATTTTGGATTTTTTAAGTATACAAACGTGTTTGTGAATAATGAAATTTTATGTTTTAACTTTTAATCTTTTGACCTTTATTCCATTTTCCTGCCTTATTTCACTGGATAGGAACTGTGACACAATGTTCTGTAGAACTGATAATAATGGATATTCTTGTCTATTTCTTTTTCCCCCAACTTTATTGAGGCATAAATGACATATAACATTGTATACATGTAAAGTGTACAACATGATGATTTGATACACACACACACACACACACACACACATATATATATATATATATATATATATATAGGATATTACAGAAACACACGTAAGATGTTACAGAAAAACTCAAATAAAATTTTCAGCCAAGTGTTTGCCTAACCCAATATATAGTGAAATGATTACCAGAATAGGATTAGTTAACACCTCTATCACTTCACATAATTACCTTTTTCTGTGGCAAGAACATTTAAGATTTACTCTTTTAGCAACTTTCAAGTATATAATAGAGCATTGTTAACTGCAATTACTATGCTGTACATTAGAGCCCCCAAATTTACTCATAATTGGAAGTTTTTACACTTTGACCAATATTTCTCCATTTCTCCCACCACCTAACCCCTGGCAACCATCTTTCTACTCTCTGTTTGGATAAGTTTAGAGTTTTTAGATTCCACATATAAGGATAATCATACAGAATTTATCTTTGTCTGACCAATTTTATTTAGAATAATGCCTTGAGGCCCATCCATGTTGTTACAGATGGCAGGATTTCCAAATTTTTAATAACTGACTAATATTCCATTGTCTTTATCCATTCATCCGTTGATGGACATTTATGTTGTTTCTGGTTCTTGGCCATTGTGAATAATGCTGCAATGAACATGTGAGTGCAGATATCATTTTCAGACAATGATTTTATTGCCTTCAGTAATATACCCAGAGGCAGGATAGCTGGGTCATATAGTAGTTATAGTTTTATTTTTTTGAGAAACTATCATACTGTTTTCCATAGGGCTATACCAATTCACATTCCCATAAACAAGGCACAAGGGTTTCATTTTCTTCACATCTGTGCCAACACCTGTAATCTCTTGTGTTTTCAATAATTGCCATTCTGACAGGTATGAGATGATACCTAATGGTGGTTTTATTTGCATTTCCCTAATGATTAGTGATGTTGAGCATCTTTTCATGTACCTGTTAGCCATTAGTGTGTTTTCTTTAGAAAACAATCTATTAAGTTCCTCTGCCTTTTTTAAAACAGGATTTTTTGTTATTTGGTATTGAGTTATATGAAGTACATATTTTTTGGATAATAACCCCTTATCAGATATATAGTTTGCAAATATTTTCTCCCATTCTGTAGGTTACTTTTTCATTTTGTTGATGATTTTCTTTGTTGTGCAAAAACTTTTTAGTTTGATATAGTCCCACTTGTTTAGTTTTGCCTTTGTTGTTGTGCTTTTGGTGTCAATCCAAAATATCATTGCCAACACCAACGTGAAATAGATTTTCCCCTATACTTTTCTCTAGGAATTTTATGGTTTTAGCTCCTATTTTTAACTTGTTAATACACTTTTGAGTTAATTTTTCTAAATGGTGTAAGATAGTGTACAGTTTTATTCTTTGGAATGTGATTATCCATTTATTGAACAGTCTATCCTTAACTGATTGAATAGTTTGCCTCCCTTGTCAAATACCAGTTGATCATGTATGTTAAGGTTTATTTTGGGGCTCTCAATTTTTTTCCATTAGTCTTTGAGTCTATTTTTATGCCAGTACCATATTGTCTGAATTACTCTAGCTTTATAATATAGTTTGAAATTAGGAAGTGTGAGGCCGCTTGCTTTGTTCTTCTTTTCCAGGATTACTTTTGTAATTTGGGGTCTTTTGTGGTTCCATACGAATTTTAGAAATCTTTCCTATTTCTGTACTAAAGGCCATTGGAATTTTGATAGGGGTTGCATTGAATCTATAGATGATTTGGTTACTATATACTTTTTAAAAATGTTAATTATTTCAATCCATGAACATGAGCTATCTTTCCAATTACTTGTCTCTTCTTCAAGTACTTTCATCAACTCTTTTTTTTCAGTTTTCCTTATAAAAATTTTTTTTAAATTTCATAATGCAGTATAGTTGATTTACAATGTTATGTTAGTTTCAGGTGTACAGTAAGCTTATTCAGTTATACATACACATACCCCTCTTCTTTTTCATATTCTTTTGCTATATGTTATTATAGAGTACTAAGTGAAGTTCCCTGTGCTATACAGAAGGTCCTTGCTGCTTATCGAATTTACTTTTTTTTAAACATCTTTATTGCGGTATAATTGCTTTACACTGGTGTGTTAGTTTCTGCCTTACAACAAAGTGAATCAGCTATACATATACATATGTTCCCATATCTCTTCCCTCTTGTGTATCCCTCCCTCCCACCCTCCCTATCCTACCCCACCAGGTGGTCACAAAGCACAAAGCCGATATCCCTGTGCCATGCGGCTGCTTCCCACTAGCTATCTACCTTACGTTTGGTAGTGTATATATGTCCATGCCTCTCTCTCGCCCTGTCACAGCTCACCCTTCCCCCTCCCCATATTCTCAAGCCTGTTCTCAAGTAGGTCTGTGTCTTTATTCCTGTCTTACCCCTAGGTTCTTCATGACATGTATTTTTCTTAAATTCCATATATATGTGTTAGCATATGGTATTTGTCTTTCCCTTTCTGACTTACTTCACTCTGTATGACAGCCTCTAGGTCTATCCACCTCATTAAAAATAGCTCAATATCGTTTCTTTGTATGGCTGAGTAACATTCCATTGTATATATTTGCCACATCTTCTTCACCCATTCATCCGATGAAGGACACTTAGGTTGTTTCCATCTCTGGGCTATTGTAAATAGAGCTGCAATGAATATTTTGGTACATGACTCTGCTTGAATTTTGGTTTTCTCAGGGTATATGCCCAGTAGTGGGATTGCTGGGTCATATGGTAGTTCTATTTGTAGTTTTTTAAGGAACCTCCATACTGTTCTCCATAGTGGCTGAAACAATTCATATTCCCACCAGCAGTACAAGAGTATTCCCTTTTCTCCACACCCTCTCCAGCATTTATTGTTTCTAGATATTTTAATGATGGCCATTCTGACTGGTGTGAGATGATATCTCATTGTAGTTTTGATTTTCATTTCTCTAATGATTAATTATGTTGAGCATTCTTTAATGTGTTTGTTGGAAGTCTGTATATCTTCTTTGGAGAAATGTCTATTTAGGTCTTCTGCCCATTTTTGGATTGGGTTGTTTGATTTTTGGTATTGAGCTGCATGAGCTGCTTGTAAATTTTGGAAATTAATCCTTTGTCAGTTGCTTCATTTACAAATATTTTTTCCCATTCTGAGTGTTGTCTTTTGGTCTTGTTTATGGTTTCCTTTGCTGTGCAAAATCTTTGAAGTTTCATTGGGTTCCATTTGTTTATTTTTGCTTCCATTTCTCTAGGACGTGGGTCAAAAAGCATCTTGCTGTGAGTTATGTCATAGAGTGTTCTGCCTATGTTTTCCTCTAAGAGTTTGATAGTTTCTGGCCTTACATTTAGGTCTTTAATCCATTTTGAGCTTATTTTTCTGTATGGTGTTAGGGAGTGATCTAATCTCATACTTTTACAGATACCTGTCCAGTTTTCCCAGCACCACTTATTGAAGAGGCTGTCCTTTCTCCACTGTACATTCCTGCCTCCTTTATCAAAGATAAGGTGACCATATGTGTGTGGGTTTATCTCTTTGCTTTCTATCCTCTTCCATTGATCTATCTTTCTGTTTTTGTGCCAGTACCATACTGTCTTGATTACTGTAGCTTTGTAGTATAGTCTGAAGCAAGGGAACCTGATTCCTCCAGCTCTGTTTTTCATTCTCAAGATTGCTTTGGCTACTCAGGGTCTTTTGTGTCTCCATACAAATTGTGAAATGTTTTGTTCTAGTTCTGTGAAAAATGCCAGTGGTAGTTTGATAGCAATTTCATTGAATCTTTAGATTGCTTTGGTTAGTAGAGTCATTTTCACAATGTCGATTCTTCCAATCCAAGAACATGGTATATCTCTCTATCTATTTGAATCATCTTCAATTTCTTTCATTGGTGTCTTATAATTTTCTGCATATAGGTCTTTTGTCCCCTTAGGTAGGATTATACCTAGATATTTTATTCTTTGTGTTGCAGTGGTAAATGGGAGTGTTTGCTTTATTTCACTTTCAGATTTTTCATCATCAGTGTGTAGGAATGCAAGAGATTTCTGTGCATTAATTTTGTATCCTGCAACTTTACCAGATTCATTGATTAGCTCTAGTAGTTTTCTGGTAGCATCTTTAGGATTCTCTATGTATAGTATCATATCATCTGCAAACAGTGAAAGCTTTACTTCTTCTTTTCCGATTTGGATTTCTTTTATTTCCTTTTCTTCTCTGATTACTGTGGCTAAAACTTTCAAAACTATATTGAGTAAGAGTGGTGAGAGTGGGCAAACTTGTCTTGTTCCTGATCTTAGTGGAAATGCTTTCAGCTTTTCACCATTGAGGATGATGTTGGCTGTGGATTTGTCATATATGGCCTTTATTATGTTGAAGAAAGTTCCCTCTATGCCTACTTTCTGCAGGGTTTTTATCATAAATGGGTGTTGAATTATGTCAAAAACTTTCTCTGCATCTATTGAGATTATCGTATTGGATTGGCTCCTTCAATTTGTTAATATAGTTTATCACATTGATAGATTTGCGTATATTGAAGAATCCTTGCATTCCTGTAATAAACCCCACTTGATCATGGTGATCCTTTTAATGTGCTGTTGGATTCTGTTTGCTAGTATTTTGTTGAGGATTTTTGCATTTGTGTTCATCAGTGATATTGGCCTGTAGTTTTCTTTCTTTGTGACATCCTTGTCTGGTTTTGGTATCAAGGTGATGGTGGCCTCGTAGAAGGAATTTGGGAGTGTTCCTCCCTCTGCTATGTTTTGGAAGAGTTTGAGAAGGATAGGTGTTAGCTCTTCTCTAAACGTTTGATAGAATTCACCTGTGAAGCCATCTGGTCCTGGGCTTTTGTTTGTTGGAAGATTTTTAATCACAGTTTCAATTTCAGTGCTTGTGATTGGTCTGTTCATATTTTCTATTTCTTCCTGATTCAGTCTTGGCAGGTTGTGCATTTCTAAGAATTTGTCCATTTCTTCCAGATTGTCCATTTTATTGGCATACAGTTTCTTGCAGTAATCTCTCATGTTCTTTTTTATTTCTGCTGTGTCAGTTGTTACTTCTCCTTTTTCATTTCTAATTTTATTGATTTGAGTCTTTTCCCTTTTTTTCTTGACGAGTCTGGCTAATGGTTTATCAATTTTGTTTATCTTCTCAAGGAACCAGCTTTTAGTTTCATTGATCTTTGCTATTGTTTCCTTCATTTCTTTTTCATTTATTTCTGATCTGATTTTTATGATTTCTTTCCTTCTGCTAACTTCGGGGTTCTTTTTTCTTTCTTTCTCTAATTGCTTGAGGTGCAAGGTTAGGTTGTTTATTTGAGATGTTTCCTACTTCTTAAGGTGGGCTTGTATTGTTATAAACTTCCCTCTTAGAACTGCTTTTGCTTCATCCCATAGGTTTTGGGTCATTGTGTCTCCATTGTCATTTGTTTCTAGGTATTTATTTTTAATTTCCTCTTTGATTTCTTCAGTGATCACTTCGTTATTAAGTAGAGTATTGTTTAGTCTCAATGTGTTTGTATTTTTTACAGATTTTTTCCTGTAATTGATACCTAGTCTCATGGCATTGTGGTCGGAAAATATACTGATACAATTTCAATTTTCTTAAATTTTCCAAGGCTTCATTTGTGACTCAAGATATGATCTATCCTGGAGAATGTTCCATGAGCACTTGAGAAAAATGTGTATTCTGTTGTTTTTGGATGGAGTGTCCTATAAATATCAATTAAGTCCATCTTGTTTAATGTATCATTTAAAGCTTGTGTTTCCTTATTTATTTTCATTTTGGATGACCTGTCCATTGGTGAAAGTGGGGTGTTAAAGTACCCTGCTATGAATGTGTTACTGTCAATTTCCCCTTTTATGGCTGTTAGTTTTTGCCTTATGTATTGAGGTGCTCCTATGTTGGGTGCATAAATATTTACAATTGTTATATCTTCTTCTTGGATTCATCCCTTTATCATTATGTAGTGGCCTTCTTTGTCTCTTCTTAGAGTCTTTATTTTAAAAGCTATTTTGTCTGATATGAGAATTGCTACTCCAGCTTTCTTTTGGTTTCCATTTGCATGGAATATCATTTTCCATCCCCTTATTTTCAGTTTGTATGCATCTCTAGGTCTGAAGTGGGTTTCTTGTAGACAGCATATATATGGGTCTTGTTTTTGTATCCATTCAGCCAATCTGTGTCTTTTGGTGGGAGCATTTAGTCCATTTACATTTAAGGTAATTATCGATATGTATGTTCCTATTCCCATATTCTAAATTGTTTTGGGTTCGTTATTATAGGTCGTTTCCTTCTCTTGTGTTTCTTGTCTAGAGAAGTTCCTTTAGCATTTGTTGTAAAGCTGGTTTGGTGGTGCTGAACTCTCTCAGCTTTTGCTTGTCTGTAAAGGTTTTAATTTCTCCATCAAATCTGAATGAGATCCTTGCTGGATAGAGTAATCTTGGTTGCAGGTTTTTCTCCTTCATCACTTTGAGTATGTCCTGCCACTCCCTTCTGGTGTGCAGAGTTTCTGCTGAGAGATCAACTGTTAACCTTATGGGGATTCCCTTGTGTGTTATTTGTTGTTTTTCCCTTGCTGCTTTTAGTATGCTTTCTTTGTATTTAATTTTTGACAGTTTGATTAATATGTGTCTTGTTGTATTTGTGCTTGGATTTATCCTGTATGGGACTCTCTGTGCTTCCTGGACTTGATTAACTATTTCCTTTCCCATATTAGGGAAGTTTTCAACTATAATCTCTTCAAATATTTTCTCAGTCCCTTTCTTTTTCTCTTCTTCTTATGGAACCCCTATAATTCGAATGTTGGTGCATTTAATGTTGTCCCAGAGGTCTCTGAGATGGTCCTCAGTTCTTTTCATTCTTTTTTCTTTTTTCTGTTCTGCAGTAGTTATTTCCACTAGTTTAGCTTCCAGGTCACTTATCCATTCTTCTGCCTCAGTTCTTCTGCTATTGATCCCATCTAGAGTATTTTTAATTTCATTTATTGTGTTGTTCATCGTTGCTTGTTTCATCCTTATTTCTTCTAGTTCCTTCTTAAATCTTTCTTGCATTTTGTCCATTCTATTTCCAAGATTTTGGATCATCCTTACTATCATTATTCTGAATTCTTTTTCAGGCCGATTGCCTATTTCCTCTTCATTTGTTAGGTCTGGTGGATTTTTATCTTGCTCCTTCATCTGCTGTGTGATTTTCTGTCTTCTCATTTTGCTTATCTTACTGAGTTTGGGGTCTCCTTTTTGCAGGCTGCAGGTTCATAGTTCCCATTGTTTTTCATGTCTGTCTGCAATGGCTGAGGTTGGTTTAGTGGGTTGTGTAGGCTTCCTGGTGGAGGGGACTAGTGCCTGTGTTGTGCTGGATGAGGCTGGATCTTGTCTCTCTAGTGGGCAAGTCCACGTCTGGTGGTGTGTTTTGAGGTGTCTGTGGACTTATTATGATTTTAGGCAGCCTCTCTGCTAACAGGTGGTGTTGTGTTCCTGTTTTGGAGTTGTTTGGCATAGGTTGTCCAGCACTGTAGCTTGCTGTTCGTTGAGTGAAGCTGGGTGCTGGTGTTAAGATGGAGGTCTCCGGGAGATTTTCACCGTTTGGTATTATGTGGAGCTGGGAGGTCTCTTGTTGACCAGTGTCCTGAAGTTGGCTCTCCCACCTCAGAGGCAGAGCCCTGACACCTGGCTGTAGCACCAAGAGCCTTTCATCCACATGGCTCAGAATAAAAGGGAGAGAAATTATAGAGAATTTGTAGAAGTAGGAAGAAGGAAACAAAGAAGGAAGGAAAGGATGTAAGGAAGGAAGGAATGAAGGAAGGGGCAACCGAAGGAAGGAAGGAAGAAATGAAAGAAAGAAAGAAAGAAAGAAAGAAGAAAAGAAGGAAATAAAGCAAGAAGGAAAGAAAGGAGGGTGGGAGGGAGGGAGGAAGGAAGGAAGGAAGGAAGGAGGGAAGGAAGGAAAAAAGACAGAAAGAAAGAAGATACAGTAAAATAAAAGAAAGTATAATAAAATTATTGAATTTAAAAATAATTATTTAAAAAAAATAGGGACGGATAGAACTTTAGGACAAATGGTGGAAGGAAAGCTATACAGACAAAATCTCACACAGAAGCATACACCTACACCCTCACAAAAAGAGGTAAAGGGGAAAAAATCATAAATCTTGCTCTCAAAGTCCACCTCCTCAATTTGGGATGATTCGTTGTCTAAAGGAGGGAAGGAAGGAAAGAAAGAAAGAAAGAGAGAATGAAAGAAAGAAAGAAAGAAAGAAAGAAAGAAAGAAAGAAAGAAAGAATGAAAGAAAGAAAGAAAGAAAAGTATAATAAAGTAATTAAAATTAATTATTAAGAAAAAAATTAAAAGAAAAAAAACAATGGACGGTTAGAACCCTAGGACAAATGGTGGAAGCAAAGCTATACAGACAAGATCTCCCACAGAAGCACACACATACACATTCACAGAAAGAGGAAAAGGCGAAAAAATCATAGATCTTGCTCTCAAAGTCTACCTCCTCAATTTGGGATCATTCGTTATCTATTCATGTATTCCACAGATGCAGGGTACATCAAGTTGATTGTGGAACTTTAATCCGCTGCTTCTGAGGCTGCTGGGAGAGATTTCCCTTTCTCTTCTTTGTTCGCACAGCTCCCGGGGCTCAGCTTTGGATTCGGCCCTGCCTCTGTGTGTAGGTCGCTGGAGGGCATCTGGTGCTTGCTGAGACAGGACGGGGTTAAAGGAGCCGCTGATTCGGAGGCTCTGGCAGTCTCAGGCTGGGGGGAGGGAGGGGCACAGCATGCAGGGCGGGCCTCCGGTGGCAGAGGCTGGCATGACGTTGCACCAGCCTGAGGCCCACTGTGCGTTCTCCCGGGGAAGTTGTCCCTGGATCCCGGGAACCTGGCAGTGGCAGGCTGCAGAGGCTCCCCAGAAGGGGAGTGTGGATAGTGACCTGTGCTCGCACACAGGCCCCTTGGTGGCGGCAGCAGCAGCCTTAGCGTCTCTCGCCCATCTCTGTGGTCCGCGCTTTTAGCCACGGCTCATGCCCATCTCTGGAGTTCCTTTAAGCAGTGCTCTTAAACCCCTCTCCTCACACACCAGGAAACAAAGTGGGAAGAAAATGTCTCTTGCCTCTTCGGCAGGTGCAGACATTTCTCCGGACTCCCTCCCAGCTAGCCATGGTGCACTAACCCCTTCGGGCTGTGTTCAAGCCGCCATCCCCAGTCCTCTCCCTGTGTTCTGACTGAAGCCCGAGCCTCTACTCCCATCCCCGCCCACCCCGGCGGGTGAGCAGACAAGCCTCTCGGGCTGGTGAGTGCTGGTCGGCACCGATCCTCTGTGCAGGAATCTCCCCGCTTTGTCCTCCACACCCCTGTTGCTGTGCTTTCCTCCACGGCTCCGAAGCTTCCCCCTCTGCCTCCTGCATTCTCCACCCACAAGGGGCTTCCTAGTGTGTGGAAACCTTTCCTCCTTCACAGCTCCCTCCCGCTGGTGCAGGTCCTGTCCCCATTCTTTTGTCTCTGTTTTTTCTTTTTTTTCTTTTGCCCTACCCAGGTACGGGGGGAGTTTCTTGCCTTTTGGGAGGTCTGAGGTCTTCTGTCAGCATTCAGTATGTGTTCTGTAGGAGTTGTTCCACGTGTAGATGTATTTTTGGTGTATCTGTGGGGAGGAAGATGATCTCCACGTCTTACTCTTCTGCCATCTTCCTCCTGCACTCCAGATATTTGTTTTTAATTTACAAAATAAGAAGGAAGAAAGGGAGGGTGGGAGACAAAATAAGAATAGAAGGAAGGAGAGAAGAAAAAAAAGTAAAGAAAAGGAAAATGAGAGATAAAATGAGAGAGAGGGAGAGAGAGAAAGAGAGAGAGACCAACCCATATGGAGCATTTTTCACAACCCTCAAAAGAATGTGTAATATAAAACTGCAATAGATCTGATTTTTCTGAAATATTGTTTAAAATAATGATATATGATCTACAAAGAGCCAAGTGTGTATGCTTTATGCTTACCTTGACCATTTACTTGAAAAATGAAATAATTAGAACTTCTGCACCTGAAATAATTAACATTCCCTTTTTCACTACCAAGACAGATTCATCATGTCATTTCTATTAGTTCTACTCTCTGTAACCAATAAAACTATTCATGGATACTCAGATCAGTAGTTAGACTAAGATAGTAAATGTATTGCTGCATCTTTAAAACATGACAGAGGTTGATAGTAGGGCTTACTACATATGCTGCACCATCAACATTACATTTTTTCCTAATGACAATGGTCTTTATTAAATCTGGTAAGAAGAATAGAGATGTAGATGTAGGGGGTGCAGGTAGAGGGAAAGTAACAGATTAGAAGAATGAAGGTAATGAAAATGGAATGATAGAAACTTCTAGTATGTTTCAGTACAATATCTGGGTTAGAGAATTAAAGTAGCAAATTATAGAAAGCAGTTGTCATGATACAGCAAAGAAGTAGATTAGTGTAAATATGCAGTTAGTCAGTCATAAGACTTTCTAGTGTGTTGTTCCCAGGGATACAAGGGCTGAAATCTAGTGCTGACCTGACTTGTACATAAATAAGCAGCTTAAGATGATAAGAAATGTAGGAATCTAAAATAATTAATAAATAAAATGTGTTAATTAGTTTTAATTGGCAACAGAAAATACCGGAAAATGAAATATCAATACCCTTAAACTTCTTTTTCAAGTAACCAGGAAACAGAAAGCTAATTGTAAAAGAATTAATGTTTTATGCTCACTAGCCTAACTAGGTAGTCCTCCTTCCCCATTCTGACCACCTAGTTCACAGAGTTACTCAGTTTCTTCCTTTTTCTTTTCCCACATCCAGCTGGTGCTGGCTTTTCCCCATCAGTGTCAGAGAGGGAGGCTGAAAATATTTGTTCAGGAATAATTTCTGAGCAAATGAAATGTTGACTGAGAGATTGTTCCCAGACTAATAGGAATTGGGTGTGTTAAAGATAGCCAAAATTCTATTACTATAATAGAAATAAACATTTCATGCATGCACATGTATGCTTATGTGTGTGTATCATTAGTGAAGACTATATGTGTGACAATATTGAGGCCTAAACATAAAACTATGTTTAGAATCATGATCTGAAAACTTAGAATTTAAATTTTTATTTGTGAAATCCCATTGTATGAAAATTAGGATCAAGCCAGAACCACAGTGGGAGACAGAGCAGGAGCCATGAGCTGGGCTGTGTTGGCCCCCACAGGAGCTCACTGCACTGGGGCTGGGCCTGGAAGAACTGAGTGTGCTGGAGCCACAACCACAGATAAAGGCACCACTTGCTCCCAGGCCACCATGCTCTCAGGCTCTGCCTTGGATTATTTGAAAAATGATTGTTCTGCCTTGTACACTTTGATGGTAGAGCAAAAATATTTTACTTGATTCTCAAAATTCTCTCCAAATCTTCATACTCTGAGATTCATATGGTCATCACACTCTTTTTATATTACAAATTAAGAAACAATGATGCTTACATCTCAAGGTCTCCCATTCATTAAACTGTATTCCATTTGAGGTTTTTTGGAGTCAAGCCAATGCACTTCACTGTCACTTGATGAATAAAACTGTCTAGCATCACACAGAAGTGCATAAAGTATGACTAAAACGATTGTTTATTTAAAATGCATAAACTCTGTCAGAAGCCAGTCTTAAGATAGCAGAGTAGAAGGATGTGAACTCACCTCATCTTATGAAAACACCAAAACTACAACTAACTGCTGAACAAGCATTGGCAAAAATCACTGGAACCTACCAAAAGAGATACCCTACATCCAAAGACAAAGAAGAAGCCACAACAAGAGGGCAGGAGTAACACAATCACAATAAAAACAAATCCCATATTCACCAGGTGGGTGATACACAAACTGGAAAATAATTATACCACAGAAGTTCTCCCATAGGAGTGAAAATTCTGAGCCCCACATCAGGCTTTCCAGCCTGGGGATCTGGCAATGGGAAGAAGAGGCCCCAGAGAATCTGGCTTTGAAGGCCAGTGGGGTATGATCACAGGAATTCCACAGGAATGGGGGAAACAGAAACTCCACTCTTGGATGGTGCACACAGGGTGTTGTGCACACAAGGATCAGGGAAGAAAGAAGCGACCTCATAGGAGACTGGGAAAGACCCAACTGCTCATGTTGGAGGGCCTCCTGCTGGAGGTGGGGGGTGACTGTGGCACACTGTGGGGACAAAGACATTGGTGGTGGGAGTTCTGGGGGCTACTCATTGGAGTGAGCCTTCCTGGAGGTCACCATTTTCTCACCAAGACCTGGCCTCATCCAACATATTATAGGCTCCAGTGCTGGGATGCCTCAAGCCAAACACCCAACAGGGCAGGAACACAGCAGACAGGCTTCTTACACTCTTCCTGAGCACAGAGCTGCCTGATAAGCACACCCTTTGACACAGCCCTCCCCACTAGAGAGACAAGACACAGCTCCACCCACCAATGGGAGTAAACCAGTTCTTCCCACCAGGAAACCTGCACAAGCCTCTTTGACAACCTCATCCACTGGGGGAAGACAACAGATGAAAGAAGAACTAGAACACTGCAGCCTGTGGAACAGAAACCGCAATCACAGAAAGTTAGACAAAATGAGATGACAGAGGAACATGTCCCAGATGAAGAAACAAGATAAAACCCCAGAAGAAAAACTAAGTAAAATAGAGGTAGGCAATATAACCAAAAAAGAATTCAGAGTAATGATAGTAAAGATGATCCAAGATCTCAGAAAAAGAATGGAAGCACAGATCGAGAAGATACAAGAAATATTTACCAAAGAGCTAGAAGAAACTAAAGAACAAACAAAAATAGAAGAACAATAAATTAACAGAAATGAAATAGAGACTAGAAGGAATCAATAGCAACATAACTGAGGCAGAAGAATGGAAAAGTGAGCTGGAAGACAGAATGGTGGAAATCACTGCCACGGAATACAATAAAGAAAAAAGAATGAAAAGAAATGAGGACAGTCTCAGAGTCCTCTGGGACAATATTAAGCACATCAACATTTGCATTATAAGGGTCCCAGAAGGAGAAGAGAGAGAGAAAGGACCTGAGAAAATATTTGAAATGATAATAGCTGAAAACTTCCCTAACTTGGGAAAGGAAACAGTCACCAAGTCCAGGAAGTGCAGAGAGTCCCAGGGAGGGTAAACTTAAGGAGGAACATGCCAAGACACATAGTAATCAAACTGACAAAAATTAAAGACAAAGAAAAAATCTTAAATTCAACATGAGAAAAGCAACAAATAACATACAAGGGAATTTCCATAAGGTTGTCAGCTGATTTCTCAGCAGAAACTCTGCAGGACAGAAGAGAGTGGCATGATATATTTAAAGTAAAGAAAGGGAAGAACCTATAACGAAGAATACCCTACCGAGCAAGGCTCTCATTCAGATTCAATGGAGAAATCAAAAGCTTTACAGACAAGCAAAAGCTAAGAGAATTCAGCACTACCAGACCAGTTTTGCAACAAATGCTAAAAGAACTTTTCTAAGAGGAAAATAAAAGGCTGAAAATAGAAACAAAAAATTAAGAATGGAAAAGCTCACTGGTAAAGGCATGCATACAGTAAAGTTAGGAAATAATCCACCCACAAATATATCAAAACCAACAATTGTGAGAGAGGAGAGCACAAATGCAGGATATTATAAATGCATTTGAAATTAAGAAACCAGCAACTTAAAACAATCTTGTATATATATATATATATATATATATATATATATATATATATATAGACTGCTATATCAAAACCTCATGGTAAACATAAACCAAAAATCTACAATAGATACACACACCAAAAAGAAAACAGAATCCAAACACAACTCTAAAGATAATCAACAAAATACAAGAGAAGAGAACAAAAGAGGAAGAGAAGAAAAAAGACCTACAAAAATAAATCCAAAAGAATTAACAAAATGGCAATAGCTTTTCTTCTGTGAAGAAGCTTCTGGTGGTACTGTTTGCCCTATGCTGCAATACAGAGCAGGCAGCTGAACACTTCCGTACCTCCCAGTGACGCATCCAGCTTTGGCTTCGGCACTTCCAGGCTTTGCATGGGGAGAATCTGGAGGGCAAATATCTGAACTTAGAGGCAGAAGAGAAACTGGCTGAGTGGATGCTGACCCAACGAGAGCAACAGCTATCTGTAAATGAGGAGATCTTGTTCCAGAAGGCCATCAAAATAGGATGCTTTTTAAAGGGGGGTGTGTTAAAATCTCTTATGAGTGGGCTGTACCTTTCATTCTAAGGCATCACCTGACTCCCCATGCTCCATGAGCTGTGGCCCACTCTACGTAAGGATGTGGCAGAAAATGCAAGACTCTTCATTGAATTTGTGCAATGACAAATTCACAACTAGGACTTACACTTGTCTATTATTGTGGCTATTGATGAGATCTCCTTGTTCCTGGATACAAAGGTACTGCGCAGTGATGACTGAAAGGAGAATGCTCTGCAGACAGTGGGCACAGGGGAGGCTTGGTGTGATGTAATGTTGGCCATTGTGGCAGATGGCACTGTCCTCCCTATCCTGGTTTTCTACCAAGGACAGAAGGATCAGCCTGCTAACGTGCCAGACTCTATCGTGCTAGAGGCAAAGGAGACTGGCCACAGTGATGATGAAATCATGGAATTGTGGTCAACCGGAGTGTGGAAGAAGCACACAACTTGCCCACACAGCAAAGGCATGCTTGTGATGGACCGTCATTGCACTCATTTGTCAGAAGAGGTGCTGGCCATGCTTAGTGCCTCTAACACTTTACCTGCAGTTGTCCCAGCAGGCTGTAGCTCCAAAATCCACCATTACATGCATGCATCAAAAGAACTGTCAAGAAATTCAGGCATAAAAAGTGGAAGGAGCAGGCTGGGGAAATGGCAGATACTGCATGTGATTCTGATGTCCTGCTTCAACTGGTTCTGGTCTGGCTGGCAGAGGTGCCTGGTGTCATTGGGGACTGTCCAGAGCTAGTTCTGCAGTCCTTCTTTGTAGCCAGCATTCTGCCTGGCCCTGATGGCAACATTAACTCACCTATAAGAACTGCTGATATGTAAGAGGAGCTAATTGCCTCCCTGGAGGAGCAATTGCAGTTGAGTGGGGAACAGTCTGAGGAGCCCTCAGCTTCCACTTCCCAACCCAGGTCATCTCCTGAAGAGGCAGTTGAGCCTGAAAGCCTTAACCAGCTCTTTGAGGGTGAAAGCAAGACCGAGTCCTTCTACAGCTTTGAAGAAGCTGACCTAGATCTGAAGGAGATTTGAGTGTTGGGGTGATGTGGGTGGGGTCATGTGGAGTGGGGGTAGGAAAGTGTGAGGGAAGGTAGAGGGTAAAGGAATTATACCAGGTGAGGGTATTTGGTTTATATGTTTTTAATTTTATGCCACCACTCCCCCCAGATGTTGACTTATACATCCCTGTGGATTTGTGGATTATTAGGAAAACTGATAGTGATAATATCTGAGACAATGAGGTGACCCGGTGGTCATTCACTTCTGCTAAAAACAGGTTTTTGTGACTTTAAAAAAATTTTTCAATCAAGAAAAAGGAAAAAAATCCTTCCTGGGCAAATGTTAAATTTTATGTTTCCCCTTTTACCTCAACTGTATCACAGTACATCTGGGTTTTGTTTGTTTTACTGTGTGGCCAAAGTCTTTGGGCATAATGCTATTTAACCATTGTCAGTGTGAAGGTGGGAAAGACAAAAATTGTAGCTCACAAACTGAGTTACTATATATATATATATATATATATATATATATATATATATATATGGATAAAAAAGTTGTTTCATTGTGTTCTTAACACTTTTATGTAAAAATGAAAATGGAAAAAAAATCCCACTGAACTCTCTCTTCCTTTTCCTTTCTTTCCTTCCCTCTCTAGAGATGTTGGTTTCTACAGCAATTCTAAACATAAAATGGTGGCTTTAAAAATGCACAAAACCACCTTTAATCATCCAGAATAATGAATAGATTTTTTTCCTCACCATCCTCCCTCCAACAAAAACAACAAAACCAATATTCCTTGCACTTGTGATCCTTGGCCCTCTTCCTCATTCTCACACCATCACTCTGGACAAAGGATCATAAATGGGTCATTAGCAAGCAAGAGGTACTGAGGTGATCACACAGAACCTTACAGTAGAAGCCATTGCCAGTGTACAGGTCTTCATCCTACAATCCACAGGGACAGTCCCTGCTTTGTTGAACTTCCTCCTGTTAAGTGGACAGCATACGTGTTCAAGGGATGTGCAAGAAGTTGTTTTGAATTTTAAAAAGACAGACCACTTGTTGAAATCCTGCTTACCCTGTGGCTTTCACCTATTTCTCTTAATGCTTAAAGAAGAATATTACCTGAAGAAGAAACACATAGGATTGTGCACAAAGAAAACGATATGAATCTTTATTTTTCACTGCCAGCTTCAAAGAAAGAAAATTTTTTCTACAATTTGTGTGAGGGAATTTTTTTAATTGTATGTACTCATGGCTATAAACTGAAATGTACTGTAATACACAGGGGAAAGGAGCAAACATCCAGGACAACCTTTCTCACAGCTATATTATCTCTGTCCATCCTGAGGTTTTCTGCATTATTTCCCTCCTATGAGCCAAGCAGGCAAACTGCACAGGCTTGTAAATGGTTCATCTTTAAAATGTACATAAGTGGAACATTTTTTTAAAAATGAGGGGAAATTGATTTATAAGCAATGGGATTTTTTTTCTAGGTGACCCTTTTTGAACAGGATTTCACAGACTGTGAGATGCTCAAGATATGATGGGCCTGGTGGTAGAGGTTTGACGTTTGTTACCACCTGTTTCTCCTCATCTATATTTTTGTGTTTTTAACTCCCAGCACACTATAATATAGTGAACTGGAGTGCTCCTCTCCATAAACAGCTTGGCCAGATTCCTGAACCCATGGTATCTGAAAACTGAACTGAGGGTCCACCTAGGTTTCTCTTCCCCAGCTTTTTGCCTGATGCCATTTTGACAGAATATGGATTTTTGAGTCAAAACTTTGCTTTTCAGAAAGTTCAAAAAACTATGGTCAACAATACCTACAATGACAATCCTTTTCATTGGTAGTCTCTGCAGCAGCCTCAGATTTAGCAGAGCTGGGTTCCTGGACTCTTCACACTGTATGATTTTCTTGATGGGTAATTTTTTAAGGCCATAATACCAACAGTGGATCAGCTGGTTTTGGTCAGGAATTTACCTATGTGGATTCTGCTTAGTAGTAGAAGGAAGTTTTTGCTTTGCTTTGTTTTTAAAAATTCAGTTTAATCAATAAACAAGTACTTATCGACAAAAAAAGAAACAATCCCATTTACCATCACATCAAAAAAGAATAAAATACGTAGGAATAAACCTACATAAGGAGGCAAAAATATCTGTACTCAGAAAACTATATGATGCTGATGAAAGAAATCAGAGATAACACAAACAGGTGGAAAGATACACCATGTTCTTGGAATGGAAAAATTAATTGTCAAAATGATTATACTACCCAAGGAAATCTACAGATTCAATGCAATTCCTGTCAAATTACCAATGGCATTTTTCACAGAAGTAGAACAAAAAATCTTAAAATTTGTATGGAGACACAAAAGAACCTGAATAGCCAAAGCAATGTTGAGAAAGAAAAACGAAGCTGGAAGCTGGAGGAATCAGGCTTCCTGACTTCAGACTATACTACAAAGCTACAGTCATCAAAACAGTAAGGTATGGGCACAAAATCCCAGAAAATTAGATCAATGGAATGGGATAGAAAGCACAGAAATAACTAAGGTACTTATGGTCAATTAATTTACAACAAAGGAGGCAAGGCTATACAATGGAGAAAAGACTGTCTCTTCAATAATTGGTGCTGGGAAATTGGAAAGCTACATGTAAAAAGTGAAATTAGAACATTCCTTAACACCATACACAAAAATAAACTCAAAATGGATTGAAGACCTAAATGTAAGACCAGATACTATAAAACTCTTAGAGAAAAACATAGGCAGAACACTCTTTAACATAAATTGCAGCAAGATCTTTTTGGACCTGCCCCCTAGAGTAATGGAAATAAAAACAAAAATAAACAAATGGGACCTAATTAAACGTAAAAGCTTTTGCACAGCAAAGGAAACCATAAGCAAAATAAAAAGACAACCCACAGAGTGTGAAAAAATGTTTGCAACCAATGCGACCAAAGAGGGTTTAATCTCCAAAATAATATAAATAGCTCATGTGGCTCAATATCAAAACAAACAAACAAACAACACAATCAAAAAATGGGCAGAAGACCTAAATAGACATTTCTCCAAAGAAGACATACAGATGGCCAAGAGGCACATAAAAATATGCTCTAAATCACTAATTATCTGATAAATGCAAATCAAAAACTACAATGAGATAGCACCTCATACCAATGAGAATGGCCATCAACAAAAAGTCTACAAACAATTAGTGCTGGAGAGGGTATGGAGAAAAAGGAACCCTCCTATACTATCGGTGGGAATGTAAATTGATACAGCCACTATGGAGAACATTATGGAGGTTCCCTAAGAAACTAAAAATAGAACTACCATATGACCCAACAACCCAACTCCTGGGCATATCTCTGGAGAAAAACATGGTTTGAAAGGAGACATGCAACCCAATGTTCATTGCAACACTGTTTACAATTGCCAAGACATGCAAGCAGCCTAAATGTCCACTGACAGATAAATGGATAACAAAGATGTGGTACGGGCTTCCCTGGTGGTGCAGTGATTGAGAGTCCGCCTGCCAATGCCGGGGACACGGGTTCATGCCCGGGTCCAGGAAGATCCCACATGCCGTGGAGCGGCTGGGCCCGTGAGCCATGGCTGCTGAGCCTGTGCGTCCGGAGCCTGTGCTCCACAATGGGAGAGGCCACAACAGTGAGACGCCCGTGTACCGAAAAAAAAAAAAAAAGAGTGGTACATAAATACAATGGAATATTACTCTGCAATT
Source organism: Phocoena phocoena (assembly GCF_963924675.1). Classification (NCBI taxonomy): domain Eukaryota; kingdom Metazoa; phylum Chordata; class Mammalia; order Artiodactyla; family Phocoenidae; genus Phocoena; species Phocoena phocoena. The sequence goes on along the minus strand of NC_089240.1, from coordinate 68,605,875 downwards.
AAACTGAATGAAATAATGACACTTGCAGCAACATGGATAGATCTGGATTTTATCATACTAAGTGAAGTAAGTCATAGACAGACAAATATCATACGCATCACTTATATGTAAAATCTAAAAATAATGATATAAATGACTTATTTAGAAAACATAAAGAGACTCACAAACTTAGAGAACAAACTTATGGTTACTAGGTGGAAAGGGTTGGGGGGTAGAGACTGGGAGGTTGGGATTGACATTTACACACTGCAATACTTTAAATAGATATCCAACAAGGGCATACTGTGCAGCCCAGGGAAATCTTCTCAATAGTCTGTAATAACCTAAATGAGAAAAGAATTTGTTAAAGAATCTAAAAAGGGTGGATATGTATATATATGTATAACTGATTCACTTTATTGTACACCTGAATCTAACACATCTTAAGTCAACAATACTCCAAGAAAAGTTTTTTTTAAAAAAGGCAAAAAAATTACAAAATAAAATTGTGCTTTGCTAACTCTGAAAAATAAATAAATAAATAGATAAAATAAATAAATAAAATTTGATTTGCAAGTAAAGGTTTTAAGGTTTCAGAATATTGTTTTATCCTTTAGTTGGACATTGTTCAAACACTACAAAACTTTGCTTAAATATTCCATTATAAAACTATTCTGATATAATAACAATCAGGGGAAATCAAAACCTATGCATAGAAATAAAAAGGCTGGAGGGAACTATGTTAAATTATTAAAAGTAGTTCTATTCGGTTGGTGAAAATTGGATAACTTCTTCTTCCTACTTTTCCTCTATTTTCTAAACTTTCTCTGAGTATGCATTATCATTGTGATGAGAAAACACATTTTAAAAGTCAGTATGTAAAAGAGTGATGTACCAAAATGTTCATTGCAGCTCTATTTACAATAGCCAGGACATGGAAGCAACCTAAGTGTCCATTGACAGATGAATGGATAAAGAAGATGTGGCACATATATACAATTGAATATTACCCAGCCATAAAAAGGAACGAAACTGAGTTACTTGTAGTGAGGTGGATGGACCTAGAGACTGTCATACAGAGTGAAGTAAGTCAGAAAAAGAAAAACAAATACCGTATGCTAACACATATATATGGAATCTAAAAAAAAAAAGAAAAAGAAAAAAAATGGTCAGAAGAACCTAGGGGCAAGATGGGAATAAAGATACAGACCTACTGGAGAATGGACTTGAGGATATGGGGAGGTGGAAGGGTAAGCTGGGACAAAGTGAGAGAGTGGCATGGACATATATACACTACCAAATGTAAAATAGCCTGTGGGAAGCAGTCGCATAACACAGGGAGATCAGCTCGGTGCTTTGTGACCACCTAGAAGGGTGGGAGAGGGAGGGAGATGCAAGAGGGAAGATATATGGGGATATATGTATATGTAAAACTGATTCACTTTGTTATAAAGCAGAAACTAACACACCATTTTAAAGCAATTATTCTCCAATAAAGATGTTAAAAATAAATAAATAATAAAAAAATAAAAGTCAGTATGTAAAGAAAAAATTTATTTTATGTTTATTAGGACACAGAGAGCAAAAGAAGAAAGAAAAGTAATGGAGAGGGACATGTTGGGTATGACTAGGAGCACAGCAATGACATTTGTGGAAAATACTGAAATGGAAAATCAGCGTGAAAGGTGCTGGAAAGAACTTTTGGCCTTATATGTGTATGTTGGTGTAGAGAGGAGTCCCATCTATTTGGGGTTTGTAAGCCACTATGACTCAACCTGTTAATCATAACATTCTCAGCTCATCAAAATAAGCCCAAACACTCATAACTAGTAGCCTCAGCAATTGTGTGGGGTCCCCACATTCCAGATTTATTCCCAACTCACATGTGATATTGCCTTTGACCTTGGACTCCTAGCTATGTTTCACATTCATTAATTTATTGAGTACCTAGTATGAGTCAGGAACAGTATAAAGCAATAAAGATAATTAACTGAACAGACATAGACACAATCTCTGCTTTTGTATTCCTTTCAATTAGAAAACCCAAATATAAAACAAATATTTATATAAGTATTGAATTACAAATCTGATAAGTACTACGGAGGAGAAATATAGGATAATTTAGCAAATAATAGAAGGGTTTAACTTAGTCTAGGGAGAAAAGAAAGGCTTCATAGAAGAAGAGACATTAGAGTTGATATTGTAAGAATGAAGATAAATTAATCAGACTAAGATAAGGAAGATAAATTGCCAGGCTATGAGAATGGTATGTACAAAGGCCTTGAGGTATGACAAAACAAAGTATAGAGCAAAATACCTGAGAAAGGGCTTCCCTGGTGGCGCAGTGGTTGAGATGCAGGGGACATGGATTTGTTGCCCGGTCCGGGAAGATCCCACATGCCACGGAGCGGATGGGCCCGTGAGCCATGACTGCTAAGCCTGCGCGTCCAGAGCCTGTGCTCTGCAACGGGAGAGGCCACAACAGTGAGAGGCCAGCGTAACGCCAAAAAAAAAAAAAAAAAAAAAAAAACCTGAGAAAAACTGAAAACAAACTAACGTGGCTAGACCTCAGTAAGTAAAAGAATGATATAAGAGAGTTTTATGGTAAGGTAGGTAGGGGTCAGACCATGCTAACCATGGTTAAAGACTTTGGCCTTTATTCTAAACACAATGGGAAGCCCTTGAAAAGTTTTAATAGGAAGGCATTTTTTAAAGTTCACATTGGCTCTTATGTGAATAATACATTTCAACAGGCTATTGTCATAGTCCAGGTGACGAACAATTATGACAGGTAGCAGAAATGGTGATAGAAATGAAGTAATTCAAGAGGTTTGTGGGCAAGGGGTGAAAGAAAGAGAGGTATTCAAATGTGTCTAAGTTTCTGGTTTGCTTAACCAGTTGAATATATATGTGATATGGGACACTAGAAGAATTAACTCAGAGGGGAAAGTAAAGTATGAGTTCCAACTTGGTCATGTTTAATTTGAGGTGCTTGTGAGGCATTCAAGTGGAGATATCAGATAAACCGTTGTATATATGGTTACAAAATCACAGGTAAGATTATGTCAGGGGAAATAAATTTGGGATTCTTCAGCACATGGAGAGAAGTTTGAGCCATTTACATTTCAACATCTGTCACTGGCTCTCCTGTTTCCTTTGACCTTAGAACTCAAACAGTTTAATTTTTCTCTCCTTTGTGTTGCTTCAGATAACTTCTCAGTCTAGCCCCCATGCTTTTGTGAAATCACACCCACAAGCTAGTTCTTGGCCCCTGAGAAATGTGGGGAGAAAGATTTGGGCACTTCTCCTAGAATCTACCATATACCCCATCATCCACGTGGCTATATAATGGATGAGATCATGATCACATCTCATTAGAGCTTCTGAGAAATGTGGACTACCAAGGACAGTATTCTATGGTGCTACTTGATCCAACCCTGCCTGATCCCCCTTATGAGAGATTAAAAGAAATCTTAGCAACATATTAGACTTCGTCCTGCTCTTACAGCTGTTTCTGGATATATGGATACCTGGTTTGTTGCAGAGTTTTTACTAATACCTGACTTCCCAGATCACTTTCACAAGCCAACTTTAACAAGATTGAACCTGCGGGATGTATACCACCTTGTCTGAATCATAAAAATGGGCAAATGAAAGCATTTACAAATGTACTTCATGGAAATTGAATACAGATTGAGGTTATTTGTTGCCTGCAATAGTCCCACTGTCTTCCACCTGCTCATGAACAGGACTTTTTAAAGATTTCATGACTGTAATTTAATCATTTGCCTGTATAAATCCCTATTTATTCATTGAAGTTAGATTCTCACAAACCCATAGGCTTGGGAAGTCTAAACAGACAACAGCTACACCACCTCTGCACTGATCCTGATAAATATAGGTTGAAGAGTTTTGAAATGGAGTTCCTAGACCACATCCCAGCTGACTAAGACATCAATATGACACTAAATAAAATGTTTTTATTTTATTTTATTTTATTTTTTGGTACACGGGCCTCTCACTGCTGTGGCCTTTCCTGTTGTGGAGCACAGGCTCCGGACGTGCAGGCTCAGCAGCCATGGTTCACAGGCCCAGCCGCTCCGCGGCATGTGGGATCCTCCCAGACTGGGGCACGAACCCGTGTCCCCTGCATCGGCAGGCAGATTCTCAAGCACTGTGCCACCAGGGTTTATGATCTTGGATTGAGAGGTCCTCAATTAGCAGGGTTCAATAGTTCCTGGAGTTTACAAGGTACTACCAAGACCTCATCTTTCATTTCTCGACTGGCTCCAATAACCTCTTCAAAAATGGAACTCTAATCCATACCATACCCATATAATTCCAGGCATTTAAAAATTATTCATTTTCATCTTAATTCTGGCCTATCAAAGTAAATCCAAATTTCAATGTAATGGAAGCCTCACAAAACTGTGCTTGGGCCAATTTGTCACAAATGACCCCAGGATGAACAACTACTACAACCTGTGTCCATTCTTTAGGAATGTGTCTAATGTGTGATGTGACCTATCATTTGTAGGACATATTGCTATTGGTGATAACAGTCATCTTAGAAATATGAGGGTAAGATACGAACGGGTATTCCTACCCCTGATTTCTTATTGTTGCCATTTCCATGAAATATCTTTTTCCATCCCCTCACTTTCAGTCTGTTTCTTTAATTCTGAAGTGAGTCTCTCATAGGCAGCATATGGAAGAGTCTCTTTTTTTAATCCAATTATCCACCCTACAAGTTTTGATTGGAGCATTTAGTCCATTGACATTTAAAGTAATTATTGATAGGTATGTCCTTATTGCCATTTTATTACTTGATTTCCAATTGTTTTTGTAGTTCTTCTCTGTTCATTTCTTCTTCTTTTTATTTCTTCTCTTTTGGTTTGATGCTTTTCTTTAGTAGTATGGTTTTGTTCCTTTCTTTTTGGTTTTTGTGTGTGTATTGCAGGTTTTTGATTTACAGTTACCATGGAGCTCATATATGTTGCCCTATAACTGTATCTCCATGTTTTAAACTGGTAGTCATTTAAATTCAAATACATTTTAAAAGATCTACACTTTTTACTCTCTTCCCTCACATTTTGTGTTTTTAATGTCATATTTTACATCTTCATGTTTATCCCTCCACTGATTATTGTAATTATAGTTGCTTTTATAATTTTTTGTCCTTTAATTTTGTACTGGCTTCCTTAAGTGGTTGATCCTCAGTCCTTACTATATATTTGCTTTTCCTAGTGGGATTTTCCATTTCCTACAGAATTTTACTTCTGTTCCACTTAGAGAAGATCCTGCATCATTTATTTTAGGGTAGGTTTATTACTGATGAACTCTTTGAGTTTCTACTTATCTGAAAAGTCCTTTATCTCTCTTTCTATTCTAAATGATAATCTTGCTGTTTAAAGTATCCTAGGTTGTAGGTTTCTCCCTTCCAGCACTTTGAGTATGTCATGCCACACCCTCCTGGTCTGCAAATTTTCTGCAGAGAAATCAGCCAATAGCCTTATAGGGATTCCCTTTTATATGACTTTTCACTTTTACTTCCTTTATTATTCTCTCTTTTGCTTTAACTTTTGCTATTTTAGTTAGGTTATGTTTTGGTGTGTGTCTGTTTGAGTTCATCTTTTTGGGACCCACTGTGCTTCCCATACCTGAATATCTGTTTCCTTCTTCAGGTTTGGGATGCTTTCAGCCATAATTTCCTCAAATACATTTTCAATCCCCTTCTGTCTCTCTTTTCCTTCTGGAACCTCTATAATGTGAATATTGGTATGCTTAAAATTATCCTAGAGACTTCAATTGCTTTCATTTTTAAATATGTTTTTCAACTTTCTGTTCTGATTGGGTGATTTCCATTCTATCTTCCAGATCACATACACATTTTTCTGTATCATATACTGTTATTCATTACTTCTAGTGTGTTTTTTTCTTTTTTTAGCTATTGAATTCTTCATTTCTGATTGGGGCTTTATATATTTTCAAGTTCCTTGGTGAGTTGTTCATTGTTTACAACAATTATTTTCCCTAATTCAGTTAAGATTTTTATTACCAATGTTTTTAATTCTTTACCTGGTAAATTACTTGTTTCATTATTTATTTTTTCAGAGGTTTTCTCTTGATCTTTCAATTGAAAGTAGTTCCTCTGCCATTTCATTTTGCTTACCTTTTTCTGCCTCTATGAATTTATGTGAAACAGTTACTTACTGCATTCTTGAAAGGGTGTTCTTAACTAGGAGCATCCCTATGAAGATTGTGTGTGCCCAATGCCTTTGGTGAGAGAGCTGGTTTTGACACGGATGGAAGTTGCATCTTTCCTCAGGGTATGCTGGTGGCTATCACTTGGTATTGGTATGGGGTGGGGCTGGAATGGAGGGACTTGAGACAGAGTTGGGTGTTAAACAGACTTCTCCTCTTCTCAATAAGGAAGTCACTGCCCTATTGGTGATGGGGTCTGATCTCAAGTTGCTGGAGCAGAAGCTCTAAGGTTCATGCATGACCTGCTTCTGTTCACTTACAGTGTATTTTTCCCTCTCCCTGCACCAGGATTCTTGCCCCAGTGGTTGGGTGCTGAAGCAATTGGGCCCATGCACAGACAATGACCCTATATGTTCTCTGTGAAGATGCAGCCCTGGGTACAATTACCCTTCTTCCCTCACAGCTGATCACTTCTCCCAGCCTTCACCACCCCTTCCCTGTTGTGGAATCACTCAGCAGAGCAGGTGGGGCCTATGTGGACTCTCAGCATAATTCTGAGTACACGCTGTGGTTGAGGGTCTACTGTCAGACATCTGGGTGGCTTCTGAGGTGCCACTTGAGTAAGCTTCAACAGTGGCCACTGCCACCCCACCCAGGCTACAGCCCAGGACCAGGCTGCCTCTGCATCCCATGGTCTAGTCTTTTCCTTGGTTGTGGTGCCCCATATCAAGGGCTTCACTGTGACCTGGAGTGAGTGGGGCCAGAGCATTCGCTTGGCTTGGAACGGGGCACATGGAAGTGGTCACAGGAAACCCTGCAGCTACTAAGGCTGACCTCCCCCTGCCCTGCCTCAGGAGCTAGCCAGCACACGTGTGCTCCTCAGGCACAGAGTCTAAGCTTTCCACAGCACTTCTATTTTTCCCAGTGGCCCTCCAACCAGCCAAGGGTTTTGTCTTCTCCATGTAGGACACCAGGACTGAGGTACCTAATCTGTGGCTCAAACTGCTTATTTTCCAGGGTATGTGTTCACCCGTGTAATCTCCCTTTTCCTGAGTCCCCTCCCAGAGGCATTGGTCCAAACATGATGCCTTTGCTTCCCTTCCTACCTGATTACGTGTGTATTTTTCTTACAGCTTCAGTTGTACAGGAGTCTTTCTACCAGTTTTTACTTAATTTTTAGTAAGAATTGCTCCACATGTAGAAGTATTTTTGATGTGTTCATGGGGGTGGTGGGTTCTATGTCTTCTTACTCCACCATCTTGATCCCACCTCCAAATTACATACATTTTAATAGAACAAAAATTGAAGCTTTGTGACTTTTACCACTAACTTTGAGGAACCCAAATATAGAGTAGAAAGTGAGTATTACCCTAGGTTGAGGAATGGCAAGTTAGAACTAGTAGGTCAAGGAGTCAACAGATTTTACAGTGATGTTATTTCTTTGTGCTTTTTAAAAATAGCACCTTGTAATTGATAGACAATAAATATTTGTTCAATGAGTAAGATAAAACAAAAAAATACCTATTAAAATCATCTTATCAGACCATTCAATTTAATAGTGTCTTCTTTAAAGTCATAAAAGGATTTTTCAATTTCCAATCACTTGGAAGAGGCAGTTCTTTTCATTTTCCTGAATTCTCTTAAGCTAACAAAATATGAAAACTCAGGCTTCTATAGTGTGAGCAAGTTTTAAGACTTTCCTTTTTTATATGTCAGGATAAACAAATATAAAATTAAAAAACTAACTACAATGATTCCTCTTGTTAGACTAGCAATAAGTATGTTCTAGTTTTTAAAATATTTTTATTGGAGTATAATTGCTTTACAATGTTGTGTTAGTTTCTGTTACACAACAAAGTGAATCAGCTACATATATCCCCATATCCCCTTCCTCTTGAGGCTCCCTCCCACCCTCCCTATCCCACCGCTCTAGGTGGTCAGAAAGCATCAAACTGATCAACTTGTGCTATTTTGCAGCTTCCCACTAGCTATCTATTTCACATTTGGTAGTGTATATAGGGCCGTGCCACTCTCTCACTTCATCCCAGCTTACCCTTCCCCTCCACGCTCCACGTATCCTCAAGTCCATTCTCTACATCTGCGTCTTTATTCCTGCCCTGCCACTAAGTTCATCAGTACCATTTTTTTTGTGTGTTCTAGTTTTTGAAATATAGTGAATATTTACTTTAACTACTTTATATAAAATCATATCAATCTCTTCTAAAAATGTATTCCCTGAAAAACATTTATACTCTTATTTTAGGACAGGGAGCATAGGCCTAAAACACGAAAAGTTTGAGTTCTTTCTTCTATTCCAAGAAATGCATAAGTTTGTATTCAGTATTTGATTAGAATTGAAAAATCATATCACTTCTCACAGCCTTGGATTTGTTAATATTTTGTTGTCCTTTACGATCTGAATTCTAATGGTTCCATCTTGTGGTGAAAATCAGAATAGGTTCTGGGCAGTTCGGGTTGGTTTTGTTTTGCCTGTAAAAGTTCTGAAATAAAAGCCAGTATAAAAATCAAAATTTAGAAATTTACTTATTTCAGATGTGTTTGAATATATTTTCATTGCCCTCAAGAAATTTATGGTCTAGTAAGAAAAAGTCTCATAGGCAGATATTTCAATATAGTATGATTGATACTAAAAGAGAGATTTGCACAAGGGCCAGTAGTAGCACAAAGAAGGTGTCTGATCCTCTTAACCTCTTGGGAAGGTCAGGTAGAAAATAATCCTGTTTTGTTGATCCTCCACAGCTTGTGTTAAATACTAAATTATGGTTAAATGAGAAGTCAAATGTCAGGATACTTTTGGAAGCAGAATGACAAAACCTCAAATCTGAGATCAGAGAAAGACACTGAGGTAAATATAAGATGTCATAATTGAGAGCTAAATAAAGATCAAATATCCAGAGATGGGGCTTCCCTGGTGGCGCAGTGTTTGAGAGTCCGCCTGCCGATGCAGGGGACACGGGTTCGTGCCCCGGTCCGTGAAGATCCCACATGCCGCGGAGCGGCTGGGCCCGTGAGCCATGGCCGCTGAGCCTGCGCGTCCGGAGCCTGTGCTCCACAATGGGAGAGGCCACAACAGTGAGAGGCCCGCGTACAGCAAAAAAATAAATAAAAGTAAAAAAAAAAAAAAAAAAATATCCAGAGATGATGTTAGAGAGGAGCAATAGGTAGAGATAGGCAAAAAGGAAGTAATGTGGAAATGGTCTAAAGATAATAAGAAGCTGGTGGAATGGGATTGGGAAGGCAGAGTTTATACATCAATCGACAAGGCATTTTAAGTTCATTCTTTGAGGCAGCACTCTACGCCAAACAAATAATAGGAGTTGAGGAAGATGGTGGAAGAGTAAGACATGAGATCACCTTCCCCCCACAGGTACATCAGAAATACATCTACACGTGGAACTGCTCTTACAGAACACCCACTGAATGCTGGCAGAAGACCTTGGACATCCCAAAAGGCAAGGAACTCCCCACGTACCTGGGTAGGGCAAAAGAAAAAAAGAAAAACAGAGACAAAAGAATAGGGATGGGACCTGCACCAGTGGGAGGGAGCGGTGAAGGAGGAAAGGTTTCCACACACTAGGAAGTCCCTTCGCAGGTGGAGACTGCTGGTGGTGGAGTCGGGAAGCTTTGGAGCCACCGAGGAGAGCACAGCAACAGGGGTTCGGAGGGCAAAGCAGAGATTGCTGCACAGAGGATCGGTGCCGAACGGCACTCACCAGCCCGAGAGGCTTCTCTGCTCACCCGGCGGGGTGGGCAGGGCTGGGAGCTGAGGCTCAGGCTTCGGTCGGATGCCAGGAGAGGACTGGGGTTGGCGGCATGAACACAGCCTGAAGGGGTTACTGTGCCACGGCTAGCCAGGAGGGAGTCCAGGAAAAGTCTAGAGCTGCCGAAGATACAAGAGACTTTTTCTTGCCTCTTTGTTTCCTGGTGCACGAGGAGAGGGGATTAAGAGTGTTGCTTAAAGGAGCTCCAGAGACGTGAGCCACGGCTATCAGCATAGACCCCAGAGACGGGCATGAGACGCTAAGGCCACTGCTGCAGCCACCAAAAAACCTGTGTGAGAGCACAGGTCACTATCCACACCTTCCCTCCTGGGAGACTGTGCAGCCTGCCACTGCCAGGGTCCTGTGATCCAGGGACAACTTCCCCAGGAGAATGCACAGCACGCGTTAGGCTGGTGCAAAGTCCCACTGGCCTCTGCCGCCGCAGGCTTGCCCCTAATTCGTACCCCAACCTCCCCCCCAGCCTGAGTGAGTCAGAGCCCCGTAATCAGCTGCTCCTTTAACTCCGTCCTGTCTGAGCAAAGAAGAGACGCCCTCAGGCAACCCACATGCTGAGGCGGTGCCAAATCCAAAGCTGAACCCCTGGAGCTGTTCAAACAAAGAAGAGAAAGGGAAATTTCTCCCAGCAGCTTCTGGAGCATGGATTAAATCTCCACAAACAACTTGATGTACCCTGCATCTGTGGAATACCTGAATAGACAACGAATCATCCTAAATTGAGGAGGTGGACATTGAGAGCAAGGTATATATATATATATATATATATATATATATATATATATATATATATATAATTTTCCCCTTTTCCTCTTTTTCTGCCTGTGTATACATATGCTTCTGTGTGAGATTTTGCCTGTATAGCTTTGCTTTCACCATTTGCCCTAGGGTTCTGTCCATCCATTTTTTTTCTTTCTTAAAAACTTTTTTCTCCATAATTATTTTTAATAACTGTATTTTATTTTATCTTTATTTTATTTTGTTTATCCTCATTCCTTCTTTCTTTCTTCCTTTCTTTCTACTTTTTCTCCTTTTTATTCTGAGCCGTGTGGAGGGCAGTCTCTTGGTGCTCCAGCCAGGCATCAGGGCTGTACCTCTGAGGTGGGAGAGCCAACTTCAGGACACTGGTTCACAAGAGACCTCCCAGTTCCACGTAACATCAAATGGCGAAAATCTCCAAGAGATCTCCATCTCAACACTAAGACCCAGCTTCACTCAACGACCAGCAAGCTAAAGTGCTACACACCCTATGCCAAACAACTAGCAACACAGGAACACAAATACAGCCATTAGCAGAGAGGCTGCCTAAAATAATAATAAGGCCACAGACACAACAAAACACACCACCAGACATGGACCTGCCCACCAGAAACACAAGATCCAGCCCCATCCACCAGAACACAGTCACTAATCCCCTCCACCAGGAAGCCTACACAACCCACTGAACCAACTTTAGCCACTGGGGACAGAAACAAAAAACAACGGGAACTACGAACCGCAGCCGTCAAAAAGCAGACCCCAAACACAGTAAGATAAGAAAATGAGAAGACAGAAAAACACACAGCAGATGAAGGAGCAAGGTAAAAGCCCACCAGACCTAATAAATGAAGAGGAAATAGGCAGTCTACCTGAAAAGAATTCAGAATATTGATAGTAAAGATGATACAAAACCTTGGAAATAGAGTAGAGAAAATGCAATCAACATTTAACAAGGACCTAGAAGAACTAAAGAGGAAACAAACAATGGTGAACAACACAATAAATGAAATTAAAAATACTCTAGAAGGGATCAATAGCAGAATAATTGAGGCACAAGAACAGATAAGTGACCTGGAAGATAAAATAGTGGAAATAACTACTGCAGAGCAGAATAAAGAAAAAAGAATGAAAAGAATTGAGGACACTCTCAGAGACCTCTGGGACAACATTAAACACACCAACATTCGAATTATAGGGGTCCCAGAAGAAGAAGAGAAAAAGAAAGGGACTGAAAAAAATATTTGAAGAGATTATACATGAAAACTTCCCTAATATGGGAAAGGAAATAGTTAATCAAGTCCAGGAAGCACAGAGAGTCCCATACTGGATAAACCCAAGGAGAAACACGGCAAGACACATATTAATCAAACTATCAAAAATTAAATACAAGCAGGGATGCACCCTCAGAGGCGGCCGGGGGCTGCACATGTTCCCCTCTCCGGAGGCAGATACACCAGAAATACATCTACACATGGAACAACTCCTACAGAACACCTACTGAATGTTGGCAGAAGACCTCAGACCTCCCAAAAGGCAAGAAACTCCCCACGTACTTGGGTAGGGCAAAAGAAAAAAAGAAAAAACAGAGACAAAAGAAAAGGGATGGGACCTGCACCAGTGGGAGGGAGCTGTGGAGGAGGAAACTTTCCACACACTAGAAGCCCCTTCGCAGGCGGAGACTGCAGGTGGCGGAGGGGGGAACTTCAGAGCCGCGGAACAGAGTGCAGCAACAGGGGTGCAGAAGGCAAAGCGGGGACATTCCCACACAGAGGATCAGTGCCGACCAGCACTCACCAGCCCCGAGAGGCTTGTCTGCTCACCCGCCGGGAAGGGCGGGCCTGCGAGCTGAGGCTCGGGCTTTGGTCGGAGCACAGGGAGAGGACTGGGGTTGGTGGCGTGAACACAGCCTGAATGGGGTTAGTGCACCACGGATAGCCGGGAGGGAGTCCGGGAAAAGTCTGGAGCTGCTGAAGAGGCAAGGGACTTTTTCTTCCCTCTTTGTTTCCTGGTGGGCGAGGAGAGGGGATTAAGACCGCCACTTAAAGGAGCTCCAGAGACGGGCGCGAGCCACGGCTAAAAGCGCGGACCCCAGAGATGGGCAGGAGACGCTAAGGCTGCTGCTGCTGCCACCAAGCAGCCTGTGAGTGAGCACAGGTCACTATCCACACCTCCCTACCCAGGAGCCTGTGCAGCCCACCACTGCCAGGTTCCCGGGATCCAGGGACATCTTCCCCGGGAGAACACACGGCAAGCCTCACACTGGTGCAACATCACGCCGGCCTCTGCCAAGGCAGGCTCGGCCCGCACTTCATGCCCCTCCCTCCCCCCAGCCTGAGTGAGCCAGAGCCCCCGAATCAACGGCTCCTTCAACCCCATCCTGTCTGAGCGAAAAACAAACGCCCTCCTGTGACGTACATGCAGAGGCGGGGCCAAATCCAAAGCTGAGCCCTGGTAGCTGTGAGAACAAAGAAGAGAAAGGGAAATCTCTCCCAGCAGCCTCAGAAGCAGCCGATTAAAGCTCCACAATCAACTTGATGTACCTTGCATATGTGGAATACATGAATAGACAATGAATCATCCCAAATTGAGGAGGTGGACTTTGAGAGCAAGATTTATGATTTTTTCCCCTTTTCCTCTTTTTGTGAGTGTGTATGTGTATTCTTCTATGTGAGACTTTGTCTGTATAGCTTTGCTTCAACCCGTTTAGGGTTCTATCTGTACTTTTTTTTAAAATTTTTTTCTTAATAATAATTTTAATGACTTTTTAATTTGTTTTACTTTATTTTCCTTCCTTCCTTCCGTCCTCCCTCCCTCCCTCCCTCCCTCCCTTCCTTCCTTCCCTCCCTCCTTTAGACAACAAATCATCCCAAATTGAGGAGGTGGACTTTGAGAGCAAGATTTATGATTTTTTCCCCTTTTCCTGTTTTTGTGAGTGTGTATCTGTATGCTTCTGTATTGAGACTTTGTCTGTATAGCTTTGCTTCTACCATTTGTCCTATGGTTCTATCCTTCCTTTTTTTTAAAATTTTTTTCTTAATAATTATTTTTTAATTTAATAACATTATTATATTTTACTTTATTTTACATTACTTCACCTTATTTCTTTTTTCCTTCCTTCCCTCCTTCCTTCCTTCCTCCCTCCCGCCCTCCTTTTTTCTTTCTTTCCTTCTTCCTTCCTTCCTTCCTTCCTTCCTTCCTTCCTTCCTTCCTTTCTTCCTTTTGTTTTTTTCTTCCTACTTCTACTAATTCTTTCTCTATACTTTTCCTCCCTTATATATTGAGCCGTGTGGATGAAAGGCTCTTGGTGCTGCAGCCAGGAGTCAGTGCTGTGCCTCTGAGGTGGGAGAGCCAACTTCAGGACACTGGTCAACAAAAGACCTCCCAGCTCCACATAATATCAAATGGCGAAAATCTCCCAGAGATCTCCATCTCAACGCCAGCACCCAGCTTCACTCAATGACCAGCAAGCTACAGTGCTGGACACCCTATGCCAAACAACTAGCAAAACAGGAACACAACCCCACCCATTAGCAGAGAGGCTGCCTAAACTCATAATAAGTCCACAGACACCCCAAAACACAGCACCAGTCTTGGACCTGCCCACCAAAGAGACAAGATCCAGCCTCATCCACCAGAACACAGGCACTTGTCCCCTCCACCAGGAAGCCTACACAACCCACTGAACCAACCTTAGCCACTGGAGACAGACACAAAAAACAAAGGGAACTACGAACCTGCAGCCTGCAAAAAGCAGACCCCAAACACAGTAAGATAAGCAAAATGAGAAGACAGAAAAACACACAGCAGATGAAGGACCAAGATAAAAACCCACCACACCTAACAAATGAAGAGGAAATAGGCAGTCTACCTGAAAAAGAATTCAGAATAATGATAGTAAAGATGATCCAAAATCTTGGGAATTGAAGAGACAAAATGCAATAAACATTTAACAAGGACCTAGAAGAACTAAAGATGAAACAAACAATGATGAACAACACAATGAATGAAATGAAAAATACTCTAGATGGGATCAATAGCAGAATAACTGAGGCAGAAGAACAGGTAAGTGACCTGGAAGATAAAATAGTGGAAATAACTACTGCAGAGCAGAATAATGTAAAAAGAATGAAAAGAACTGAGGACAGTCTCAGAGACCGCTGGGACAACATTAAATGCACCAACACTCAAATTATAGGGGTTCCAGAAGAAGAAGAGAGAAAGAAAGGGACTGGGAAAATATGTGAAGAGATTATAGTTGAAAACTTCCCTAATATGGGAAAAGAAATAGTTAATCAAGTCCAGGAAGCACAGAGAGTCCCATACATGATAAATCCAAGGAGAAATACACCAAGAAACATATTAATCAAACTGTCAAAAAATAAATAAAAAGAAATCATATTAAAAGCAGCAAGAGAAAAACAACAAATAACACACAAGGGAATCCCCATAAGGTTAACAACAGATCTTTCAGCAGAAACTCTGTAAGCCAGAAGGGAGTGGCAGGACATATTTAAAGTGATGAAGGAGAAAAACTTGTAACCAGGATTACTCTACTCAGCAAGAATCTCATTCAGATTTGACGGAGAAATTAAAACCTTTACAGACAAGCAAAAGCTAAGAAAGTTCAGCATCGCCAAACGAGCTTTACAACATATGCTAAAGGAACTTCTCTAGGCAAGAAACAGAAGAGAAGGAAAAGACCTAAAATAACGAATAGTTTTGGAAGTTTTAGCCAGAGCAATCAGAGAAGAAAAGGAAATAAAAGGAATCCAAATTGGATAAGAAGAAGGAAAGCTGTCACTGTTTACAGATGACATGATACTATACATAGAGAATCCTAAAGATGCTACCAGAAAACTACTAAAGCTAATCAATGAATTTTGTAAAGTAGCAGGATACAAAATTAATGCACAGAAATCTCTGGCATTCCTATACACTAATGATGAAAAATCTGAAAGTGAAATGAAGAAAACACTCCCATTTACCATTGCCACAAAAAGAATAAAATATCTAGGAATAAACCTACCTAAGGAGACAAAAGACCTGTATGCAGAAAATTATAAGACACTGATGAAAGAAATTAAAGATGATACAAGTAGATGGAGAGATATACCATGTTCTTGGGTTAGAAGAATCAACATTGTGAAAATGACTCTACTACAAACAGCAATCTACAGATTCAATGCAATCCCTATCAAACTACCAGTGGCATTTTTCACAGAACTAGAACAAAAAATTTTAAAATTTGTATGGAAACACAAAAGATCCCGAATAGAAAAAGCAATCTTGAGAACGAAAAAAGGAGCTGAAGGAATCAGGCTCCCTGACTTCAGACTATACTACAAAGCTAC
Source organism: Phocoena phocoena (assembly GCF_963924675.1). Lineage (NCBI taxonomy): Eukaryota > Metazoa > Chordata > Mammalia > Artiodactyla > Phocoenidae > Phocoena > Phocoena phocoena. The sequence continues at coordinate 68,589,785 of NC_089240.1, read as the reverse complement.
AGTAATTAAGACAGCATGGTACTGGCACAAAAACAGAAAGATAGGTCATTGAAACAGGATAGAAAGCCCAGAGATAAACCCCCACACATATGGTCACCTTATCTTTGATAAAGGAGGCAGGAATATACAGTGGAGAAAGGACAGCCTCTTCAATAAGTGGAGCTGGGAAAACTGGCCAGGTACATGTAAAAGTATGAGATTAGATCACTCCCTAAAACCATACACCAAAATAAGCTCAAAATGGATTAAAGACCTAAATGTAAGGCCAGAAGCTATCAAACTCTTAGAGGAAAACATAGGCAGAACACTCTATGACATAAATCACAGCAAGATCCTTTTTGACCCACCTCCTAGAGAAATGGAAGCAAAAACAAAAATAAACAAATGGGACCTAATGAAACTTAAAAGCTTTTGCACAGCAAAGGAAACCATAAATAAGACCAAAAGACAACCCTCAGAATGGGAGAAAATATTTGCAAATGAAGCAACTGACAAAGGATTAATCTCCAAAATTTATAAGCAGCTCATGCAGCTCAGTAACAAAAGAACAAACAACCCAATCCAAAATTGGGCAGAAGACCTAAACAGACATTTCTCCAAAGAAGATATACAGACTGCCAGCAAACACATGAAAGAATGCTCAACACCATTTATCATTAGAGAAATGCAAATCAAAACTACAATGAGATATCATCTCACACCAGTCAGATTGGCCATCACGAAAAAATCTATAAACAATAAATGCTGGAGAGGGTGTGGAGAAAAGGGAACACTCTTGCACTGCTGGTGGGAATGTGAATTGGTTCAGCCACTACTGAGAACATTATGGAGGTTCCTTAAAAAACTGCAAATAGGGGCTTCCCTGGTGGCGCAGTGGTTGAGAGTCCGCCTGCCGATGCAGGGGACACAGGTTCGTGCCCCGGTCTGGGAAGATCCCACATGCCGCGGAGCGGCTGGGCCCGTGAGCCATGGCCGCTGAGCCTGCGCATCCGGAGCCTGTGCTCCGCAACGGGAGAGGCCACAACAGTGAGAGGCCCGCGTAACGCATAAAAAAAAAAAAAAAAAAAAAAAACTGCAAATAGAACTACCATATGACCCAGCAATCCCACTACTGGGCATATACCTTGAGAAAACCATAATTCAAAAAGAGTCATGTACCAAAATGTTCATTGTATCTCTATTTACAGTAGCCCGGGCATGGAAGCAACATAAGTGTCCATCAACAGATGAATGGATAAAGAAGATGTGTCACATATATACAATGGAATGTTACTCAGCCATAAAAAGAAACGAAATTGAGCTATTTGTAATGAGGTGGGTAGACCTAGAGTCTGTCATACAGAGTGAAATAAGTTCCGAAAGAGAGAGACAAATACCGTATGCTAACACATATATATGGAATTTAAGAAAAAAAAATGTTATGAAGAACCTAGGGGTAAAACAGGAATAAAGACACAGACCTACTAGAGAGTGGACTTGGAGATATGGGGAGGGGGAAGGGTAAGCTGTGACAAAGCAAGCAAGAGGCATGGACATATATATACTACCAAACGTAAGGTAGATAGCTAGTGGGAAGCAGCCGCATAGAACAGGGATACAGCTCGGTGCTTTGTGACCACCTAGAGGACAGGGAGGGTGGGCCCGAGGGAGACACAAGAGGGAAGAGATATGGGAACAATGTATATATATAACTGATTCACTTTGTTATAAAGCAGAAATTAACACACCATTGTAAAGCAGTTATACTCCAATAAAGATTTTTAAAATAATTATAATAATTATCATAATAATGTTACATAAAGTATAAATAGTGAAACAATATAATCAAGCCAAAAGACAAATCATTCTCTGTGAATCCTAAATTAAATAAATAAATAAATAATATATATATATATATAAAAATATATATGTGTGTGTGTATATATATATTCATATACACACACATACACAGCAATTAGTAAAGCTAAAGGTATGACCTGCTGCTCTTCAAGCCCCAAATCAGGCTATTTATATAGAAATGAATCTCCAAAAGTGTCCTGGGAGGTGATAGTGCTTCATGTAAGTTTGTAAACTAAAGCTAGGCTTCCTGATTAAACCAAGATTTGGGATCGAGTCCTCCGACTCATGAAAGAAGGCTGAAAAGAGCTAACTATCTCTGCTAAGGCAGTTTATGTGAAGCAACATACTTTGGGAGGCTCAAGAACACAGACCACAGAATCACGATCAGAAACTGAGTCAAGTTCCTGTAGGCCAAGTGACTGAATCTGAAATATGTCCAACATAAATATGACACAGCAATCCTGAACATCAATATATCCTATTTCAGTGTCTCACACTAATCTGACTTCAACATGCCAAAAACTCTATTTCCTTGCCTGCAGGTTTTCTCTAGCATCTAAAACCCTATTTGCCACCCATGCAAAAAACCATAAATGACAAGGAATTAATGTCCCCCAGAGTAGCCCTGAACCAATGCCTGATGAAAATTTGGTGGATAAATATTCCATGTCCTTCATTCCTTCAGGAAGTTAAGTCTGATGTGGGTAATTTATACTATGTCCCATAATTCTCCAGAAGAATAAAGCTTCATATTTCCAGAGTGATAATTTTCTTAATAATAAACTTTTTGACTACCTTCCCTTTTCTACTTCACTTTTCACTACATTTACAGTGATTCCTTGGATCAAGTCTAAAATAAGCAGTTAAAATAAAATTATTGGGGCTTCCCTGGTGGCGCAGTGGTTGAGAGTCTGCCTGCCGATGCAGGGGACACGGGTCCATGCCCTGGTCAGGGAAGATCCCACATGCCGTGGAGTGGCTGGTCCCGTGAGCCATGGCCGCTGGGCCTGCAAGTCTGGAGCCTGTGCTCTGCAATGGGAGAGGCCACAACAGTGAGCGGACCATGTACCACAAAGAAAGAAAAATGAAATTACTGTTTCAGATTCTCATTGAGGGGTAGCCCAACGAAGACACACTGGTTTTGGAGTGGAGATACAAGGGGGCTGGGTGAAGGTAAGAGCAAAATGGTAGAAAGGGAGACCTTGAGAGGAAATGAGGTAGAGAATGTATCTCCAATTCAAAGAGCAAATTATTATTATTATTATTAAACAGTCTTAAAAGACTATAAAATAAGTATGTTTAGGAAACTTGGAGATAAATGAATGAATAATATTTATAAGAAAAATAAAAGAAAAGCAGGCAGAAACAAAATAAGATATGATGGATATGAAACTAATCTATTAGAAACTTTAAAAAGGAAAATTTTAGTAATTGAAATAAAACTATGGTTGGCCCTTGAACAACAAATGTTTGTGGTACTTCAGAAGAATAGAATAAGGAAATGATGAAAAATAAGTGACATTTGAAGAGGGAATAGTTAAGGTTTTTTTTTGAGAATTGAAGCAACATGAATTCTCAGACTCAAAATAGACACTATATACTAAGCAAGATAAAGATAAATCTACAAGCAGATGTATCAAATACATAAGAGTTCAGGAAACAATCTTAAAACCTAATGGAATAGATAAAGTAGAACTTAAGGCAAAATAGCAATAATAATAAGAGAGATAGTGTATAAAAAGGAAATCTAAAAAGATTAATCAACCCATGACTTTTATACAACTGATAATAGAGGCTCAAAATATTAAAAAAGATAACACAAATAGAACGAAAATTTGAAACTGAAACATCTATGACCATGGTGCAAGATTTTAAAGTACCTCTACCAAAAATCAATAGATTCAGCAGGTCAAAAATTAATTAGGATTTAAAAATTTGAGTGTGAAAAATAAGCTAGATTCAATGGAATGACTAAACTGGAAGATACTAAGCCTCCATAACATTCTGAGAACATTTAAGCAAGACCAATGTAGAGTCCTTGACTTAAATTTGCCTTTTAGATGAATCCTGCATTGATCAAAAATGGATTTTTCGGGGGCTTCCCTGGTGGCACACTGGTTGAGAGTCTGCCTGCCGATGCAGGGGACACGGGTTCGTGTCCCAGTCCGGGAAGATCCCACATGCCGCAGAGCGGCTGGGCCCGTGAGCCATGGCCGCTGAGCCTGCACATCCGGAGCCTGTGCTCCGCAACGGGAGAGGCCACAACAGTGAGAGGCCCGTGTACCGCAAAAAAAAAAAAAAAAAAAAAAAAGGATTGTCATTAGTATCTCACCTTTCTCCTTTACTGGCTAGGAGTAGCCCAAAGGAAGCATGGCCTAAGCATTCACACAGATGGCATAAATATTTCATGTATCTCCCAAAAGATTTTATGTTTTCTACTTATTAGATGCTGTTATTTTAAGACACAGAAAAACTCAGCTAATTCATCATCAGGCAACATAAAACTCTAAGAGAAATAAAGGGTACCTGGTAATCTAATTTATGTGGAAGTAGAAGTGGCCCAAAGTGAGAATATATACATACTTCTAAGCAATAGCCAATGGGCTACCCACTAACCCAGAGCTGCTCCCAGTCATTGAAGAAGTACACTGAGGGTACCAGTGCTGGTCCATTCCTTCCCTTGGGAACTCCATATAGGACTGATAAAACTTTATCAGAACTTCACTGTGATCTGAGCATCTTCGTACCCAATTCTTTTTTCCCTCTCTTCTTTTACAGGTGTCATACTTGAATCATAAGTCTCTTGAATTACAACTCATGTCCCCCCATTATTCATAGATGTTTCACAAATAAGTGTATTGCATATCTAATACTGTCTTGACACTTGCTCCTTAGAAGATAAGAACTGACATAAAAACCATGACAGTTACTCTTCTAACTTGGGAGAATAAATGTCTGTCGTACTAACCCTTCAGCTAAGAAATAGAAAGGACTAATACTTAAAAAAAATTATATGAAACAATCAAAGAACTATCAGGAACATGATTCTGAACATAAGGTAAACACTGATAGGTAACATTCACACTGCTCCACATCTCAAGGCATTTTTTCAATTTTCAATTCATAAGTGATGGCCAAGAAGTTGAGAGCCTGAACAGAGATTTCAGACATCTCAAGGAATTTATGAAGCAAAAGTTATAGTTTGAGACTGAGGAAGGTGGAAGGTTTCAGTTAAATCCTCCATGTGAATATACCCAATATTAAGAGAAAAACCCAGAAGTAAACAAGCCTTCAAAAAGACTGAAAGCCAGACTTCATTTAGCATAATCAGTAATTGGATTAGGACAGTGTGTCTCCATTGTAACTGCCTAACAGAAAAAAAGTTAAATCTTTCCAAAAGAAGACATAATAAATATCCTCAAATTATTTCCACAACTTTTCATACACAATGTACAAGATTCAAAAAAAAGTTTATGATATAATGGATTTTTAAGATGACCAAAATGCAGGAGAAAAATATTCAAAGGTACAGATCCACGTGAGTTACAGGCATTAGTTATAAGAAACTTAAAAAAAAAAAAAAACTATGAATAGTATGTTCATGAAAATAGTGGACAAAATATAGAATTGCTGCAGAGAACTAGAGTCAATAAAAAAGAATCAAATGCCAATTCTAGAACTGAGGAACTAAAATTAAGAATTTTAATAGATGTGATTAACAGTAGTGAGTGAAAAAGATAATTAGTGAAATGGAAGGTAAGTCACAGGAAATATCCAGACTAAGCACTGGAAGAAAAGATGATGAAAGATGGAAACAAAGAGAAATAGAGAAGAGATATGTAAGTTATCATGGAAAGATATATATTTAATTGGTATCTCAAAGAGATAGGAGAGGGTAAACAGAAGCAATATTTTAAGAGATAATTCAAGAGATAATAGACAAGAATTTCCCTAAACTAAGGAAAAATAACATGCCACAGATTCAAGACGTACTAAAATATCAAAAAGGCTGCATACAAATAAAACCACTTTTACACATGTTCATAGCAAAAGTGCTCAAAATAATATTCAAAGAGAAAAACTTAAAAATCACCAGAGAGAAAAATTCATTACCTTTGAAGAGAAGCCAGAAGATGACAAAACATTTTCAATACACTGAAAGGAAATAATTTCTAACCAAAAATTGAAAATTCAGTGAATAAATGGAGGCAAAATAGATATTTCAGGCAAAGAAAACCTGAGATAATTCATCACCAGACAACACAAAACCCTAACTATTGGAAATAATAAATGAATTTCTTCTGGCAGAAGGAAAATGATCCCAGATGGAAAGAAAAAAAAATAAGCAGGAGGGAAAGAAGAGCAACAGAAAGGAAAATCATGTTAGTAAATTTAAATTAACATTGACTTTAAATTAATTATAATAATGCCTCTTCAGGTTTAAAATATTTGAAGAATTAAAGAACAGAATGGAATAGAACAAAAAGCTGGAGGGAATAAAGATAGTTTTCCAAGGATCTTGGATTATACATGTGAAATAAAATTCATATTTTATAGCAAGACAAGAAAACTTTAAACATAAAAAATTTTCTCTGCCCTTTGGCCTCCCCTTCCCCTCTACTGTGCATTGTGTATCTGCATTAGGCATTGACCAAACCTCCCTCATTGGCAGAAATGCCTGCTCAACCACAAACAGCAACATTCTCCTAGTATCGACAAGACAACTCCTTAAAAGATAACATTCCTTCTTGATCTTGTAAGGGGCCATGATGCTTAGATCTAGATTGTGTAAACTGTCAATAATATGTTATTTAATGTACAACCCTCTATCTCAAAAAACTGATATAACCATGCCTTGACTTCTAACAGGCAGAAGAGTTCCTGGAGCTTTCTGAGATGCTTTTCCCAGGTTATAATCCTCAATTCGGCTCAAATACAATTGTTCATTTCTTTCTTAGATCAACAGATTAATTTTCATCAACATATGTCTGTTGGAAATATATGAATTTATATAATATTTTAATAATGTGAGGATTCACACTGTCATCTCTACAATTTAAAAAACAGAGGTTCTGGCTCAAGCTGGCAATATAGGAAGATTCTAAACTCGCCTCCTCCCACAGACACACTGACTCTACAACTATGTATGGGACAATTCCTCTGAAAAATCTCAAAAAACTAGCTGAGTGACTCCTACACACTGGGCAAACAAGAAATATTCCACTTGAATTGAGTAGGAGAGGCCGAGATACAATCTTGCTATAAACCCAATCCCCAGAGTGGTTACGCAAAATCAGGAGGGAACTCAAAACCCCAAGCTTCTCCCTGAGGAGTAAACGGTTTGAATCCCACATCAGGAATTTAAGACCTGTATGTGATAGATGAGTCCCCAAAACATGTAGCTTTGAAAGTCAATGGGGTTTGCAACCATGTGACTCATAAAGCTATAGCAAACAGAGAAACCATTCTTAAAGGGTGTCTGTAGATTGACCTGCCCCAGGGCAGAGGCAGCACAGAGACAGCTGACTGAAAACTGCCCATATATTTTGTGAAAGAGGCTTATTTGCTTATCTTAAAGCATTGGCCTGAGGGGCAGGCTTCTAATTAAACACACATCTAAGGGCAGACTGTTATCCTCTCTGGAGACCTAGGAAGGTAGTCATTACCTCTACACTCTCCCTCTGCCACACTACAGAGTGCAGTATCTCCTGTATAGGGCCTGTACACGCATCGGATACCTCAGGTTTTGTGGCTGCTACTCAGGGAATGCCCCATGATTTCCTGGCTCTAATGGCCAGTGGGGCTTGTATTCCTGGGTCCCATGGGACTGTAATAGTTATAGAGATTGTTCTTGGCTAGTTACCACCCTGATGGCAAAGCAGAGACAGCAGAATGAAACACACCCCCAGTCTTTCTGTGAAAGAGGCCTATTTGCTTGTTCTGGAGCTTTGGCCTGAGGACCAGGCTTCTAGTTTGGAAGGCAGCTATACTAACCAGTATACCACCAATTTGGGTTTCTTGTTTAGCACACATATAGGTTCCTACATAGGGGCTCTCAAGGCATGGAGGGTGGTGGATGTCATCTTTTCATTCTCCCTCTGCTTTGCTTCAGCTCACTGGAATAAAAAATGTGTTCCTCCAAAAAGAGGGTTGTACCCTTGTCTGCCACCTGAATTTTAGTGGCTGCTGACCAGAGGATATCTCTAGGTCACCTGGATCTGGTGATTAGAGGGGCCAACACTTTCAGGTCTCACAGGACTGTATATATTTGCATACTTTAATAGCTGCTGCCTCAGGTTCTGCTTTCCAATCTGCCTGAATCTAGGGTTTTAACCTTGCCTTTGGGATGTTGATAGACCTTGTTTTTAATGCAAGTTTGTGTGCCCGATGCACAGTGAGGCCAAATAAACTGAAATGGAGTTTGGAGCAGAGGAAGGTTTATCACAAGGCCATGCAAGGAGACGAGGTGGCTCATGCCCTGAAAAACCTTGAACTCCACTAAGGGTTTTGGCAAAGCATTTTTAAGGCCAGGAGGGGCAGGTCACAGGGTATAAGATCAGCTTGTGCACAATTCTCTGATTGGCTGATGGTGAGGCAGCAGGGTAGTGTCACAGGGGTTAACATTATCAGTCCTTAGGCTCCAGGAGGCCTGGGACTATGTGCTCATGGTCATCAAGTAGTTCTTCCATTTGTGGGGGTGGGTTTCACATCTGTAAAACAACTCAGGAAATTTTCATCAAATACCATTATCTAGGTACTTCAGAGAGGAGCTAAAGCAGAAGATATGGGGGAAAGCCTGTCCCAGGAAGGCCCCAAAGGGTTCTGCTTGGTTATATTTTCCCCCCTTTCTTTGATACTCCCCAATCTTGAGGAGAACAAGTTTTGAAAAAGAAAAGGAATAAAGATTAGAAAGAGGTTAAGCATAAACTTGACAGAGGTACCCACAGGGTCCTGCTTGGTTACAATTACTCTGGCAGGCACTTCTTTTTTTCTCTTATTTAGATTTTTTTATTTCCATCCAGTTTACTGTCAACCACTAAACCATCCAGTAACATAGCCATCCAGTAAGATAGCCAATGGAAATAAGTGAATGGGTTTCAGTCTGTGCTGAAGATCCTTTTTTCTTTATCTCAAACCCTCATATGGTGAAACATTCAGGGTTTAATTTCTCTGGAAGGAAAGGAGCTCAGTGTCCCATACAAAAAATCACTGCCCATACTTCAGCATTGTAGGTGTTCAGTGCATTGGCTTCAGAGAGAGCATCCTCAGCCTCTGTGAGCTCATCCAGCTGAAAACAGGCGATTCCCAGTCCTAGCCAGGTAAGGCAAGAAGGTGATCTTTTTCAGACTTGCAGGTAGGGTTTTTTTTGCCTTTTCATACTCTTTCTCTTCCAGATATATCTGCTCCAGTTGCAGGAAGATGAAGTGCATCTCAGAAGCAACCACTACAAAACTAATGGTTCGCTCATAGCATGCCTTGGCCCCAGCATGATTTCCACTCAGAAAATAGAGATGGTCCTTCACACCCCAGATGTTAGGGTTCAGGTAGTCCATCTGGGCTGCTTGTTGAAGGTATTCCTCTGCTTTAGCAAAATCCTTCTTGAGTAGGTGTGCCTGGGCCAGCACCAAAGACCTCCTGTCTTACTAGCCTCTTACAATCCAGGAAAATATTCCCTCTTGTTGCTTCTTCTCATATCTAGAGTTTCACTATTACAATCATTGATCTCATATGGAACAATATATTATTTTATCAGAGATTCAGTCACACATTTGTTAATGTGAGAAACAACAAAAAAGGCAATATAGGTTATAAGTTGTGCAAATACCTCCTGGTTTTAGTCAGACTCAGGAGGGGATATGTTTATTTCTTCTTTCCTGCAGCCATTCACAGGTGGGCTGGGTCAGTATGTTCCCTGTGAGATGTACAAAGGTATTCTAGTTTAACATTCAAGCATGGGAGCAGGGTTCCCTGAGATGGGCCATTTATGTATACTTTAAGCTATAACCAAATCATTTAGTGATGAACTTGTAGCAAAAGCAATAGAATACAAAGGTTAAAGTAAAAGAAAAAGGTATAATATGGAGTCGGATTTGTTCTTCCCTATTGCAATTCCTGACCGTCAATATCCATTCCATAATCTTGTGAGGAAAGGGATGATGACTGCTCTTAGCTACTTCCCGCTGTACAGGGGCAAGGGAGGGTGATTGTGGAACAGAATTGATCAGCCTTGGGCAGGGAATATTAAACCTCTTTGTAAAAACACAGATTAAAAGCCAGTAATATTTCAGGAAAAAACAAAAAATTGCAATCATATTCATCAGTTTACTCGGTCCTATGTAATTAATCCTTTTACCAACAGTTTCATGAAATCAGAGTTTCCATTACACTTTTAAAATATCTTACCTAGTTTAGCAGTATGATTTAAAAGTTATCATAAACCTGTTTTTGTCAAAACATCCTTTTTATGACTCTTCTTGAAGATGTGGCAATGTTGCAAAACATCAGCTTAGCTTCTTATGAATGATAAAAGTAACATTTATTCATACTGTATAATCCGAAGAGGCTTATCTCATTTACATCTACTTTAAAGTTTCATCATATCAAGTTATTTTTCTTGCTGACAAATTTGCAACAGATACAAGATTTCACTTAACTTCTATTAAACCTAGGTATAGTAAAATATTATACTTAATGTTGATGACTCTGAAGACATGTCTATATTAATTAGATCAACAAACATTAATACCAGATATTAATTTAATACTGAATATTTCCCAGTTCACGTGAACCTGAGATTTAGCTTAATTTCTCTTGTATTTAGAATTGTTTGATTTGTAAGCACTTACTTTTCTTTAAGCCAATTATAGAGCTCATTTGCAAATTAACCTAAGCAATATTATCCAAAGACAAAGACACATACAAACACACAAGCAGAGACCTCATAGTTCCCATTTCAAAATTTCAGCCCTGAGTCAGGTACAGCAATGTAAAACCCATCAGTTTACAAAAGAGGTTGGATTAAAATTAAGTTTATGGCAGATGGAACAAATCAAGCTTACTTGTCTAGATGTCTAAATATTTGCAAAAGAAGGCACTTAAGATTTTTATTTACCCTTGACAAGTCAATTTCTAAATTATCCTCTTTCAAAATTTGCATTTTAAAAGGATGGCAGAGAAGACCAGATAGGATATTTGCATCTCAAAGATACAGGCAAGTTTCTCCTTGGATAACTTTGTTTACACTTTGGTGGTCTTTGAGGGGTCAAAGCCATTGCCATCATCTGGGCCTTTTGCATATTTATCTGGGTGCATTCTACCTTTTCGACCATATCTGTATTATTGAAAACCAAATAAGCCAATTGGAACAAATCATTCATTGGTGTCTGAGGACCAGTAGTTTCTTTCTGATTTTTGTGCCTGATGTCTGGGGCAGACTGGGCTATGAAATGCATAGTCAAAAGGGCCTGTTCCTTGCGGGAGGAGGGATCCGCATTAGTATACTTCCTAAAAGCCTCCCTTAGTTTCCTTTGGAAGAGAGTCTCCTGTCCCTGTTGGACCTCTTTCACATTTTTATAATTAATAGGTTATACTGTAATTTTCTTCACACCCTTACAAAGCTTATGAATTAAAGTTTGGCTGAGGGAACATCCCAGGCAGTTATGAATGTTATTTCTGCAACCCCTTTTTCTTCAGTTCCAAGCAACACAGATTGATTAGATAAGCTTCAGAGAGCCCAGGTAGATCTTTTATGTCTCAAAGGCACAGGAAGAGAAATGCAAATTCCTCTTCTAACTACTTAAGCAAAACCCAGCCTTCTCAGGCTATTTTCAGGGAACTTGCTTTTTCCCAGTCCCCAAATATCCACCTCAGTCTAAACAAACAAATATAATAATACATATCATCCGCTCATATTTGCATGCCCCTTTTTCAGCAAAACCAGGAAGAGAAAAAGGGATTTGGACTCAGGTACTGAGATACGCATTCACATACACACACATACCCTCAAGATAAAAGCAATTGCAAAAGACCCACTTTGATATAATAGCCAAGCCATTAGGGGCCTTTGCTCTCCAGATCTCAGGCAGTATTGAGGCATTTTCTTTCTTTTAGGGAGCATAGCTAAAGATCTCTTAGGTCTGCAGAAGTACCCCAGGAAACTATAAGATGGAACAGAGCTCTGATCATCCATACTTAATTATTCATGGCCAGTGTGGTCAAATATCAAGCAAACAGCAATTCAAATTGGTCTCTCAGGGTCACAGTTCCCCTTAGCCCCCAAAAGGAAGACAATCCTGATCAACACTCCACTGCAGGCAAAACCAAATCAATAGGGAAGGATACTCTGGTTTCATCACACACAAGTCCCACTATTCACCAAAGACGTCTCAGCTGGCCAATGAAAGTACTAATACACATACAAACAATAAATACATGGTCCTACAAACAAAGAATCAAATGAGGCATAGCCCAGAAATTCCACCTCCATTCCCAGATGGAGGGTCCAGAGTGGCCTGGTTCCCAAAAAAGAATGGACCATGAGTGGCTCATGCCAAAATGATACACACAAAAACACAAACAACAACTAAGATACGGTCACCCAGACAGAAAGTCAGAAGAGGTGTAGTCCAGAATTCCCCTTTTACTCCAAAACGGAAGCCTCCACCAAGCCCAGCTCTCGCAAATGAACCAGTTCCCAAATCAGGTAGAGTTCAACAACAATTCCCATCTGCAACAGGGTACCCCAACAAAACAAATTGGCTTGTCCCATAAAGGAAAAGCCCAAATTGAAGGAATATGTTCCTGGTGTGCACACTGGAGCAACTTACCCTCAAGTAGCTCACATTCCAGAAGGGAAGAAGTCCAAATGGAGTGGAGAGAATTCCCAGCCTGCATAAGCTGAAGCAACTCACACAATGACACTGAATGTGGACCTCAGCTCTGGACGTTTCTTGGCTCCAAACAACCTCATGCCATGGGCGGCCAGCGCCTGTTGGGGACAGTCCCTCTGAGACCACCAGAGCAAAATGGGCTCCAGCAGCCACTGGCAGCTCAGGGGGTTTCCCCAGGCCAGGATCGACCTGCCACAGTTGTGGACACCTAGGCTGGCTTCGCCAAAATTGTTAATGCAAGTTTGTGTGCCTGATGCACTGTGAGGCCAAACAAATTGAAACATCGGAGTTTGGAGCAGAGAAAGGTTTATTGCAAGGCCATGCAAGGAGATGAGGTGGCTCATGCCCTGAAAAGCCTTGAGCTCCCCTAAGGGTTTTGGCAAAGCTTTTTTTTTTTTTTTTTTTTTTTTTTTTGTGGTACGCGGGCCTCTCACTGTTGTGGCCTCTCCCGTTGCGGAGCACAGGCTCCGGACGCGCAGGCTCAGTGGCCATGGCTCACGGGCCTAGCCGCTCCACGGCATGTGGGATGTTCCTGGACCGGGGCACGAACCCGTGTCCCCTGCATTGGCAGGCGGACTCTCAACCACTGCACCACAAGGGAAGCCCTTGGCAAAGCATTTTTAAAGGCCAGGAGGGGTGTGGGTCACAGGATACATGATCAGCTTATGCACAATTCTCCGATTGGCTGATGGTGAGGCAGCAGGGTGGTGTCACAGGGGTTAACATTATCAGCCCTTAGGCTCCAAGAGGCCTGGGGCTATGTTTTCATGGTCATCAAGTAGTTCTTACCTTGTGGGGGGGGGGGTTCACATCTGCAAAAAACTAAGGAAATTTGCATCAAATACTATGTAGGTACTTCAGAGAGGAGCTAAAGCAGAGGATATGCAGGAAGGCCTGTCCCAGGAAGGCCCTATATGGTTCTGCTTGGTTGCATTGTCACAACCACAACTACTGGGAGATATTAAAAGTAAAATAAGTTGCTTGGACAATCACAAAGGTTTGAAAGACAACCAAGAGCTAAGGCAAAGTTGAATAATGTTTCATCATTTACCCAAGGTCACTCCTTCAAGACTAGGAGTGGTGGCTGTTTTATCCAATGCATAGAAATCAACACAGAATGTCAAGAAAATTGGAGAAACAGAGGAATTTGGTTCAAACAAAAGAACAAGATAAGATCTCAGAAAAATACATTAATGAAACTGAGAGGAGATTTAATTAATGAACATTTTAAAATAATTGTCATAAGGATGTTCACTGATAACTTTAAATTCTCCACTTGAGAATGTGATAAATGGAATGTTGCCTGCCATAGTAAACAAAGGATGTCACAGTCATCAGCGATTGCAGCCACTGCCAATGGTGAGCTGGTGAGCCCTAAGGGAACACATGAAGGAAAAGAATACCTGTCATTTAACAGCCATCAGACTGTAACCACGCCCTATGGTGAGCCCTGAGAAAACTCAGGATGTGAAAACACAGGATATTGGCCCCAGATATCTGAGGTGCATATCAAAGGAATGATTTCAGTGAGCCCAAACTCTTGCATCTTCCCATACATCCTCCCTTTGGTATTTAGCATTAAAACGGTGCTAAATTATTTAACTTGGGATATCTGGCTTTCTTTAATTAACAGTAATCTTTTGATGTTCCTACTACCTGCCCTTTGTTGCAAAACTCCTATATATCCTAGCTCCCCCAGCCCCACCCTGCCTCCTTGGAGCCGTTCTGTCAGGGTTACTTGATATGCTTCCCCTGGGCTTGAAGCCCTAAAAATTCCTGCTGATTAAAACATTACCCTCAATTTTTAGATTGTGAATAATGTTTTAGTCAGCAAATGTAATGCAGTGGAAAGAAATGGATCTTTTCAATAAATGATCCTAGATCAATTAGAAATCTGTACGGAAAATTGAATACTGACATTATTCAGAAAAAAAGTAGTTTGAAATGAATCATAGCCCTAAGTTTGAAAGGTAAATTATACAGCTTTTAGAAAATAATATAGAAGAATGCCTTCACAGACTTTGAGAGAGACAAAATATTCTTAAATTAGAACAGAAAGTACTAACTATAAAGGAAAAGATTGATAAATTAGACTTGATTAAAATTAAGACCTTTTCATCAAATGACTCTCTTAAAATATCAAAAAGAAAGTCACAGAGCATGAGAAGATATTTGTAATACATATATATGACAAAGACCTCATATTCTTACTATATATAACATTCCTACAAGTAAATTAAAAAAATAAAAATAAAAAAGACAGCCATGGAAAAATGGGTAAGAGATTTGAACAAACACTTCACAAAAGAGGATATCAATATAGCCATTAAGCATGTAAAAAGATAATCAGGGCTTCCCTGGTGACACAGTGGTTGAGAGTCTGCCTGCTGATGCAGGGGACATGGGTTCATGCCCCAGTATGGGAAGATCCCACATGCCACAGAGCAACTGGGCCCGTGAGCCATGGCCACTGAGCCTGCACATCCGGAGCCTGTGCTCCATGGCGGGAAAGGCTGCAACAGTGAAAGGACCGAGAACCACACACACAAAAAAAGATAATCAACTTCATTAGTCATCAGGGAGATGCAAATTAAAACCACAATGAAAAACTACAACAAACCCACCTGAAATACTAAAATGCAAATGATTCGTGACACTAGGTGCTGGTGACAGTACTGAGAGACAAATAATCTCCTTCACTCATGTACAAAGTATAAATTAGCACATTCCTTTGGTTAAATAATTCCACATCTACAGTATTGTGTATAGAATGTACAGCATTGTGTATATTTATGTACCAAAAGATATATACAAGAATGTTTAGGGCTGCTGGGTCTGACATGGCCCAGTTTGTGGAGGCTCCACTTCTTTCTTTCTTTCTTTCTTTCTTTCTTTCTTTCTTTCTTTCTTTCTTTCTTTCTTTCTTTATTGTGGGTGCCTTCGAGTGTGTGGGCCCTCCACTACTTGGTGGGGAGGGGGGAGGGGGAGGGCATGGGGGAAGGAGGATTTGGAACCAGGGTCAAAATGCTGCATGACTCATAGATGAGGGAATACCAAGCTGTTGCCACAGCCCTCGCACCTGAGAAAAACTTGTTCCCCAGGATGGAGCATCTGGTGCCAACAAGATGGCAGATGGGGAACTGAATGTGGACAGTCTTATCACCTGACTGCTAGAGGTGTAAGGATGTTGTCCAGGAATTTTGTGCAGATGACTGAAGCAGAAGTTCAGGGCTTATGTATCAAATCTCGGGAGAACTTTCTCAGCCAGCCTATTATTTTGGAATTGGAAGGGCCACTGAAAATTTGTGGAGGTATTCATGGACAGTATACAGATTTGCTGTGAATATTTGAATACAGATGCTTTACCCCAGAAGCCAACTATCTTTTCTTAGGAGATTATGTAGACAGAGGAAAGAAGTCTTTGGAAACCATTTGTTTGCTATTAGCTTATAAAATCAAATATCAAGGGAATTTCTTTCTCTTAAGAGGAAACCATGACTGTGCTAGAGTCAATTTCATTTATAGATTCTATGAGTAATGCAAAAGAAGGTTTAATATTAAATTGTGGAAGACCTTAACTGATTGCTTCAACTGTCTGCCTACAGCTGCCATTGTGGGTGAGAAGATTTTCTGTTGTCTTGGAGGACTGTTACCAGACCTGCGATCTATGGAGAAGATTAGGAGAATTGTGAGACCCACTGAAGTCCCTGATACAGGTTTGCTCTGTGATTTGTTGTGGTCTGACCCAGACAAGGAAGTACAAGTTTGGGAAGAAAATGGTCGTGGTGTTTCCTTCACTTTAGAGATTTTGTCATTGGTAAATTTCTGAATCATCATAATTCAGACTTCATTTGTCAAGCTCATCAGGTGGTGGAAGATGGATATGAAATCCTTGCTAAGTGATAATTGGTAACCATATTTTCAGCCCCAAATTACTTTGGTGAGTTTGATGATGCTGGTGGAATGATAAGTGTGGATGAAACTTTGATGTGTTTATTTTAGATATTGAAGTCATCTGAAAAGAAAGCTAAGAACCAATATGGCAGACTGAGTTCAGGACATCCTGTCACTCCACCTTGAACAGCTAATCCATTGAATAAAAGGTGAAGAAAGGAACTCTGTAAAGAAACCATCAGATTTGTTAAGGACATACTTCATAATACATAAGTGAGCACTGTAAAACCATCAAGCCATTTGACACCCTTTATGATCATCCACCAGGGGGCAGAAAACAGAAGCAAAAGGAACTACAACCCTGCAGCCTGCAGAAAGGAGACCACAAGCACAGTAAGTTAGACGAAATGAGATGACAGAGAAATATGTTGCAGATGAAGGAACATGCTAAAAATCCACAAGACCAAATAAATGAAGAGTAAATAGGCAATCTACCTGAAAAAGAATTTACAGTAATGATACTAAAGATGACCTAAGATCTCAGAAATAGAATGGAGGCACAGATTGAGAAGATACATGAAATGTTTAACAAGGGCCTAGAAGAAAAAAAGAACAAACAATTAGTGATGGACAACACAATAACTGAAGTGATAAATACACTAGAACGAACAAATAGCAGAATAACTGAGGCAGAAGAACGGATAAGTGAGATGGAAGATAGAATGGTGGATATAGGTACCATGGAGCAGAACAAAGAAAAAGAGAATGAAAGACACGAGGACAGTCTCAGAGACTTCTGGGACAACATTAAACACAAAATCATTTGAATTATACGGGTCTGAGGAGAAGAGAAAGAGAAAGAGTCTGAGAAAATATTTGAATAGATTATAGTTGAAAACCTCCCTAACATGGGGAAATCATCACCCAATTCCAGGAAGTACAGAGAATACCATACAGGATAAACCCAAGGAGATACACTCTGAGACACATATTAATAAAGTTAACAAAAATTAAATACAAAGAAAATGTATTAAAAGCAGCAAGGGGAAAGCAACAAATGATATACAATGAAATACCCAGAAGCTTATCAGCTGATTTTTTAGCAGAAACTCTGCAAGACAGAAAGGAGTGGCAGGATATATTTAAAGCCATGAAAGGGAAAAATACTAAACCCAAGAATACTCTATCCAGCAAGGATCTCATTCAGATTCAATGGAGAAATCAAAAGCTAAACAGACAAGCAAAACCTAAGAGAATTCAGCAGCACCAAACCAACATTCAACAAATACTAAAGGAACTTCTCTATGCGGGAAACACAAGAGAAGAAAAACACCTACAAAAACAAACTCAAAACAATTAAGAAAATGGTAATAGGAACATAAATATCAATAATTACCTTAAATGTAAATGGATTAAATGCTCCAACCAAATGACACAGACTGGCTGAATGGATACAAAACAAGACCTGTATATATGCTGTCTAAAAGACACCCACTTCAGACCTAGGGACACATACAGACTGAAAGTGAGGGGATGGAAAAAGATATTCCATGCAAATGGAAATCAAAAGAAAGCTGGAGTAGCAATACTCATATCAGAAAAAATAGACTTTAAAATAAAGACTATTAAAAGATACAAGAAAGGACACAACAAAATGATCAAGGAATCAATACAAGAAGAAGATATAAAAATTGTAAATATTTATGCACCAAAAATACATAAGGCAAATGCTAACAGCCATAAAAGGGAAAATCAACAGTAACACAGTAATATTGGGGGACTTTAACTCTCCACTTAATACCAATGCATAGATCATACAGACAGAAAATTAATAAAGAAACATAGGCCTTAAATTATACATAAGACAAGATAGAATTAATTGATATTTATAGGACATTCCATCCAAAAGCAGCAGAATACACTTTCTTCTCAAGTACACATGGAAAATACTCCAGGATAGATCACATCTTGGGTCACAAATCAAGCCTCAGTAAATTTAATGAAACTTAAATCATAGCAAGCATCTTTCTGACCACAACACTATGAGATTAGAAATCAATTACAGGAACAAAAATGTAAAAAGCACAAACACATGGAGGCTAAAGAGTATGCTGCTAAATAACCAAGATATCACTGAACAAATCAAAAAGGAAATCAAAAAATACCTGGTAACAAATGACAATGAAAACACCATGACCAAAAACCTATGGGATGCAACAAAAGCAGGTCTAAGAAGGTAGTTCATAACAATATGACACTGCTTCAAGAAACAAGAAAAATCTCAAATAAACAACCTAACCATACACCTACAGCAAATGGAGAAAGAACAACAACAAAATAACCTAGTAAAGGAAAGAAAACATAAAGATCAGAGCAGAAATAAATGAAATTGAAATTAAGAAAACAGTAGAAAAGATCAATGAAACTAAAAGCTGTCTATTTGAGAAGATAAACAAATTCATCAACCTTCAGCCAGACTCATCAAGAAAAAAAGAGAACTCAAGTCAACAAAATTAGAAATTAAAACGAAGTTACAACTGGCATTGAAGAAATACAAAGGATCATAAGAGACTAATACAAGCAACTTATGTCAATAAAATGGCCAACCTGGATGAAATGGACAAATTCTTTGAAAAGTATATCCTTCCAATACTGAACCAGGAAGAAATAGAAAATATGAACAGACCAAACACAAGCACTGAAATTGAAACTGTGATTAAAAACCTTCCAACAAACAAAAGCCCAGGACCAGATGGCTTCACAGGAGAATTCTGTTGAACATTTAGGGAAGGGCTGACACCTAAACTTCTCAAACTCTTCCAAAAAATTGCAGAAGAAGGAACACTCCCAAGCTCATTCTATGAGGCCACCATCACCCTGATTCCAAAACCAGACAGAGATATCACAAAAAAAGAAAATTCAAAGCCAATATCACTGATGAATATAGATACAAAAATCCTGGACAAAATACTAGCAAACAGAACCCAACAACACATTAAAAGGATCATACATCATGATCAAGTGGGATTTATCCCAGGGATTCAAGGATTCTTCAATATATGCAAATCAATCAATATGATACACCATATTAACAAATTAAAGAATAAAAACCATATGATCATCTCAATAGATGCAGAAAAAGCTTTTGACAAAATTCAACACCGATTTCTGATAAAAACCCTCTAGAAAGTGGGCACATAGGGAACATATCTCAACATAATAAAGCCCATATATGACAAATACACAGCAGACACCATTCTCAATGGTGAAAAATGAAAAGCATTTCCTCTAAGATCAGGAAAAAGACAAGGCTGTCCACTCTCACCACTATTATTCAACATGGCTTTGGAAGTCCTAGCCACAGCAATCAGAAAAGAAAATTAAATAAAAGGAATCCAAATTGGAAAAGAAGAAATAAAGCTGTCATTGTTTGCAGATGACATGATACTCTACATAAAAAGTCCTAAAGATGCCACCAGAAAACTACTAGACCTAATAATTGAATGCAGTAAAGTTGCAGGACACAAAGTTAATACACAAAAATCTCTTGCATTCCTATACAACAATGGTGAAAAATCAGAGAGAGAAAGTAAGGAAACAATCCCATCTACCATTGCAAGAAAAAGAGTAAAATACCTGGGAATAAACCTACCTAAGGTGGCAAAAGGCCTGTATGCAGAAAACTATAAGATACTAAGGAAAGAAATTAAAGATGACACAAACGGAGATATATCATGTCCTTGGATTGGAAGAATCAATATTGTGAAAATGACTATACTACCCAAAGCAATCTACAGATTCATTACAATCCCTGTCAAATTACCAATGGCATTTTTCACAGAAGTAGAAAA
The DNA here is from genome assembly GCF_963924675.1 of Phocoena phocoena. NCBI lineage: Eukaryota > Metazoa > Chordata > Mammalia > Artiodactyla > Phocoenidae > Phocoena > Phocoena phocoena. The sequence goes on along the minus strand of NC_089240.1, from coordinate 68,569,312 downwards.
AAAATTTACAATGTGTATGGAAACACAAAAGACCCTGAAGAGCCAAAGCAATCTTGAGAAAGAAAAATGGAGCTGGAGGAATCAGGCTTCCTGACTTCAGACTATAACACAAAGCTACAGTAATAAAGACCGTATGATACAAGCACAAAAACAGAAATATAGATCAATGGAACAGGATAGAAAGCCCAGAGATAATCCCACACACCTATGGTCACCTAATCTATGACAAAGAAGGCAAGAATATACAATGGAGAAAAGACAGTCTCTTCAATAAGCGATTCTGGAAAAACTGGAGAGCTACAGGTAAAAGAATGAAATTAGAACACTCCCTAACATCATACACAAAAATAAACTCAAAATGGATTTAAGACCCAAATGTAAGGCCAGACACTATAAAACTCTTAGAGGACAACATAGGTAGATCATTCTTTAACATAAATCCATCAAGATCTTTTTTGACCCACCTCCTAGAGTAGAAAAATAAAAACAAGAATAAACAAATGGAACCTAATTACATTTCAAACCTTTTGCACACCCAAGGAAACCATAAACAATGTAAAAAAGCAACCCTCAGAATAGGAGAAAATATTTGCAAATGAAGCAACTGACAAGGAATTAATCTCCAAAGTATACAAACAGCTCATGCAGCTCAATATTGAAAAAACAAACAACCTAATGAAAAAATGGGCAGAAGACCTAAATAGACATTTCCTCAAAGAAGACATACAGATGGCCAACAAACACATGAAAGGATGCTCAACATCACTAATCATTAGAGAAATGTAAATCAAAACTACAATGAGGTATCACCTCACACCAGTCAGAATGGCCATCATCAAAAAATCTACAAACAATAAATGCTGGAGAGGGTGTGGAGAAAAGGGAACCCTCTGCCACTGTAGGTGGGAATGTATATTGATACAGTCACTATGGAGAACCGTATGGGGGGGTCCTTAAAAAACTGAAAATAAACTGCCATATGACCCAGCAATCCCACTCCTAGGCATATACCCAAAGAAAACCATACTTAGAAAAGATATATGCACCCCAGTGTTCATTGCAACACTATTTACAATAGCCAGGACTTGGAGGTAGCCTAAATGTCCATCAACAGAGGAATCAATAATGATATGGTACATATATAGAATCGAATATTACTCAGTCATAAAAAGGAAAGAAATTGTGTCTTTTGCAGAGATGTGGATGCACCTAGAGACTGTCATACAGAGTGAAGTCAGAAAGAGAAAAAGAAATATCGTATATTAACACATATATGTGCAATCTGGAAAATGTTATAGATGATCTTATTTGCATAGCAGAAATACAGACACAGACATAGTGAACAAACGTATGGATACCAAGGTGGAAAGGGGGGGGTGGGATGAATTTGGAGATTAGGTTTGACATATATACACTACTGTGTATAAAATAAACTAATGAGAACCTACCATATAGCACAGGGAACTCTACTCAGTGCTCCATGTGGACCTAAGTGGGAAGGAAATCTAGAAAAGAGGGGATATATGTATAAGTATAGCTGATTCACTTTGCTGTACAGCAGAAACTGACACAACAGTGTAAAACAACTATACTCCCTTCTGCCCCTCCTTGTTACTAATCTCCCACTTTGTCAAAGAAAACCACTTTCCTGATTTCTAGCCTCATTTTTTTTTTATAGATTGTGAATTTTACGTACATAGAAGCATGCAGTATGTACTGTTTTATGTTTGCCTTCTTTTGCTTAATATGTTTTTGAGATTCATCCACACTTTTGAATATAGCTTTAGTTCTTTGTTTTCATTTCTATAGAGTATTTATTTTTATAACAGTAATGCAATACATTAATTTATTTGAATGGCTTTGAGTATTTTGCTACTATGAAAAATGTCTTTATGAATATTCTTTTTTTTCCTTTGGAATATAGTTGCTTTACAATTTATTTAATGAAATAAATTTTGCTAAACACATTAGTCAAACGGGATGAATGCAAATGTACACTTATCTGATTATTTCCTAAAATTCCTACATCTTTTAAATTTTTTTTTTCTTCCAGTTTTGCTAATATAATTGACATACAGCTTTGTGTTGGTTCAAGTTCTACAGAATAAAGATTTGAAAATTTCTATTTCATGATGTGGGTAGTTGTCTTGTGAGAGTATTTACTTGGTGAAAATACATTAAACTAAGCAATCATGATTTATGCATTTTTTCTGAAAGCATGTTGTACTTAAATAAAATAATCATTTTCACATATATAATACATGGAGTCAGGATAGCAGTTTTCTTGTTGGAAGGGAGAACAAATGGTGCTTCTGGGATGCTTAGCAGTGTTCTGTTTCCTTATTTAGGTGCTTGTTACATAGGTATGTTCAGTTTATGGAAATTTATTGTGTTTTAAGCATTAAAAATAATTACAATTACATTATATCATACAGACCACATTCTCTACCTACAGTAGCTATCAGTTACAAAGCAGCCATTACTTTCCTTAGGATACTAAAAAATATCCATTACTAAATAATTCAGGTTTAAGAAAATATCATAATGGAAATTATAAAATACATACAACTAAATAGTCCCTCAGAATTCATAAATATAACCATCCCTCACAAGTGTTTCTTAAAAAGTTACCATACCTTTGTGGTTATAAAAGTCTCTAGTGTAGAATTTAAAGTTGTCTCAGATGCGTAGTGTCCCCATCAGAATAAAATGCAAAACTTTCAGGAATAACACATTTTTACTCAAGGTCACACAGAATTTCCAAAAATGAAATTCCAAAGAAAATATGTAACATATTTCAAAACAAACAAATAAATGAGGTACCATAAGTGAGAGTCAGCTGAAAAAAAAGGTTAACAGACATAACAATAATGATTTTAGATTTAGTATTGACTAGGTCAGAATATAAAAAGTATGATTAAAATATTAAATAGATAAAAGGAAAACTTGCAAATATGACTGAGGAATGACCAAACTAAGTTGAAAAGGAACAAAACACAATATCTAGAAATAAAAAATATAAACACTGAAATTTAACCAGTGGATTAAACAACATTTTAGGCACATCTAAAGGAGAATTAGTGAACTGAAAAATACTTCATAAGAAATTATCTCAAATAAAATCCACAGATACAAAAAGTGGAAAATATAAAAGAGAAGTGAAAAACCATGGAGGATAGAATGAGACAGTCTAACATATATCTAATCCAAATTCTAGAAGGAGATTAAAGTGAGAATGGGAAAAGTGAAATATTCAATATATAAAAACATAATGGCTGAGAATTTTTCATAACTGTTGAAGAATAAAAATCCTTAGATCAATGGAGCCTCAGAAACCTTAACAAAAGTATATAAAAATTATAAACAACTTTATGCCTAAATATTTTAAAAACCTAGTGGCAGAAAAATAAAATTTTCTAAAACTGACTTATGAGGAAACATAAAGCCTAATTAGTCTTACAGCGATGACAAAGTGAATCAGGGATTTAAAATCTGTCTGTTAGAAAAGCAGTACATCCAGATGGATTTGCAGGTGGTATATTTGTTAATTGAAATATTATATTCAGTAAAAATGAATGAACTAGATTTACATTCAACAATATAGATGAATTTTACAAACACTGTTTTGAATAAGTGAAGCAAGTTGGGAAAATATGTATGATATCATTCCATTTACATGAAGTGCAAAAGCAGGCAAAACTAAATAACATGTTGTTCAAGGAAATCTGCATAGAGGCTATAACTGTACAGGAAAGCAAGAGAGAAATATTCATACAAAATTAAGAGTGCTGGGCGGATGGGATGATGGCAGAAGAGTAAAATGTGGAGATCAACTTTCTCCCCACAGATACACCAGAAATACATCTACACATGGAGCAACTCTTACAGAACACCTACTGAACACTGGCAGAAGACCTCAGACCTCCCAAAAGGCAAGAAACTCCCCACGTACCTGGGTAGGGCAAAAGAAAAAAAGAAAAAACAGAGACAAAAGAATAGGGACGGGACCTGCACAAGTGGGAGGGAGCTGTGAAGGAGGAAAGGTTTCCACACACTAGGAAGCTCCTTCACGGGCGGAGAGTACGGGAGATGGAGGAGGGAGCTTTGGAGCCGCGGAGGAGAGCACAGCAACAGGGGTGTGGAGGGCAAAGCGGGGAGATTCCTGCTCAGAGAATTGGTGCCAACCGGCACTCACCAGCCTGAAAGGCTTGTCTGCTCACCCGCTGGGGTGGGCGGGGCTGCAAACTGAGGCTTGGGCTTCAGTCAGAGCCCATGGAGAGGACTGGGGTTGGCTGCGTTAACACAGCCTGAAGGGGTTAGTGCACCACGGCTAGCCGGGAGGGAGTCCGGGAAAAGGTTTGGACCTGCCGAAGAGACAAGAGACTATTCTTCCCTCTTTGTTTCCTGGTGCGCAAGGAGAGGGGTTTAAGAGCGCTGCTTAAAGGAACTCCAGAGATGGGCACGAGCCGTGGCTAAAAGTGTGGACCCCAGAGACGGGCACGAGCTGTGGCTAAAAGCGCGGACCCCAAAGACGGGCACAGGCCACGGCTAAAAGCGCGGACCCCAGAGATGGACGCAAGCTGCGGCTAAAAGCGTGGACTCCAGAGACGGGCGCAAGCCGCAACTAAAAAAGCGGACCCCAGAGACGGGTGTGTGCTGCGGCTAAAAGCACAGACCCCAGAGACGGGCAGGAGATGCTAAGGCTGCTGCTGCCGCCACCAAGGGGCCTGTGTGCAAGCACAGGTCACTATCCACACCCCTCTTCCAGGGAGCCTGTGCAGCCAGCCACTGCCAGGTTCCCGGGATCCAGGGACAACTTCTCCGTGAGAACGCATGGCATGCCTCAGGCTGGTGCAACGTCACGCTGGCCTCTGCCGCTGCAGGCTTGCCCCACACTCCGCGCCCCTCTCTCCCCCCTGCCTGAGTGAGCCAGATCCCCCGAATCAGCGCCTCCTTTAACCCCATCCTATCTGAGCAAAACACAGACACCCTCCACCGACCTATACGGAGAGGCGGGGCCAAATCCAAAGCTGAGCCCATGGGAGCTGTGAGAACAAAGAAGAGAAAGGGAAATCTCTCCCAGCAGCCTCAGAAGCAGTGGATTAAAGCTCCACAATCAACTTGATGTACCCTGCATCTGTGGAATACATGAATAGACAACGAATCATCCCAATTTGAGGAGTGGACTTTGAGAGCAAGATCTATGATTTTTTCCCCTTTTCCTCTTTTCGTGAGTGTGTATGTGTATGCTTCTGTGTGAGATTTTGTCTGTATAGCTTTGCTTCCACCATTTGTCCTAGGGTTCTATCCACCCATTTTTTAAAACATTTTTTTCCTTAATAATTAATTTTAATTTTAATAACTTTATTTTACTTTACCTTCTCTTTCTTTCCTTCCTTCCTTCCTTCCTACTTCTTTCCTTCCTTCCTTCCTTTCTTTCTTTCTTTCCTTCCTTCCCTCCTTTAGACAACGAATCATCCCAAATTGAGGAGGTGGACTTTGAGAGCAAGATTTATGATTTTTTCCCCTTTTCCTCTTTTTGTGAGGGTGTATGTGTATGCTTCTGTGTGAGATTATGTCTGTATAGCTTTGCTTCCACCATTTGTCCTAAGGTTCTATCTGTCCCTTTTTATTTTCTAAATAATTATTTTTAATTTAATAACTTTATTATGTTTTACTTTAATTTAATTTACTGTATCTTCTTTCCTTCTTACGTTTTTCCTTCCTTCCTTCCCTCCCTCCTTTCCTTCTTTCCTTCTTTTCTTCTTTCTTTCTTCTTTCTTCCTTCCTTCCTTCCTTCCCACGTTTCTTCCTCTCTCTCTTTTCTTTCTTTCTTTCTTTCTTTCTTTCTTTCTTTCTTTCTTTCTTTCTTTCTTTCTTTCTTCCTACTTCTACTAATTCTTTCTCTCTACTTTTTCTCTCTTTTATTCTGAGCCGTGTGGATGAAAGGCTCTTGGTGCTGCAACCAGGAGTCAGTGCTGTGCCTCTGAGGTGGGAGAGCCAACTTCAGGACACAGGTCAACAAGAGACCTCCGAGCTCCACATAATATCAAATGGCAAAAATCTCCCAGAGACCCCCATCTCAAAACCAGCACCCAGCTTCACTCAACGACCAGCAAGCCACAGTGCTGGACAACCTATGCCAAACAATTGGCAAAACAGGAACACAACACCACCCATTAGCAGAGAGGCGGCCTAAAAGCATGATAAGTCCACAGACACCCTAAAACACACCACCAGACATGGACCTGCCCAACAGAGAGACAAGATCCAGACTCATCCACCAGAACACAGTCACTAGTCTCCTCCACCAAGAAGCCTACACAACCCACTGAACCAAACTTAGCCACTGAGGACAGACATCAAAAACAATGGGAACTACAAACCTGCAGCCTGCAAAACTGAGACCCCAAACAGAGTAAGAAGCAAAATTAGAAAACAGAAAAACACACATGAGATGAAGGAGCAAGATAAAAATGCATCAGACCTAACAAATAAAGAAGAAATAGGCAGTCTACCAGAAAAAGAATTCAGAATAATGATAGTAAAGATGATCCAAAATCTTGGAAACAGAATAGACAAAATGCAAGAAACATTTAACAAGGACCTAGAAGAAATAATGATGAAACAAAAAACGATGAACAACAAAATAAATGAAATGAAAAATACTCTAGACGGGATCAGTAGCAGAATAACTGAGGCAGAAGAATGGATAAGTGACCTGGAAGATAAAATAGTGGAAATAACTACTGAAGAGCAGAATAAAGAAAAAAGAATGAAAAGAAATGAGGACCGTCTCAGAGACCTCTGGCACAACATTAAACGCAACTTTTGAATTATAGGGGTTCCAGAAGAAGAAGAGAAAAAGAAAGGGACTGAGAAAATATTTGAAGAGATTATAGTTGAAAACTTCCCTAATATGGGAAAGGAAATAGTTAATCAAGTCCAGGAAGCACAGAGAGTCCCATACAGGATAAATCCAAGGTGAAATATGCCAAGACACATATTAATCATACTGTCAAAAATTAAATACAAAGAAAGCATATTAAAAGCAGCAAGGGAAAAACAAATAACACACAAGGGAATCCACATAAGGTTAACAGCTGATCTCTCAGCAGAAACTCTGCAAGCCAAAAGGGAGTGGCAGGACATACTGAAAGTGATGAGGGAGAAAAACCTGCAACCAAGATTACTCTACACAGCAAGGACTTCATTCAGATTTGATGGAGAAATTAAAATCTTTACAGACAAGCAAAAGCTGAGAGAGTTCAGCACCACCAAACCAGCTTTACAACAAATGCTAAAGGAACTTCTCTAGGCAAGAAACACAAGAGAAGGAAAAGACCTATAATAACGAACCCAAAACAATTTAGAAAATGGAAATAGGAACATACATATCGATAATTACCTTAAATGTAAATGGACTAAATGCTCCCACCAAAAGACACAGATTGGCTGAATGGATACAAAAACAAGACCCTTATATATTCTGTCTACAAGAGACCCACTTCAGACCTAGAGACACATACAGACTGAAAGTAAGGGGATGGAAAAAGATATTCCATGAAAATGGAAACCAAAAGAAAGCTGGAGTAGCAATTCTCATATCAGACAAAATAGACTTTAAAATAAAGACTATTAGAAGAGACAAAGAAGGACACTACATAATGATGAAGGGATCGATCCAAGAAGAAGATATAACAATTGTAAATATTTATGCACCCAACATAGGAGCACCTCAATACATAAGGCAAAAACTAACAGCCATAAAAGGGGAAATCGACAGTAACACATTCATACTAGTGGACTTTAACACCCCACTTTCACGAATGGACAGATCATCCAAAATGAAAACAAATAAGGAAACACAAGCTTTAAATGATACATTAAACAAGATGGACTTAATTGATATTTATAGAACACTCCATCCAAAAAAAATGAATACACATTTTTCTCAAGTGCTCATGGAAAATTCTCCAGGATAGATCATATCTTGGGTCACTAATAAAGCCTTGGTAAATTTAAGAAAATTGAAATTGTATCAAGTATCTTTTCTGACCAAAATGCCTTGAGACTAGGTATCAATTACAGGAAAAGATCTGTAACAAATACAAGCACATGGAGGCTAAACAACACACTACTTAATAACAAAGTGATCACTGAAGAAATCAAAGAGGAAATCAAAAAATACCTAGAAACAAATGACAATGGAGACACGATGACCCAAAACCTATGGGATGCAGCAAAAGCAGTTCTAAGAGGGAATTTTATAGCAATACAAACCCACTTTAAGAAACCAGAAACATCTCAAATAAACAACCTAACCTTGCACCTCAAGCAATTAGAGAAAGAAGAACAAAAAATCCCCAAAGTTAGCAGATGGAAAAAAATCATAAAAAGCAGATCAGAAATAAATGAAAAAGAAATGAAGGAAACAATATCAAAGATCAATAAAACTAAAGTCTGGTGCTTTGAGAAGATAAAAAAATAGATAAACCATTAGCCAGACTCATCAAAAAAAAAGAAGACTGAAATCAATAAAATTAGAAATGAAAAAGAAGTAACAAGTGACACTGCAGAAATAAAAAAGATCATTTGAGATTACTACAAGCAACTCTATGCCAATAAAATGGAAAAACTGGAAGAAATGGACAAATTCTTAGAAATGCACAGTCTGCCAAGACTGAATCAGGAAGAAGTAGAAAATATGAACAGACCAATCACAAGCACTGAAATTGAAACTGTGATTAAAAATCTTCCAACAAACAAAAGCCCAGGACCAGATGGCTTCACAGGCGAATTCTGTCAAACATTTAGAGAAGAGCTAATACCTGTCCTTCTCAAAGTCTTCCAAAATATAGCAGAGGGAGGAACACTCCCAAATTCATTCTACGAAGCCACCATCACCTTGATATCAAAACCAGAAAAGGATGTCACAAAGAAAGAAAACTACAGGCTAATATCACTGATGAACATAGATGCAAAAATCCTCAACAAAATACTAGCAAACAGAATCCAACAGCACATTAAAAGGATCATGCACCATTATCAAGTGGGGTTTATTCTAGGAATGCAAGGATTCTTCAATATACGCAAATCTATCAATATGATAAACCATATTAACAAATTGAAGGAACCAATCCATACGATCATCTCAATAGATGCAGAGAAAGTATTTAACATAATTCAACAACCATTTATGATAAAAACCCTGCAGAAAGTAGGCATAGAGGGAACTTTCTTCAACATAATAAAGGCCATATATGACAAATCCACAGCCAACATCATCCTCAATGGTGAAAAGCTGAAAGCATTTCAACTAAGATCAGGAACAAGACAAGTTGGCCCACTCTCACCACTCTTATTCAATATAGTTTTGAAAGTTTTAGCCACAGTAATCAGAGAAGAACAGGAAATAAAAGGAATCCAAATCGGAAAAGAAGAAGTAAAGCTATCACTGTTTGCAGATGATACGATACTGTACATAGAAAATCCTAAAGATGCTACCAGAAAACTGCTAGATCTAATCAATGAATCTGGTAAAGTTGCAGGATACAAAATTAATGCACAGAAATCCCTTGCATTCCTACACACTAATGATGAAAAATCTGAAAGTGAAATAAAGAAAACACTCCCATTTACCACTGCAACAAAAAGAATAAAATATCTAGGTATAAACCTACCTAAGGGGACAAAAGACCTGTATGCGGGAAATTATAAGACACCAATGAAAGAAATTGAAGATGATACAAATACATAGAGAGATATACCATGTTCTTGGATTGGAAGAATCAACATTGTGAAAATGACTCTACTACCCAAAGCAATCTACAGATTCAATGAAATTGCTATCAAACTACACTGGCATTTTTCACAGAACTAGAACAAAAATTTCACAATTTGTATGGAGACACAAAAGACCCTGAGTAGCCAAAGCAATCTTGAGAATGAAAAACGGAGCTGGAGGAATCAGGCTCCCTGGCTTCAGACTATACTACAAAGCTACAGTAATCAAGACAGTATGGTACTGGTACAAAAACAGAAAGATAGATCAATGGAACAGGATAGAAAGTCCAGAGATAAACCCACACACATATGGTCACCTTACCTTTGATAAAGGAGGCAGGAATGTACAGTGGAGAAAGGACAGCCTCTTCAATAAGTGGTGCTGGGAAAACTGGACAGGTGTCTGTAAAAGTATGAGATTAGATCACTCCCTAACACCATACAGAAAAATAAGCTCAAAATGGATTAAAGACCTAAATGTAAGGCCAGAAACTATCAAACTCTTAGAAGAAAACATAGGCAGAACACACTATGTCGTAAATCTCAGCAAGATCCTTTTTGACCCACGTCCTAGAGAAATGGAAATAAAATCAAATATAAACAAATGGGACCTAATGAAACTTCAAAGATTTTGCACAGCAAAGGAAATCATAAACAAGACCAAAAGACAACCCTCAGAATGGGAGAAAATATTTGCAAATGAAGCAACTGAAAAAGGATTAATCTCCAAAATTTACAAGCAGCTCATGCAGCTCAATAACAAAAAAAGAAACAACCCAATCTAAAAACGTGCAGAAGACCTAAATAGACATTTCTCCAAAGGAGATATACAGACTGCCAACAAACACATGAAAGAATGCTCAACATCATTAATCATTAGAGAAATGCAAATCTAAACTACAATGAGATATCATCTCACACCAGTCAGAATGGCCATCATCAAAAAATTTAGAAACTATAAATGCTGGATAGGGTGTGGAGTAAAGGGAACACTCTTGCACTGCTGGTGGGAATATGAATTGTTTCAGCCACTATGGAGGACAGTATGTAGGTTCCTTAAAAAACTACAAATAGAACTACCATATGACCCAGCAGTCCCACTACTGGGCATTTACCCTGAGAATACCAAAGTTCAAAAAGAGTCATGTACCAAAATGTTCATTGCAGCTCTATTTACAATAGTCCAGAGATGGAAACCACCTAAGTGCCCATCATTGGATGAATGGATAAAGAAGATGTGTCACATATATACAATGGAATATTACTCAGCCATAAAAAGAAACGAAATTGAACTATTTGTAATGAAGTGGATAGATCTAGAGTCTGTCATACAGAGTGAAGTAAGTCAGAAAGAGAAAGACAAATACCGTATGCTAACACATATATTTGGAATTTAAGGCAAAGAATGTCATGAAGGACCTAGTGGTTAGACAGGAATAAAGATACAGACCTACTGGAGAACGGACTTGTGGATATTGGGAGGCGGGAGGGTGAGCTGTGAGAAAGCGAGAGAGAGGCATTGACATATATACACTACCAAACGTAAGGTAGAAAGCTAGTGGGAAGCAGCCGCATGGCACAGGGATATCAGCTCGGTGCTTCGTGACCGCCTGGAGGGGTGGGATATGGAGGGTGGGAGGGAGGGAGACGCAAGAGGGAAGCGATATGGGAACATATGTATATGTATAACTGATTCAGTTTGTTATAAATCAGAAACTAACACACCATTGTAAAGCAATTATATCCCAATAATGATGTTAAAAAAAAAATTAAGAGTTCTTACTTCATCTGAGAGGGAAGAAAGGGGATTCAATTAGATAGAGTCATATGAAGGACTTCTAGGTACTTGTAATATTCTATTTCTTAACTAGGTGTTTGGTACATTATTGCTCCTTTTATTATTATTCTTCATCTTTTGTGTCTAAAATGTAGTTCATGATATTTTAATGTAAAAATGTATATTTAAAGAAGTAAGTTGGGTGATATTCTAAGCACAAGAAACAGCATGAATAAAGACATGGAGGCGTGTCTTTCCTGTCAAAGTAAAAAGCATTGAAAACAGTAGCCTCATAAGGGAAGGAATACTCACTTGTAGCATAGCTCAAGAGGACTGACTAAAGCCAAAAGTTTGCATTATTTTCTTATTCAAAGACTTCATTAAGAACCTCATTTAAAAAGATAGCCAATTTCACTTTTATTCCTACTAAAACTATACTGATGTTATATAATCTCCATATTTTGAACATTTTACCTTGCTTTATTTTACTTCTAATAAATGATACTAATAGTGCCTCACAGGCCATCACCCACAACTTAGATGAGGTGAGAAAGTAATGGAAACATATTCCAGGTCCAGCTGCATTTTCCTTTAAGTGCTTTGAGACAAAATTTTGAAATGTTAGAATAGTGTAACTTTCTTTCCAAGCTTTAAATGTACAAGAGAGTCAATAAAGTATTTCATCATTTGTAAGATGAATTATCCTTATTACAATCTTATATGTGTATTGAAAACTGTTAATTATACATTTCTAGTTCCAGGTTAGTAGGTACTGTGTACTGAGGAATAGTAATTAAAACTTTAATATTATTAGCGTACCTTCTGAAGAAATCTGATAAGAAATTATTGACATGCAATAAAATGCCATTATCCAATGCTTACTCTCAGAATTTTTTTTTTTTTTTTCAGTACGAGGACCTCTCATTGTTGCAGCCTCTCCCATTGCGGAGCACAGGCTCCGGACGTGCAGGCTCAGCAGCCATGGGTCTCGGGCCTAGCCGCTCCGCGGCATGTGGGATCCTCCCAGACCGGGGCACGAACCCGTGTCCCCTGCATCGGCAGGCGGACCCTCAACCACTGCGACACCAGGGAAGCCCTCACTCTCAGACTTTTTATAGGTGACTTTACATCTATAAATCTCATCCATCTGAAGTATAGATGAAGCTTCTCTTACATAGATATCTTTGTGTTAATTTCTTAAAATGTGATTTTTTCAACATTTACTTCCAAATACACTTTTCTGATTAAAAAACTTGATATATTGCCAATTTTCTGTTGAAATTAATATTAAAAACATCAAATGTATTGCTAATTCTAGGAAGATAGAGTTTACATCTAATAAGAACTATCATCATTTATTATATTATCTCTAAAGCCATTAATAATTTTAAATGGAATGATATGGGTCTTTTATCTTTCCTTTATAATTTTCTAGGTTTAAAAATGGAAATGACTAGAATACAGGGTTTATTTTTTTTAATATTTATTTTTCTAATTTCACTCTGTATATTAAATGGAATCCTAACTGGCATCATATCACTTCTCAATGGCCAAATAGTAGTGCTTCTTTCTACATAAATAAAGGATCCTATGTTTCCCATTATATCACTCTTCACTTCCTAACACTGATCAAGTTCTCAAATGTTCAGAGTCACAAAAATGACAATACCCTGAGTCCGAATATTCCCTAAGGAATGTGAGCCACACATCAGCCAACTTAAACTGGAATTCTTATAAATCAAAAAGAAGATTGGCAATTAATAATAGTCTAAGACAATAAAAGGATTACTACAATAACAAATAAATCAATTTCTCTGCCACCAAGGTATTTCTCCTATTCTATCCATCTTGCACATTGAGACTAGATTAATCTTCCAAAACCATACATTCATCATGGCCAACACTAGCCTTCACTCTTAGATTAAAAATTTAGAAGGACTCTTTATTGTTTATCAGATCAAGTTTATAATCTTTACTCTGGCCTTCAATGCCCTCAGTCAATTTCCTCTACTTTCCTATTCCTTCAATCTCCCCCCACTCTCTCTTCCACTCTCTTTCTCCTTCTCCCCCCCTCCCCCCTCACTCTCTTTACCAATGCTTCTCTCTCCTATTGTTTGAAACAAATCTTATGCCCAAATCACACCAGACACCTTGTTGCCCCATACACATGTCACAGTCTTCCCATCTCTATGTCTTTATTTGATGCCATTTCTCACATATCCTGTTCCAACATGCCCAGCATTCTGCCTTCCTTCAGCACAAATCCAAATCTTAACTTTACTAGGAAAGCCAGCTCAAACCTCACAGCTTACTGCTAATAAGCCTGGCAATCTATCTCAATTTGTCTAATGAAATTGAGGGGATAAAAAGCTATTAAAACACACAGATTGAATCCAGTAAAAAAAGGTATTTTACAAATTTCTGTGTGGATATTTCTCTTAAAATGGTTCATTCTACAAACAGTAAATTCCATCTCATTTTAGGAGGAAAAATATGTGAATGTGTGGGGTGACAAGGATGGGGGAAAGAACGTTGTATAGAAAAATATTTTATTCTCAAAATATAAGGGTCCAATAATAATATGAATTATACAAACATATAGCCCACTCTGAATCTTCATACCCTGAGATTCATATGGTCATCAAACTCTTTTATATGAGGAAACAATGAAGCTCACATCTCAACGTCTTTCATTTATTAACCTGTATTCCATTTGAGGCATTTTGGAGTCAAGCCAAAGTATCTCACTGTCACTGGATGAATAAAATTGTGTAACATCACAGAAAAGTGCATAAAGTATGACTAAAAGATTGTTTATTTAAAATGCATAAACTTTGTTGGAGGCTGGTCTCAAGATGGAAATGCAGAGGGATGTGAGCTCACCCCTTTTATGAAAACATGAAAACCATAACTAACTGCTGAACCACCACTGACAGAAAACGCTGGAACCTACCAAAAGAGATACCTTACATCCAAAAACAAAGAAGAAGCCATAATGAGATGGTAGGAAGGGGGAAATCACGATAAAATCAAATCCCATACCCACCAGGTGGACAATCCACAAACCAGAAAATAATTAAACCACAGATGTTCTCCCACAGGAGTGAAAGTCCTGAGTGCCACGTCAGGATTCCCAGCCTGGGGATCTGGCAACAGGAGGAGGAGACCCCAGAGAATCTGACTTTGAATGCCAGTGGGAATTGATTGCAGGTATTCCACAAGACTGGGGGAAAAGTGAAACTCCACTCATGGAGGGTGCACACAAGTTCTTGTGCACACAAGTATCCAGGGAAAAAAGCAGCAACCTCGTGAGACACTGGGTCAGACATACCTGTTAATACTGAAGAATCTCCTACAGAGCCAGGGAAACTGTGGCTCACTGTGGAGACAAAGACAAGGGCAGCAGTATTTCTGGAGAGTACTCATTGTGTGAGCCCTCCTGGAGCCTGCCATTTCCTCCCCAAGACCTAGCCCCAACCAACAGCTTGTAGGCTCCAGTTTTGGGATACATCAGGCCAAACAACCAACAGGGTGGGAACACAGCCCCACCCAACAGCAGACAGGCTGCTTAAAGTCTTCCTGAGCACAGCTCTGCTCACCAGAGGTACAAGACACAACTCCAACCACAAATGGTCAGGAACTGATCCCTCCCATCAGGAAACCCACACAAACCTTTTAGACAACCTCATCCACCTGAGCACAGACAACAAGCAAAAAGAACTACAATCCTGCAGCCTGTGGAAATGAGATTACAGAGAAATATGTCCCAGATGAAGGAAAAAAAGTTAAAACCCCAGAAGAACAACTAAATGAAGTGGACATAGGCAATCTACACAAAAAATAATACAGAGGAATGATAGTAAAGATGATCCAAGATCTTTGTAAAAGTACGGTGACACAGATGATACAAGAAATGTTTAACAGAGACCTAATAGAACTAAAGAACAAAAAACCAGAAGTGAACAATACAATAACTGAAATGAAAAATAATCTGGAAGGTATCAAGAGCAGAACAACTGAGGCAGAAGAACAGATAAGTGAGCTGGAAGACAGAATGGTGGAAATCACTGCCATGGAACAGAATGAAGAAAAAAGAATGAATAGAAATGAAGACAGTCTAAGAGACCTCTGGGACAACATTAAATGCACGAACATTCACATTACAGGGGTCCCAGAAGAAGAGAGAGAGAAAGGACCTGAGAAAATACTTGAAGAGATAATAGCTGTACACTTTCCTAACTTGGGAGAGGAAACAGTCACCCAAATCCAAGAAGTACAGAGAGTCTCGTGGAGGATAAATCCAAGGAGGAACATGCCAAGACACATAGTAATCAAACCAAAGAAAATTAAAGACAAAGAAAAAATATTAAATGCAACATGGGAAAGACAACAAATAACATACAAGAGGATTTCCATAAGGTTATCAGCTGATTTCTCAGCAGAAACTCTTCAGGCCAAAAGGGAGTGACATGATATATTTAAGGTGATGAAAGGGAAGAACCTACAATGAAGGATACTCTACCCAGCACGGCGGTTATTCAGATTCAGTGGAGAAATCAAAAGCTTTGCATGCAAGCAAAAGTTAAGAGAAGTCAGCACCACCAGACCAGCTTTGCAACAAATGCTAAAGGAACGTCTCTAAGTGGAAAAGAAAAGGCCACAACAGTAAACAAGAAAATGTTGAATGGAAAAGCTCACTTTTAAAGGCAAACATACAGTCAAGGTAGGAAATCACCTGCATACAAATATGATATCAAAAGCAGGAGCTGTGAGAGCACCAATGCCCAATGCAGGATATTGGAAATGCATTTGAAATTAAAAGACCAGCAACTTAAAACAATATATATATATATATATATATATATATATATATATATATATACACATATATAAACTGTTATATCAAAACTTCATGGTAACTGCAAAATGAAAATCTACAATAGATTCACACACAAAAAAGAAAACAGAATCCAAACACAACACTAAACTTAGTCATCAAATCGAAAGAAAAGAGAACAAAAGAGAAAGGGAAGAATAAAGACCTACGAAAACAAATCCAAAACAATGAAGAAAATGGAAACAGGAACATACATATCAATAATTACCTTAAATGTAAATGGATAAATGCTCCAACCAAAAGACATAGACTGGCTGAATGGATACAAAAACAAGACATATATATATATATATAATCTGCTGTCTACAAGAGACCTACTTCAGATCTATGGACACATACAGACTTCAAGTGAGGGGATGGAAAAATATTCCATGCAAATGGAAATCAAACGAAAGCTAGAGTAACAATACTCATATCAGACAAAATAGACTTTTGATTTTTATTGGAGTATAATTGCTTTATAATGTTGTATTAGTTTCTGCTGTAAAATGAAGTGAATCAGCTATATGTATACATATATCCCCTCCCTTTTGGACCTCCTTCCCACCCCCATATCCCACCAATCTAGGTCATCACAGAGCACCAAGCTGAGCTCCCTGTGCTATACAGCAGGTTCCCACAACCTATCTATTTTACACATGGTAGTGTATGCATGTCAATCTTAATCTCCCAATTCATCACACCCTCTCCTTCCACCCCTGTGTCCACATGTCTGTTCTCTATGTCTGCATCTCTATTCATGCCCTGCAAATAGGTTCATCTGTAACATTTTTCTAGATTCCACATATATGCATTAATATACGACATTTGTTTTTCTCTTTCAGACTTACTTCACTCTGTATGACACACTCTAGGTCCATCCATAAATCTACAAATGACCGAATTTCGTTCATTTTTATTGCTGAGTAAAATTCTATTGTATATATGTACCACATCTTCATTATCATTTCATCTGTGGATGGATATTTAGGTTGTTTTGCTATTGTACTGGCTGTTGTGAATAGTGCTGGCTATTGTAAATAGTGCTGCAATGAACACTGGGGTACATGTGTTTTTGAATTATGATTTTCTCTGGGTATATGCCCAGTAGTGGGATTGCTGGGTCATATGGTAGTGCTATTTTTAGTTTTTTAAGGAAATCCATACTGTTCTCCATAACGGCTGTAACAATTTACATACACACAAACACAGCTAGTGGGATCCCTTTATTCCACACATTTTCCAGCATTTATTGTTTGCAGATTTTTCATGATGGCCATTTGGACAAGTGTGAGGTGATACCTCATGGGAGATTTGATTGAATTTTTCTAATAATTAGTGACATTGAGCATCTTTTCATGTGCCTCTTGGTCATCTGTAGTCTTCTTGGGAGAAATTTCTATTTAGGTTTTCCATCCATTTTTTAATTAGGTTATTTGTTTTTTTAATATTGAGTTGCATGAATTCTTTGTATATCTTGGAGATTAATTCTTTGAAAGCTGCCTCATTTTCAAATATTTTCTCCCATTCTGAGGGTTGTCTTGTCATCCTATTTATGGTTTCCTTTGTTATGCAAAAGCTTTTAATTTAATTAGGCCATATTTCTGTACTTTTGTGCTTATTTTCGTTACTCTAGGAAGTGGTAACAAAAGGAACCTTGAGAAAGAAAAATGGAGTTGGACAAATCAGGCTCCCTGATTTCAGACTATAATACAAAACTACAGTAATCAAGAGAGTATGGTACTGTCATAAAAACAGAAATATAGATCAGTGGTACAGGATAGAAAGCTCAGAGATATACCCACACAACTATGGTCACCAAATCTATGACAAAGGAGGCAAGAATATACAATGGAGAAAAGATAGTCTCTTCAATAAGTTGTGCTGGGGAAACTGGACACCTATATGTAAAAGAATGAAATTAGAACACTACCTAATACCATACACAAAAATAAACTCACAATGGATTAAAGACCTAATATAAGGAGAGAGCATAAAGATGGTTGCAGAGTAAGACATGGAGATCACCTTCCTCCCCACTGGTACATCATAACTACATCTACATGTCAAACTGCTCCTATAGAACACCTACTGAATGCTGGCAGAAGAACTCAGACCTCCCAAAAGGCAAGAAACTCCCTAAGTATCTGCGTAGGGCAAAAAAAAAGAGAAAAAAAACAGACAAAAGAATAGGGATGGGACCTGCACCAGTGGAAGGGAGCTGTGAAGGATGAAAGGTTTCCACACACTAGGAAGCCCCTTCACGGGCAGAGATTATGAGGGGCAGAGGGCATAGCTTTGGAGCCATTGAGGAGAGTGAAGTAACATGGGTGCAGAGGGCAAAGCAGAGAGATTCCCACACAGAGGATCAGTGCCGACCAGCACTCACCAGCTTGAGAGGCTTGTCGGCTCACCCGCCGGGGTGGGTCAGGGCTGGGAGTTGAGGCTTGGGCTTCAGTCGGATCGCAGGAAGAAGAAAGGTGTTGGTGGCCTGAACACAGCCTGAAGAGGGCTAATGCACCATGGCTAGCCAGAAGGGACTACAGGAACAGGTTGGGAACTGCCAAAAAGGCAAGAGACATTTTCTTCCCTCTTTGTTTCCTGCTGTGCGAGGAGAGGGGATTAAGAGCACTGCTTAAAGGACCTCCAGAGACAGTTGTGAGCTGCGGCTATCAGCACAAACCCTAGAGAGGGGCATGAGACTCTAAGGCTGCTACTGCAGCCACCAAGAAGCCTGTGTGCAAGCACAGGTCACTATCCCCACCTCCACTCCTGGGAGCCTGTGCAGCCCACCACTGCCAGTGTCCCGTGATCCAGGGACAATTTCCCCAGGAGAATGCATGGCGAGCCTCAGGGTGGTGCAACATCACACAGGCCTCTGCTACTGCAGGCTCGCCCCGCATCCGTACCCCTCCCTCCTGCCGGCCTGAGTGAGCCAGAACCCACGAATCAGCTGCTCCTTTAATCCCGCCCTATCTAGGTGATGAACAGACAGCCTCAGGTGACCTACAAGCAGAGGCGGATCCAAATCCAAAGCTGAAACCCTGGAGCTGTGCGAAAAAAGAAGAGAAAGGGAAATTTCTCCCAGCAGCCCCAGGAGCAGCAGATTAAATCTCCACAATCAACTTGATGTACTCTGCATCTGTGGAACACCTGAATAGACAACGAATCATTCCAAATTGAGGAGGTGGACTTTGGGACCAAAGATATATTATTTTCTCCACTTTTTCTCCTTTTGTGAGTGTGTATGTGTCTGCTTCAGTGTGTGATTTAGTCTGTATAGCTTTGCTTTCACCTTTTGTCCTACGGCTCTGTCTGTCCATTGTTTTTTTTTAATTTTTAAAATTTATTTCTTAATAACTATTTTTAATTTATTTTAATAAATTTATTTTATTTTATTGTATCCTCTTTATTTCTTCCTTTCTATTTTTTCCCTGTTTTATTCTGAGCTGTATGGATGAAAGGCTCTTGGTACTCCAGCCATGAGTTAGGGCTGTGCCTCTGAGGTGGGAGCGCAAATTTCAGGGCACTGGTCCACAAGAGACCTCCCAGCTCCATGGAATATCAAAGGACAAAAATCTCCCAGAGATATCCATCTCAACACCAAGACGCAGCTTCACTCAATAACCAGCAAGCTACAGTGCCAGACACCTTATGACAAAAACTAGCAAGAAAGGAACACAGCCACATCCGTTAGCAGAGAGGCTGCCTAAAATCATAATAAGGCCACAGACACGCCAAAACACACCAACAGACATGACCCTGCCAACCAGAAAGACAAGATCCAGCCTCATCCACCACAACACAGGCACTAGTCCCCTCCACCAGGAAGCCTACACAACCCACTGAACCAACCTTAGCCACCGGGGAGAGGCACCAAAAACAACGGGAACTGCGAACTTGCAGCCTACAAAAAGGAGACCCCAAACACCGTAAGTTAAGCCAAATAAGAAGACAGAAAAACACACAGCAGACGAAGGAGCAAGGTAAAAACCCACCAGACCTAATAAATGAAGAGGAAATAGCAGTCTACCTGAAAAAGAATTCAGAATAATGATAGTAAAGATGATGCAAAATCTTGGAAATAGAATAAATAAAACAAAAGTTTAACAAGGACAAAGAAGAACTAAAGAGCAAACAAACAATGATGAAAAACACAATAAACGAAATTAAAAATTCTCTAGAAGTGATCAACGGCAGAATAACTGAGGCAGAAGGACGGATAAGTGACCTGGAAGATACAATAGTGGAAATAACTACTGCAGAGCAGAATAAAGAAAAAAAGAATCAAAAGAAATGAGTACAGTCTCAGGGAACTCCGGGAAAACATTAAATGCACCATCATTTGATTTATAGCGGTCCCAGAAGAAGAAGAGAAAAAGAAAGGGACTGAAAAAATATTTGAAGAGAATATAGTTGAAAACTTCCCTAATATGGGAAAGGAAATAGTTAATCAAGTTCAGGAAGCACAGAGAGTCCCATAGATGATAAATCCAAGGAGAAACATGCAAAACACATATTAATCAAACTATCAAAAATTAAAACCAAAGAAAACATATTAAAAGCAGCAAGGGAAAAACAACAAACAACACACAAGGGAATGCCCATAAGGTTAACAGCTGATCTTTCAGCAGAAACTCTGCAATCCAGAAGGGACTGGCAGGACATATTTAAAGTGATGAAGGAGAAAAACCTACAACCAAGATTACTCTACCCAGAAAGGATCTCATTCAGATTTGATGGAGAAATTAAAACCTTTACAGACAGGCAAAAGCGAAAAGTTCAGCACCACCAAACCAGTCTTACAGAAAATGCTAAAGGACTTCTCTAGGCAGGAAACACAAGAGAAGGTAAAGTCCTGCAATAGCAAACCCAAAACAATTAAGAAAATGGGAGTAGGAACATACATATTGATAATTACCTTAAATGTAAATGGATTAAATGCTCCCACCAAAAGACAGAGACTAGCTGAATGGATACAGAAACAAGACCCGTGTATATGCTGTCCACAAGAGACCCACTTTAGACCTAGGAACAGATACAGACTGAAAGTGAGGGGATGGGAAATGATATTCCATGCAAATGGAAACCAAAAGAAAACTGGAGTAGCAATTCTCATATCACACAAAATTGACTTTAAAATAAAGACTATTACAAGAGACAAAGAAGGACACTACATAATGATCAAGGGATTGATCCAAGAAGACGATACAACAATTGTAAATATTTATGCACCCAACATAGGAGCTCCTCAATACATAAAGCAAATACTAACAGAAATAAAAGATGAAATCGACAACAACACAATCATAGTAGGGGATTATAACACCCCACTTTCACCAATGGACAGATCATCCAAAATGAAAATAAATAAGGAAACACAAGCTTTAAATGATATATTAAACAACATAGAATTAATTGATATTTATGGGACATTCCATCCAAAAACAACGGAATACACATTCTTCTCAAGAGTTCATGGAATATTCTCCAGGATAGATCATATCTAGGTCACAAATCAATCCTTGGTAAACTTAAGAAAATTGAAATCATATCAAGTATCTTTTCTGACCACAATGCTATGAGACTAGACATCAATTAGAGGAAAAGATCTGTAAAAAATAAAAACACATGGAGGCTAAACAATACACTACTTAATAACCAAGTGATCACTGAAGAAATCAGAGAAGAAATCAAAAAATACCTAGAAAAAAATGACAATGGAGACACGACGACCCAAAACCTATGGGATGCAGCAAAAGCAGCTCTAAGAGGGAAGTTTATAGCAATACAATCCTACCTTAAGAAACAGGAATTATCCCAAATAAACAATGAAACTTTGCACCTAGAGCAACTAGAGAAAGAAGAACAAAAAACCCACAAAATTGGGCTTTCCTTGTGGCACAGTGCTTGAGAGTCCACCTGCCGATCCAGGGGACACTGGTTCGTGCCATGGTCTGGGAAGATCCCACATTCCATGGAACGTTTGGGCCCATGAGCCATGGCCACTGAGCCTTTGCCTCTGGAGCCTCTGCTCTGCAATGGGAGAGGCCACAACAGTGAGAGGCCCACGTACTGGAAAAAAATAAATAAATAAAAAAGAAGAAGGATAGAAATCATAAAAATCAGATTAGAAAGAAATGAAAAAGAAATGAAGGAAATGATAGCAAATATAAATGAAACTAAAAGCTTGTTCTTTGAGAAGATAAACAAAATTGATAAACCATTAGCCAGACTCATCAAGAAATAAAGGGAGAAGACTCAAATCAATAGAATTAGAAATGAAAAAAGAGAAGTAACAATTTACACTGCAGAAATACAAAGGATCATGAGAGATTACTTCAAGCAACTCTATGCCAATAAAATGGACAACCTGGAAGAAATGGGCAGCTTCTTAAAAATACACAACCTGCCAAGACTGAACCAGGAAGAAATGGAAAATATGAACAGACCAATCACAAGCACTGAAATTGAAACTGTGATAAAAATCGTGCAAGAAACAAAAGCCCAGGGCCAGATGGCTTCACAGACAAATTCTTTCACACATCTAGAGAAGAGCTAACTCCTATATTCACACATCTAGAGAAGAGCTAACACCTATATTTCTCAAATTCTTCCAAAAAATAGCAGAGGGAGGAACACTCCCAAATGCATTGTATGAGGCCACCATCACCCTGATACCAAAACCAGACACAGATGTCACAAAGAAAGGAATCAACAGGCCAGTGTCACTGATTAACATGGATGCAAAAATCCTCAACAAAATACTAGCAAACAGAATCCAACAGCAGATTAAAAGGATCATACACCATGATCAAGTGGTGTTTATTCCAGGAATGCAAGGATTCTCAAAACACATAATTCAAACAATGTGATACATCATATTAACAAATTGAAGGAGAAAAACCATATGATCATCATAATCTTTTCAGAGAAATAGTACGAAGAAATTCTACACTCATTTATGTGGAAAACACAGCAGAAACTAGGCATAGAGAGAACTTTCCTCAACATAACAAAGGCCATATATGACAAACCCACAGCCAATATCGTCCTCTGTGGTGAAAAACTGAAACCATTTCCACTAATATCAGTAACAAGACAAGCCTCCCACTCTTAACATTATTATTCAACATAGTTTTGGAAGTTTAGCCATGGCAATCGGAGAAGAAACAGAAATAAAAGGAATCAAAATCAGAAAAGAAGTAAAGCTGTCACTGTTTGCAGATGACATGATAGTATACATAGAGCATCCTAAAGATGCTACCAGAAAACTACTAGAGCTAATCAATGAATTTGGGAAAGTAGCAGGATACAAAATTAATGCACAGAAATCTCTGGCATTCCTATACACTAATGATGAAAAATCTGAAAGCGAAATCAAGAAAACACTCCCATTTACCACTGCAACAAAAAGAATAAAATATCTAGGAATAAACCTACCTAAGGAGACAAAAGACCTGTATGCAGAAAATTATAAGACACTGATGAAAGAAATTAAAGATGATACAAATAGATGGAGAGATATACCATGTTCTTACATTGGAAGAATCAACATTGTGAAAATGACTCTACTACTCAAAGCAATCTACAGATTCAATGCAATCCCTATCAAACTACCACTGGCATTTTTCACAGAAGTAGAACAAAAAATGTCACAATTTGTATGGAAACACAAAAGACCCCGAATAGTCAAAGCAATCTTGCGAAAGAAAAATGGAATTGGAGGAATCAGGCTCCCTGACTTCAGACTATACTACAAAGCTACAGCAATCAAGACAGCATTGTACTGGCACAAAAACAGATATATAGATCAATGGAACAGAATAGAAAGCCCAGAGATAAATCCATGCACATATGATCAACTTATCTTTGATAAAGGAGGCAAGAATATACAGTGGAGAAAAGACAGACTCTTCAATAAGTGGTGCTGGGAACACTGGAAAGGTACATGTAAAAGTATGAATCTAGAACACTCTCTAACACCATACACAAAAATAAACTCAAAATGGATTAAAGACCTAAGTGTTAGGTCAGACACTATCAAACTCTTGGAGGAAAACATAGGCAGAACACTCTATGACATAAATCACAGCAATATCCATTTTGACTCACCTCTAGAAAAATGGAAATAAAAAAAATAATAAACAAATGGGACCTAATGAAACTTGAAAGCATTTGCACAGCAAAGGAAACTATAAACAAGACTGAAAAACAACCCTCAGAATGGGAGAAAATATTTGTAAATGAAGCAGCTGAGGAAGGATTAGTCTCCAAAATTTACAAGCATCTCATGCAGCTCAATAACAAAAAAACAAACTACCTATCCAAAATGGGCAGAGGACCTAAACAGACATTTCTCCAAAGAAGATTTACAGATTGTCAAAAGACACGTGAAGAAATGCTCAACATCTTTAATCATTAGAGAAATGCAAATCAAAACTACAATTAGATATCATGTCACACCAGTCAGAATGGCCATCATCAAAAAATGTAGAAACAATAAATGCTAGAGAGGGTGTGGAGAAAAGGAAACACTCTTGCACTGTTGGTGGGAATGTAAATTTATACAGCCACTATGGAGAACAGTATGGAGGTTCCTTAAAAATCTAAAAATAGAATTACCTTATGACCCAGCAATCCCATTACTGGGCATATACCCTGAGAAAATCATAATTCAAAAAGAGTTATGCTCCAAAATGTTCATTGCAGCTCTATTTACAATAGCCAGGAATTGGAAGCAACCTAAGTGTCCATCAACAGACAAATGGATAAAGAAGATGTGGCACATATATACAATGGAATATTACTCAGCCATAAAATGAAACAAAATTGAGTTATTTGTAGTGAGGTGGTTGGACCTAGAGTCTGTAATCCAGAGTGAAGTAAGTAAGAAAGAGAAACACAAGTACTGTATGCTAACACATATATATGGAATCTAAGAAAAAATTTAAGAAAGGTCATAAAGAACCTAGTGGCAAGACAGGAATAAAGACACAGATGTACTTGTGAATGGACTTGTGGATATGGGGAGGGTGAAGAGTAAGCTGTGACAAAGTGAGAGAGTGGCGTGGACATATATGCACTACCAAACGTAAAATAGATAGCTAGTGGGAAATAGCCGCATAGCACAGGGAGATCAGCTCAGTGCTCTGTGACCACCTAGAGGGTTGGGATAGGGAGGGTGGGAGGGAGGGAGATGCAAGAGGGAAGAGTTATGGGAACATATGTATATGTATAACTGATTCACTTTGTTATATAGCAGAATCTAACACACCAATTTAAAGCAACTATACTCCTATAAAGATGTTAAAAAGAAAAAAAAAAGAAAAAGACCTAATCTAAGACCAGACACTATAAAACTGTTATAGGAAAAACAATCTTTGACATACATCTTAGCAAGATCTTTTTTGACTCAGACAAAATTGACTTTAATTTAAAGACTGTAACAACAGACAAAGAAGGACACTACATAATGATCAAGCGATCAATGCAAGAAGAAGTTATAATGATTGTAAATATATATGCACCCAACATAGGAGCAACTCAATATGTAAGGCAAATACTAACAGCCATAAAAGGAGAAATCAACAGTAACACAATAATGGTGTGGGACTTTAAAACACCACTTTCATCAAAGTAAAGTTGATCCAGAGAGAACATCAATAATGTAACACAGGCCTTAATGACACATTAGTCCAGATGGACTAATTGATATTTATAGAGCATTCCATCCAAAACCAGCACAATACGCATTCTTATCAAGTGCACATGGATCATTCTCCACGATAGATCACATGCTGGGCCACAAACAGAGCCTCAGTGAATTCAAGAAAATTGAAATCATATCAAGCATCTTTTCCGACCACAATACTATGAGATTAGAAATCAACTACAAGAAAAAAACTGTAACAAACACAAACACATGGAAGCTAAACAATATGTTGCTAAACAACCAAAGGATCACTGAAGAAATCAAAAAGGAAATCAAGAAATACCTAGAAACAAATGACAATGAAAATATGATGACCCAAAACCTATTGGATGTAGTAAAAGCAGTTCTAAGAGGGAAGTTTGTAGCAATACACTGGTATCTCAAGAAACAAGAAAAATCTCAAATAAACAACCTAACCTTACACCTAAAGCAACTAGAGAAAAAGAACAAACAAAATCCAAAGTGAGTAGAAGGAAAGAAATCCTAAAGATCAGAGCAGAAATAAATGAAATAAAAATGAAGAAAAGAGTAGGAAAGAGCAATGAAACTAAAATCTGGTTCTTTGAGAAGATAAACAAATCTGATAAACCTTTAGCCAGACTCATCAAGAAAAAAAGGTAGTGTACTCAAATGAACAAAATTAGAAATTAAAAAGGAGAAGTTACAACTGACACTGCAGAAACACAAGGGATCATAAGAGAGTAATACAAGCAACTATTTGACAATAAAATGGACAACCTGGGAGAAATGGACAAAT
Source organism: Phocoena phocoena (assembly GCF_963924675.1). Classification (NCBI taxonomy): domain Eukaryota; kingdom Metazoa; phylum Chordata; class Mammalia; order Artiodactyla; family Phocoenidae; genus Phocoena; species Phocoena phocoena. The sequence goes on along the minus strand of NC_089240.1, from coordinate 68,542,401 downwards.
TCTTAGAAAAGTACAACCTTCCAAGATTGAACCAGGAAGAAATAGAAAATATGAACAGACCAATCACCAGTAATGAAATTGAAACTGTGATTAAAATCTTCCAGCAAACAAAAGTCCAGGACAGATGGCTTCAGAGGCAAATTCTATCAAACAATTGGAGAAGAGCTAACACCTATCCCTCTCAAACTCTTCAAATAAATTTCAGCGAGAGGAACACTTTCAAGTTCATTCTACAAGGCTACCATCACCCTGAAACAAAAACAAGACAGAGATATCACACTAAAAGAAAATTATAGGCTAATATCACTGATGAAGCTAGATGCAAATATCCTCAACAAAATACTTGTAAACCAAATCCAGCAACATATTGAAAGGATCATACACCATGATCAAGTGTATTTATCCTAGGGAATGCAAGGATTCTTCAATATATGCAACTCAATCAATGTGATACACCATATTAACAAATTGAAGAATAAAAACCATATGATCTTCTCAATAGATTCAGAAAAAGCCTTTGACAAAATTCAAGACCGATTTATGATAAAAACTCTCCAGAAAGTGGGCATAGAGGGAACCTACCTCAACATAATAAAGGCCATATATGACAAAAATACAGCTAACACCATACTCAACTGAAAACATTTCCTCTAAGATCAGAAACAAGACAAGGATGTCCACTCTTGCCACTTTTATTCAACATAGTTTTGGAAGTCTTAGCCATAGCAATCAGAGAAGAAACAGAAATAAAAGAAATTGAAGCTGGAAAAGAAGAAGTAAAACTGTCTCTGCAGATGTCATGATACTATAAATAAGAAATCTTAAAAATGCTACCTCCAAACTAGTAGAACTCACCAATGAATTCAGTAAAGTTGAAGGATATGAAATTAATACAAATAAATCTGTTGCATTTCAATAGACTAAGAACAAAAGATTAGAAAGAGAAATTAAAGAAACAATTCCATTTACCATCACATTAAGAAGAATAAAATACCTAGAAATAAACCTACCTAAGGAGACAGAAGACCTGTACTCCTAAAGTGATAAGAAGCTGTTGAAAGAAATCAAAGATGAAACAAAGAGATGGAAAGATATACCATGTTCTTTGATTGGAAGAGTCAACATTTTGAGTCAAGTTACTACCCAAGGCAATCTACAGATTCAATGCAATCCCTGTCAAATTGCCAATGACATTTTTCACAGAACTAGAAGAAAAACTCTCAGTTTGTATGGAGACACAAAAGACCCTGAATAGCCAAAATATCTTGAGAAAGAAAAACGGAGCTGGTGTAATCAGGCTCCCTGACTTCAGACTATGATACAAATCTACAGTCATCAAAACAGGCACAAAAACAGAAATATGGATCAATGGAGCAGGATAGAGAGCCCAGAAATAAACCCACACACCTATGGTAAATTAATCTACAACAAATGTAGTAAGAGTATACAATGGAGAAAATACATTTTCTGCAATAAGTGGTGCTGGCAAAACTGGAGAGCTAAATGCAAAAAAGTGAAATTAGAACTTTCCTTAACAGCATACACAAAAATAGACTCAAAATGAATTAAAGACCTAAATGTAAGACCAGAAACTATAAAACTTTTAGAGCAAAACATAGGCAGAACATTCTTTGACATAAGTTGCAGCAATACAGCAATATCTTTTTGGATCTGTCTCCTAAAGTAATGAAAATGAAAACAAAAATAACAAATGGGACCTAATTAAACTCAAAATCTTTTACACAACAAAGGAAACCATAAACAAGGCAAAAAGACAACCCACAGAATGGGAGAAAATATTTGCCAATAATTTGACTGACAAAGGATTAGTCTCCAAAATATACAAACAGCTCATGCAGCTCAATATCAAAAACAAACAAACAAAAACAACACAATCAAAAAATGAGCAGAACACCTAAACAGACATTTCTCAATAACAGACATACAGATGGTCAAGAGGCAAATGAAGAGATGCTCAACATCAGTAATTATTAGAGAATTGCAAGTCAAAACTAATACAATGAGATAACCCCTCACACCAGTCAGAATTGATATCAACAAAAACGTAAGAACAATAAATTCTAGAGAGGGTGTAGAGAAAAGGGGACACTCCTACACTGTTCATGGGAATGTAAATTGGTACAGCCACAATGGAAAACAGTATGTAGTTCCTTTAAAATACTAAAAATCGAGCTACTATATGATCCAGCAATCCCACTCCTGGGCATGTATCTGGAGGAAAACATAGTTTGAAAGGAAATATGCACCCCAGTGTTCATTTCAGCACTGTTTACAATAGCCAAGACATAGAAGAAACCTACTTAAATGTCCATCAACAGATGAATGGATAAAGAAGATGTAGGACATATATACAATGGAATATTACTCAGCCATTAAAAAGAATGAAATAATGCCATTTGCAGCAACATGGATGAACCTGGAGATTATCATACTAAGTGAAGTATTTCAGAGGAAGTCAAATATCATATGATATTGCTTATATTTGGAATCTAAAAAATAAAAGAGATACAATGAATTTAGTTACAAAAGAGAAACAGATTCACAGACTTAGAGAATGAATTTATGGTTACCATCAGGGAAGGGCAGCAGTGGATGGATAGGTTGGGAGTTTAGGTTTGACATGTACACACTGCTATTTTTAAAATAGGTAACCAACAAGGACCTATTGTATAGCACAGGGAACTCTGTTCAATATTCTGTAATAACCTAAATAAGAAAAGAATTTGAAAAAGTATAGATACATGTATATGTATAACAGAATCAGTTTGATGTACACCTGAAACTAACACAACATTATTAATCAAATATAAAATAAAAATTTAATAAATACATAAATAAAATAATAAAATGCATAAACTTTAAAAAATTGATTTCTAGAAATCAAGCAAATATGTGTTAATTTTTCAGACTCTGGGTACACGGTGATAATAATAATATTAATAAAAATAATACTAATCATGTTAAGATTGTATTGAGCACTGGTGTATCAGACACTAAGCACTTCACATACATTATCATATTTAATCCTCAAAACAATAACAGTACTCCAAGTAAAATTATTTTTTCTATTTTTCAGATAAATGAATTGAGATTTAAAGTATGAAAATAAATTGCCCAAATTCACAAAACCAGTACCTGTGAGAACTAGGATTTAAATTTAAGTGATCTGAACCTAAGCTCTGTGTTGTGAACTACTGTTTATTATTGACATTTAATTAACTTTTGGATCAGAAGTTGGTTCAAAAGATGCCTATTTTTCCCCTATATTCCATGGCCAGACTCAAATATGTGCATCTGCTACCATTATTTTTATGCAGTCATATAATAACTTCACTCTTGACCCCCCCATCTTGGAAGTAAATTATAATAGAGCTCGGTGTTCACTGTTTACATCTACTCATGTCTGAGAATCTCAGAGTGGGCAAACTATAAACTAAGGTAGTTCTATCTGTAAGACAGACTACATTTGTTGTAGGTGCTCCATCTGGGCAATATCATTCCTACTGCTCTAATACCACCTAATCCACTAAGGAAGAAACTGGACAACAAATGTCTCCTGTTCTCTCATTGCAACCTAAGCTTCAGTTTCATGGCAAAGGAAACAACTGACCTTTGTCCCAAGGATGGCAAGTTCACACCCTGGTATATTCAGGGATATCAGATAGTTCTATAAATCAAGTCCAGCTTTAGCACGAACAGTAGCTCACATTACTCACTCCTGGTATAGAGTGTAACCTAGTAAATCAATTCATTCATGCACAAATGCATGTTTTCATCACAGAATTTGAGCACCTAGTGAATGCATTTGAATTCTGATTCTTGGATCAGTTATCCACTTTTCCTTACTCATCAGTTTCTTCATTTGTAAAACGGGCATAATGATAGTTACATCAAAGGGAATTGTGAAGATTACATGAGATAATATAAAATGTTTTAAATGGTTACTGAATAGATAGTAAAAAGTTAGTTAATGTTACTTATGATATCAACACCACTATTAGTCATTGCTACATGCTAGGCACTATTGCCATGTGCTGGAGACAGAGTTGTAAACAAGAAAATCATAGCCCACTATTTTATGAAATTTAGAATCTAGTCCACAAAGACTACATACATTGAAGCCAATCACAAACTGCCTAACTTTTTCCCCAATTTTTACCTCCTACTAGCTGGATTACTACTTAGAAAATCCAAACCTTAGACTTCACCACCAAGTTTTGCCACTAGCATTGCCTGGGGGACCACAGGGCTCCCTTTCTACCTATCTTCCTCCCCTATGTCCATCCTAAATTAATATGGTAGCAACAGGTAGTGTTTCTAAATAAGGAGATAGAAAATATAGCCCTATACCAAGAGTATTAATGAATTGTTTATTTGGGAGCCAGATCCCAAGGCCCTGCTATATGATCATATTTAATTCCAATATTCAAACTGAGGTCTTCCAGAACTGTATCAATAATAATTTGTGACAAGAGTAAATCAGACCTTTCACTTCCTCTGTTAAGGCCTGACTACAAAGAAGCTGTTAGAAAAAGTTCAGGTAATCCTATTTCTAGTACAGGGGACGGAAGATGCCAAAGAAGAACTAATTACAACAGAACAGCTAGAAGAAAGAGAAAACAACTTTATATATACCTCCTTTTGAAACTGATTAGAGTCATTTTGAGAAAGACTTGGTTTCAGACTCTTATGTCCGTGAATGAGGATTTCCTTTCCTTGTTCTGCTGTTCCTGCTTCTCCCAGAAGAGTATACCTGTTATATTTTGGAGACTGGTTAAAATATACAACACAGAGGTTCCAGAATTAAAGTTCCAAGAATATGATTATTAATGAATAAACACAATCTATACATAAATAAAATTATTATAACTGTTAATGTGTGAAGGGCATTAGAGTTCATCAAAGAAGTTCAAGAAAATATGAAACTTCTTTTTACCCTTTTTTATAAGTCTCCACTGAGCTAAGGAGTGAGGCATATTTCTCAAGCTAAAAATATTCAGAATGTCTTCAGTTAAAAGAGCTCAAAAAATGTAACAGAACAAAAACTTACATTTAACGACATTTAAACCATATTTATTTTATAACCATATTGCACCTTTAGAGATTTTGAGTGATACTTTTGAAACTGAGTATATATCCCAATTTTGATGACAGAATTAGATCACCATTAAAAAATAATTTTGATTCTTTTTTCAAGAAGAAAAAATGGAATTACAAACCACAAACTAATTAAAAATTCATTATATTTAGGTGGAAGGAAAAAACAGTGTAGGAGGAGATAGCGATGAAAGCTAGACTTATCTGAATGTATCCTGCACTATACATTCAACTGTAGAACCAAGTAAATGTTTTACATAATCTTTTAAAAATATTAAAAAGGGAAAATAATTGAAAACAAACTGGGTTACAGCCAAGATGAAGTAATAGAGATCAGATTTAAATTCTCCCCTGAAACAAACAAATAAAAAACTATAGGAAACAAGGATGTGCAAAATGCTGTAAATCAAGCAATGTAGGAGAGTGAAGCCAGAAAAATGGGCAGCTAAAGAGATAAGCCATGAAATTGTCTCAGCTAATTGCCTTGAGAGAGCCCCCATGCTCTGATGCAGGGTGAGGAAGCCTGGAATAAAATGCGTCAATTAACAATGATAAAGCAGTCCATCCTGGAGTGACATCAGCAAAGATGGCAGAATAGGAAGTGTCCATCCCTTGACCTCTACAGAAACACTGGTTATTAGCTATCCATAGATGAGAATGCCTTTTGAGTGTTCCAAACTCCAGGAGAGAGATGACAGCACTCTAGTAGAACACTAAAAAATGAGAAAAATGCATCCAAAGAGGTTAAGAAAAAAGATTTACTTTTTTCACATTGTTCTTCCCCCAAATCAGCACAGTACATCTAAGGATATATACAGTTTGCAAATTCTCTGTGGAGCAAAAGATAAACTGAAGTGGACACTGAACTTTGCCAGCATTTGGGAAAATGCCTCTGAGGCCCATTACTGTGGCACCTCATGCAGAACACTGAAGTAATTAGTACAGGTAGACTACCTGGGGACACCTAGATAAAAACTAAAAGGGGCAGGGGATCCCAGGAGTAAACATGCACAGATCTTAGAAGTAGCCCTGCAATCCCTGACAGCTGGGTGGCAAGATATTGCCTCCTTCACTTAACTCTCCCCTCCCCCCACCTTCTTCCCCTCTGGCAACCACCACCTTGTTTTCTGTATCTATGAATGTTTCTGCTTGGTTATGTTTGTTCATTTGTTTTGTTTTTTAGATTCCACATATAAGTGAAATCATACACTGTTTGTCTTTCTTCATCTGTCTTATTTCTCTTACCCTAATACCCTCTAGGTTCATCCATGTTGCCACAAATGACAAGATTTTATTCTTTTTAATGGATAAGCAATATTCCATTATATATATATATATATATATATATATATATATTCCATTGTATATAATGCTGCAATATATATATATATATATATATATATATATTATTGTATATAATGCTGCAATGAACATTGGTGTGCATATATCTTTTTGTATTCGTGTTTTATTTTTCAGATAAATACCCAGAAGTGGAATTTCTGGATCATATGGTTGTTCTATTTTTAATATTTTTTAGGAATCTCCATACTGTATTTCATAGTGGCTGCACCAATTTACAGTCCCGCCATCAGTGCTAAAGGATTTCCTTTTCTCCATATCATCACCAACACTTGTTATTTATTGTCTTTTTGATAATAGCCATTCTGACAGGTGTGAGGTGATATCTCATTGCAGTTTTGATTTAGATTTCCCTGATGATTAGTGATGTTGAGCATCTTTTTCATGGACCTATTGGCCATCTGTTTGTCTTTGGAAAAATGTCTATTCAGGCCCTCTGCCCATTTTTTTAATTGGGCTGTTTGTTTTATGATGCTGACTTGCATGAGTTCTTTGCATATTTTGGATATTAACCCCTTGTCAGATATACCATTTTGTTTGGTATAGTCCTATTTATTTTGTTATAATCTTCTAGTTTTATTTCCTTGTTGTCAGAAAAGACACTTGAAAATGAATTCCATGTTCTTAAATTTGTTGACATGTTTTTATTATCTAGCATGTGATCTATCCTTGAGAATATTTCATGGGCACTTGAAAAGAAGGTGTATTCTACTACTCTTGTGTGGGATGTTCTGTATATATTTGTTATTGAAGTTTCCTACTTTTCTTGTATTGCTGTCACTCTCTCTCTTCAGGTGTGTCACTGTTTGCTATATATATATGTGCTTTGATGTTGAGTACATATATATTTATAATTGTCATATCTTCTTGTTGAATTTACCCTTTTGTCACTATGTAATAAACTTCTTTGTATCTGTGACAGTTTTTTTACTTAATGTCTATATTTGCTGATATAAGTAAAACCACCCCATATCTCTTTTGGTTAAGAGTTGCAATATATATTTCCATCCTTCCACTTCCAGCCTATATGTGTCCTTAAATCTAAGGTGGGTCTTTTATAGACAACATATAGTTTGGTCTTTTTTTTACACATTGAGCCACTCTATGTCTTTTGATTGGTGAGTTTAACCCATTTACATTTAAAATAATTATTGATAGTTAAGGACTTACTATTGACATTTTGTTAATTATTTTCCATCTGCTTTGTAGTTCTCTTATTCTTCTTTTGCTGTCTTTATTTGTGGTTTGACAATTTTTTGTAGTGATATGATTTGATTCTCTTCTCTTTGTCTTTTGTGTATTTGTTATAGTATTTTTTCTTCGTTGTTACCATGAAACTTGCGCCAAATATCTTATAGTTATAATAGACTATTTTACGCTCATAACAACTCACCTTCAATTACCATAGAAAGCTCTACACATTTGCTCTTGTCCCCACACTCCGTATTACTGATGTTAGAGTTTAATTATTTTTATATAGTGTATCCATTAACAAATTTTTGTGGTTATAGTTATTCTTAATACTCTTGTATTTTAATTTTGTACTAGTAATAAAAGTGATTTACATACAGCCATTACAGTATTATGATATTCTCTGTTTGTCTATGTTTTTACCTTTACCAGTGAAATTTATACATTCATATGCTTTCATTTTTCTGCTTAGTGTCTCTTCATTTTAATTTGAAGAACTCCCTTTAGCATTTCTTTTAGGGCAGGTATGGTGGTGACAAACTCCATCAATTTTTGTTTATTTAGGAAAGGTATTTGTCTCTCCTTCTGATTTTGAAGAACAGTTTTGCCATCCACAGTATGCTTCTTTGGTCATAATTTTCCTTTTGGTACTTTGAATACATTATCCCACTCTCTCCTGGCCTGCAAGATTTCTGCTGAGAAAAAGTATATATTCTTATAGTGGCCCTCCTAAATCTGTGATGAGTCACTTTTCTCTTGCTACTTTCAAAATTCTCTTTGTCTTTGACTTTTGAAAATTTAATTATAATGTGTCTTATATAGACATCTTCAGGTTTAACATATTTGGGCGTTCATCTGAATCTGAATGTCCATTTATCTCTCAATATTTGTATATTTCAGCCATTATTTCTTTAAATAAGCCTCTATCCTTTATCTACTTCTGGTACCCCTCTCATGCATATATTTTTTACTTGATGGCTTCCAATAAAGCCCATAGACTTTCTTCACTCTTTTTTATTCTTTTTTTCTCTTTGTTCCTCTGATTATGTAATTTAAAAGAAACTGGCTTCAAGTTCACTAAGTCTTTTATTTCTTGAATGAATTTCATTTTTTGTTTACAACTTTATTGGAGTATAATTGCTTTACAATGGTGTGCTAGTTTCTGCTTTATAACAAAGTGAATCAGTTATACATACACATATGTTCCCATATATCTTCCCTCTTGCGTCTCCCTCTCTCCCACCCTCCCTATCCCACCCCTCTAGGTGGTCACAAAGAACCGAGCTGATCTCCCTGTGCTATGTGGCTGCTTCCCACTACCTATCTATTTTACATTTGGTAGTGTATATATGTCCATGCCACTCTCTCGCTTTGTCACAGCTTATCCTTCCCCCGCCCCATATCCTCAAGTCCATTCTCTAGTAGGTCTGTGTCTTTATTCATGTTTTACCTCTAGGTTCTTCATGAAATTTTTTCCCTTAAATTCCATATACATGTGTTAGCATACGGTATTTGTCTTTCTCTTTCTGACTTACTTCACTCTGTATGACAGACTCTAGGTCCATCCACCTCATTACAAATAGCTCAATTTCGTTTCTTTTTATGGCTGAGTAATATTCCATTGTATATATGTGCCACATCTTCTTTTATCAGAATGGGAGAAAATATTTGCAAATGAAGCAACTGACAAAGGATTAATCTCCAAAATTTATAAGCAGCTCATGCAGCTCAATAACAAAAAACAAACAACCCAATCCAAAAATGAGCAGAAGACCTAAATAGACATTTCTCCAAAGACAACATACACACTGCCAACAAACACCTGAAAGAATGCTCAACATCATTAATCATTAGAGAAATGCAAATCAAAACTACAATGAGAGCTTCCCTGGTGGCGCAGTGGTTGGGAGTTTGCCTGCCGATGCAGGGGGCATGGGTTCATGCCCCGGTCCTGGAAGATCCCGTGTGCCGCGGGGTGGCTGGGCCTGTGTGCCATGGCCACTGGGCCTGCGCAATTGGAGCCTGTGCTCCACGGTGGTGGGGAGGGGTGCAGCGGTGGGAGGCCCACATACCACAAAAAAAAAAAAACTACAATGAGATATCATCTCACACCAGTCAGAATGGCCATCACCAAAAATTCTAGAAACAATAAATGCGGGAGAGGGTGTGCAGAAAAGGGAACACTCTTGCACTGCTGGTGGGAATGTGCATTGGTACAGCCACTATGGAGAACAGTATGGAGGTTCCTTAAAAAACTACAAATAGATCTACAATATGACCCAGCAATCCCACTACTGGGCATATACCCTGAGAAAACCATAATTCAAAAAGAGTCATGTACCAAAATGTTCACTGCAGCTCTATTTACAATAGCCGAGAGATGGAAACAACCTAAGTGTCCATCATCAGATGAATGGATAAAGAAGATGTGGCACATATATACAATGAAATATTACTCAGCCATAAAAAGAAATGAAATTCAGTTGTTTGTAATGAATTTGATATTGAAGCTTGGTATTGAATTCTTCTCTTCAGTAATTATATTATTCAGCTCTTGGATTTCTGTGGGTTTTTTCCCCATGCTTTCTTTTCTTTGTAGAAATTTTCATTTTGTTCATGTGTTGTTTTTCCTGTGTTCTCTTTTAGTTCACTAAACTTATTTAAGTTGACTATTTTGAATTATTTGTCAGGTTGTTCATTGATCTCCATTTCTGTAGGATTATTTGTTGGAGTTTTATTAGTTTCCTTTGGCAATATCACGTTTCCCTGATTCTTTGTGATCCTTGCATACTTGAGTTGGCATTTGAACATTTGAAGATGTGGTCACCTCTTCTAGTCTAACAGGCTGACTTCAGCAGAACAAGTTAGTTATTAATCAGCAGAGACTTGGATTCTGAGAATGCCAACTGGCTCTGTCCATAGGCAGGAAGTGCATTCTTCCAGGGTCTGCTAGTAGCTGAGAACGGCTGCCAGTTTCTGCAGATGAGCTGGGCCTGTTACTGAGATCTGTGGTCAGATGTTGACTTCTAACAACAACCTCGCCTAACCACAGAACAGTGCCACATAGACCTGCCCAAAAGCAGAGGCTCCCAGTAGCGTAGCCCAACACTGAGTCACCACCAGCAGCTTTATTCAACAGTGGTCCCTGTAGAGTGACCCACGAAACTGAAGAGACAAGCCAGTCAGCTACACCCAAATTTGGAACCAAGCCTACCACACCTGCCTGACCATGGAGCCCCACCAGTGGCATCACAAAACCATAGACCCTGCCAGTTACCCCATGCAACTGTAAAGCCCAACAATCCCCACTTGACTACAGAAACCAGCCAGTAGGCTCTTACCATCCATAATTACCTACCCATTCGTGGAGATCTATTAGTGGCCACACGTGACCAGGAAGCCCATGCAGCCAACTCACCTAACTCTGAAGTCCTGCTTTCAGTCCCTGAGTGACAGCATAATCCTGCCAACAACCCTGATATATCATGGAGCACTGTTAGGAAAGGATAAAATCACTCCTTTTGAGAGTATGGCTGTATGTAAATCACTTTTATTACTAGTACAAAATTAAAATACAAGAGTATTAAGAATAACTATAACCACAAAAATTTGTTAATGGATACACTATATAAAAATAATTAAACTCTAACATCAGTAATACGGAGTGTGGGGACAAGAGCAAATGTGTAGAGCTTTCTATGGTAATTGAAGGTGAGTTGTTATGAGCGTAAAATAGTCTATTATAACTATAAGATATTTGGCGCAAGTTTCATGGTAACAACGAAGAAAAAATACTATAACAAATACACAAAAGACAAAGAGAAGAGAATCAAATCATATCACTACAAAAAATTGTCAAACCACAAATAAAGACAGCAAAAGAAGAATAAGAGAACTACAAAGCAGATGGAAAATAATTAA